>NC_133358.1:3973726-4292059 GCF_030506205.2 Paramisgurnus dabryanus | reverse complement strand
AACACTTTTTTCATAATAATACATTTTTGGATATTCCATGTAAACACTGCTGTTCTAAATCTAAGGCTCTTTGGTCTTTCATATGCTTTTATCTACATTTCAATACAATGTTCTACAGTGAAAGTAATCTGCTCAGAGGGGTAACAAGTGCACCGGAAACGCCAATGCAATGTAGAAACAGAAAATATTTATTTGGCCAAACACAGTGCTTTAAGTGGTCTGGAACGCGCCGGTTCCGGCACTTCTAAAAATAGCTCTTGAGCGTACCACCACCTCTCCGTGCGCCCAGAACGTGCTTTTTTAGCGTACCGGAATGCTCATTTGCACATCTGTTTAAAAATCAGAGGTTTAATTTGAATCCTTTGGCTGCGCTGCCGCTTTTCAGAGCACCCTTCACAATGTACGCTTCCTAATTCGTCCCACCGAGAGCAGAGACTACATTACCCATACACCCTTGCGTTTACAAGTTTAAAGCGCATGCGTCGCTTTTGCCGCTGACTGCCAGTCAGTGTGGTCTGGACTGGAGAGGTGTGTGTTTGTGTGTGAAATGCACAACCATAGCTGCTTGGTTAAAATGAAAGTACAATGACCACTTAATATGCCCTCCTTGTTTTAGACTCTGAGTAGTAAAAGAACAAGGTCAGAATCAGAGGATTCGCTGGCTGACATCCCACCAAGCCAGAATGACAGCTACAGGTCAGACGCAAGCTTTATCCAATACCCTTTTGTAGGCACGTGACAATCTCCGCTGTGTCACAGCTGTCAGTTTGGTTCAAGCACCTTCGGATTTCCTCAGGCAATGTGCAGAGTAAAAACATTCTTGAAATTGTAATAGACATTTAGTTTAATTGCTAAACTACAGTACATGTGAACGAAATTTCAATTAATTTGAACGACAACGGGAGTTTTAACACCTGCAAAATGGAAAACAATGGGACAAAATAAAGTGATGACTTTCTAGTTTCAAATGGCCAGTATTTTGTTATTCTTGAACCCATGGACATGGTCTTAGTGTCATTTTGAGGTTTTTTTCAAGCTCTTTCTATCTTTAACCATGCTGAAAATTTTACTCACATACAGGTATCTACCTTTTGCATAGATAATCCACAAATTTATAAAAGTATTTATTATTTTTTACAAGGTCGTCTGTTGACTTCTGAATATAAAACCACTTCAATATAGGAGTCGAGTCAGCAAAAAAATAAAAAATAAAAAAAAACACTAGAGTACCGGCACCTCTTTTGGGCCACTTAAAGCACTGGCCAAACATTACTGTTGTACATTAGCCTACAACAAACATGTAAACCAGGGATGGGCAACTTCGGTCCTGGAGGGCCGGTGTCCTGCAGAGTTTAGCTCCAACTTGCCTCAGCACACATGCGTTAAAGTTTCTAGTATGCCTAGTAAGACCTTAATTGGCTGCTTCAGGTGTGTTTAATTAAGGTTGAAGCTAAACTCTGCAGGACCACGGCCCTCCAGGACAGAAGTTGCCCATCCCTGATGTAAACCAAAAGTATATTACAGTTTTTTACGATTGCTTACACACATAATCTTTTTATGTCACACGATTTTTGAAACCTCTCACTCAAAGTGCAAAACTACATGCCAAATCTTCAAAACCATAAGCTATTTCTCAGCCTTTGACTCAGTTTTTATTTGCATAAAACACTTTTTTCAAAACACTACACACAATTCTCTACCTAAAACACAAAGATCCAGGGACGGACTGGGGCTAAAAAACATCCCTGGACTTTCTCCCAAATAGACCCATCATCCGGCCATTCGCCCCTAGCCGGGCGCAACAGACACAAGGATGTCCTGATACTATGACACAATACTGTCAGACTATCAGACAAGGTTATTTACAGTTTTTTTCAACTGCTTACACACACACACCAAAGTTTTCCTCTTTTTTTCAAAACTTAACACACAAATTCAAGAATTGCACACACAAGATGCTAAATGCCTCACATTTCTTTCAAAATGAAACACCACAGTAAAAATATCACCAACATACAACCCCAAATCAGAAAAGGTTGGGACACTGTAGAAATTGTGAGAAAAAAAGGAATGGAATAATTTACAAATCTCATAAACTTATATTTTATTCACAATAGAATATAAACAACATTTCAAATGTTGAAAGTGATACATTTTGAAATGTCATGCCAAATATTGGCTCATTTTGGATTTCATCAGAGCTACACATTCCAAAAAAAGTTGGGACAGGTAGCAATAAGAGGCCAGAAAAGTTACATTTACATATAAGGAACAGCTGGAGGAGGACCAATGTTTAGGAATAGGAATGTTGTCCCTTGTGTTGTTCTTGTCTAAAACAGGCTTCTAGTTGCTCAACTGTCTTAGGTCTTCTTTGTCGCATCTCCTCTTTATGATGTGCCAAATGTTTTCTGTGGGTGACAGATCTGGATTGCAGGCTGGCCATTTCAGTACTCAGATCCTTCTTCTACGTAGCCATGATGTTGTAATTGATGAAGTATGTGGTCTGGCATTGTCATGTTGGAATATGCAAGGTCTTCCCTGAAAGAGACGACGTCTGAATGGGATCATACGTATCTAGAACTTGGATAAACCTTTCAGCATTGATGGTGCCTTTCCAGATGTGTAAGCTGCCCATGCCACACGCACTAATGCAACCCCAAACCATCAGAGATGCAGGCTTCTGAAATGAGCACTAATAACAACTTGGGTTGTCATTGTCCTCTTTAGTCCGGATGAAATGGCGTCCCAGTTTTCCAAAAAGATCTTCAAATTTTGATTCGTTGGACCACAGAACAGTTTTCCACTTTGCCAAAGTCCATTTTAAATGAGCCTTAGCCCAGAGAAAACGCCTGCACTTCTGGGTTATGTTTAGATATGGCTTCTTGTTTGACCTATAGAGTTTTAGCTGGCAACGGCGAATGACACGGTGGATTGTGTTCACTGACAATGTTTTCTGGAAGTATTCCAGAGCTCATGTTATGATTTCCATTACAGTAGCATTCCTGTATGTGATGCAGTGTCGTCTAAGAGCCCGAAGATCAACGCCATCAAGTATGGTTTTCCGGCCTTGACCCTTACGCACAGAGATTGTTCCAGATTCTCAGAATCTTTGAAAGATATTATGCACTGTAGATGATGATAACTTCAAACTCTTTGCAATTTTTCTCTGAGAAACTCAGAAAACTATTTTTCGCCACATCATTGGGGGAATTGGTGATTCTCTGCCCATCTTGACCTCTGAGAGACACTGCCACTCTGACAGGCTTTTTTATACCCAATCATGTTGCCATTTGACCTAATAAGTTGCAAATTGGTCCTTCAACTGTTCCTATTATGTATATTAAAATTTTCTGGCCTCTTATTGCTACCTGTCCCAACTTTTTTTGGAATATGTAGCTCTCATGAAATCCAAAATGAGCCAATATTTGGCATGACATTTCAAAATATCTTACTTTCAACATTTGATGTTATCTATATTCTACTGTGAATAAAATATAAGTTTATGAGATTTGTAAATTATTCCATTCCTTTTTTACTCACAATTTCTACAGTGTCCCAACTTTTTCTGATTTGGGGTTGTATTTCAAAACCAAACATTTGTCTTACATTTTAAACACCTTTACCATAATGTTATATTTTTGAATATGTCATATACACACTGTTATTCAAAACCTAAAGCTCTTCTTTTAAAAACTCCCATGTACATGATTGAATGTATTTGGGAGAGAGCTGTAGTAGAATATATAAAGTAAAAACAAAAGCAAAATTGAAACCAATTTTTTATTTATGTTTTTATTTTTTGCTCTTTGTGGTTGTAAATGTAGTATTAGTGTAGATTATCTAATTCTCATTACGGAGTCAACTGCAAGCATGAATGAGCTGAAAATGTCTCTCAAGAAATGCTTTAAGATGAAAGACATGGGTGAACTGTCTTATATCCTGGGCATCTCTGTTGTCCAAGACAAAGCAAATAACTGCATCTGTCTTCATCAGAAGAGTTACATTGAAGCCATTCTTCAGAAATATGGGATGGACAATGCAAATCCTGTTGCAACCCCTGCTGATGCCAATGTGAAACTAAAAAAGGTGGATGGTGTCAGTAAATCGGTGGACCAAGGCATCTATCAGTCCATGGTAGGGAGTCTGCTGTATGCTGCGATGGCCACACGACCAGACATAGCTCAAGCAGTGAGTGCTGTTTCAAAGTTTAACGCAAATCCAGATACTGCACATCTGACTGCAGTGAAGAGAATTCTTCGTTACTTGAAAGGTACAGCAAACCTTGCTCTCAAGTATCAGCGGTCAGAGTCTGGAACTTTGATCGGCTTCTCAGATGCTGACTGGGCCGGTGATCAGGATGACCGCCGCTCAACAACTGGCAACATATTCTTACTGAGTGGTGGAGCAGTGAGTTGGCTTAGTAAGAAACAGGCAACAGTTGCACTTTCAACAGCCGAAGCAGAATATGTAGCACTCAGTCAAGCTGCACAAGAGGGTACCTGGCTGAGACGATTACTGAATGATCTCGGAATGGATGCTTCACCTACAATGATCCTGAAGGACAACCAAGGAGCTATTGCAATTGCGAAGAATCCAGTGGATCACTCAAGAACTAAACACATAGACATTCGCTACCACTACATTCGTGAATGTGTGCAGAATGGGCAAATAGAACTAAAATATTGTCCAACAAATGACATGAAGGCAGATATCCTGACCAAGCCACTGACTAAACAGAAGTTTGAATATTTTAGAAGAGAGATTGGGCTTTTTCCCATGTAATTGTTTAATGTAATTACTGGTATAGGCACTGTTTTGTGTTGAGTCAAAGAATGGTAAACGTTAAGGTAAGGAGTAAGAAAGAGGGATTCTTACAAAGTTTTTGTTGTTGTTGTTGTTTAGTCTAAATAACAATTATCTTGATACTGTATATGAAGAAGAGCACAGCTCTTAGTAATATAATTTAGTATGAAGTGCCTTAATGCCATTGTAAAAATTTAGTGGGAGTGTTGTAATACAGTAATTTTGACAATGAGTGGTGCTATTGAGTTACATTGAGTTGTACTGCCATCTAGTGTCTGTTTGAAGTTATGGTTGTATCTTGTGAATAAACAAGTGAAAGCAATAAAATTGCTGTCGAACATCACGCCTAAGTTCTTAACCATGGAGGTTGGCACCACAGTGCAGCCATCTATGGACAACTTGTAATCTGTCATATTATGTTTGTAGCAATTCGGTTCGATAATAAGTATCTCTGTCTTATTGGAGTTTAGCATGAGAAGGTTATGTGCCATCCAGTCACTAATATCGCTTATGCAGTCTGTTAGCTTAGAAAACTGGTGTGTTTCGCTGGGATGTGAGGAGATATAAAGCTGGGTATAATCCGCATAGCAATGAAAACGTATGTTATGTTTCCTGATAATATCTCCTAGAGGTAACATATATAGCGAGAACAGGATAGGACCTAAAACTGATCTCTGCGGTACGCCGTATGTAACCAGGGAGTGAAATGACGACTCCTCATTTATATAAACAAAGTGATAGCAATTGGTTAGATACAATCTGAACCAGGCTAACGCCTGACCACAGATGCCAACATAGTTTTCTAGCCTATTGAGTAAGATTGTGTGATCTATTGTGTCAAAGGCTGCACTAAGGTCTAGTAATATAAGGATAGAGATTTCACCACGATCGAATGTTAAAAGGAGGTAATTTGTTACTCTAAGCAGCGCTGTCTCTGTGCTATGAGTGGTCTAATAACTGCTAGTTTGAAAGCTGTTGGAATGTAGCCTAATTCTAGTGATGAGTTAAGGATATTTAGTACTGGGTTTGATACTACAGGGAATACCTCTTTGAGTAGTTTTGTGGGCACAGGGTCTAATATACAGGATGATGATTTGGATGACGTTACTAATTTAGAGAGCTCTTCTATTGTAATAGCTTTAAAGGACTCAAGATATTCGTTTGGTAATCTCTCTCTATTGGGTAGAGTGGTGGCTGCCTGCGTAGTTCTATGTTTTCCCTAATAACCATAATTTTGTTAGTAAAGAAGTTCATGAAGTCGTTACTATTGTGTTGGAGTTTACTATTGGTTTCTGTTTGTTCTTTGTTTCTAGTCAGTTTCGCAATTGTGCTAAAGAGGAAACAAGGGTTGTTATGATTTTCTTTAATAAGCGTACTGAGATAGGTATATCTGGTAGAGCTGTAATCGGGCCTTAAAAGTTAGGCCCGAAATGTCCGAAGCCCGACAGAATGCAGCCCGAACCCGAACGTACATTTAGATTGACAGCTTTTTAAAGCCCGAACCCGTTTACAGCCCGACATTATTTAAATGTGCGCACACACACAGCTTTTGTCAAGAATGAGACATTTACACAGGTTTTAACATTATTTATTCATGACTAATAATCTACACGCCACTTGGAAGTTGAAACAAAGAAATAAGTAATCTGTAACATTGTAACATCTCATTCTAAATAGGCTTATGCAATACACTATAAATATGCCAATAAAATTATTATTTCTTAACGAATTAAATTAAGATAATAGATTCTGAATTAAGATGGGTATTTGGCAATAACGAAATTAAGAGGCAGGCTCCGCGGGATTTGCGTCGGCACTTCTCTCCATTAGCCTACTGCCAACATTAGTCTATATCCTCTGTCTATTATGTAAGACTCGATTCATATTTAGTTATACATTGAAAAACCTACTCACCAAGATTAGGCTACATGTTTTTGATGAGGAAAATCATTAAATCCACTGTAAATGAATTCAGCGCGATCCTGCGCTACTGATTTGAACTTGACCGCTCATTTACCTCACAAAGCCGGAGCGGAAGCCCGAGCCCGCCCCGAGCCCATGTAAAATGTTAGAAATAAAGCCCGAGCCCGTCGGGTCCCGACGGGTCCCGTCGGGTTCGGGCAAAGATCTTCAGCTCTAATATCTGGCGTTTTTTATAGCCTGTCTGTAGTGTTGAACACTCTCTTTCCATGCAGCACGCCATACTTCTAACTTTGTGCTTCTATAATTTCTTTCCATTTTTCTAGCCACCTTTTTAAGTGCTGCAGTGTGATGGTCATACCATGGAGCTGGCGGTTTTTCTTTGATTCTCTTTTTTTTTCGAATGGGCGCAACGGCATCCAGCGTGTTAGAACAGACATTGTTTAGGTTTTCTATTACAATATCTAGATCGTCACGGTTTTCTACTACATGTTTCATTTGGGACAGGTCTGGAAGAGTGCTAATAAAGCTATCTTTAGTGGTGGAAATTATTGTTCTGGCTAGTCGGTAGCATGTTGTGGATCGAGTGATCCTATCTAGAAGTACAGTGTATGACACAAGGCAATGGTCAGAAACTGCATCGCTCTGAGGTTATATTTTGATGTCATATAATAACGATAAGAGCTTTATTTACAGTGACTACAAGCTCAGACAGGAAATCTGCTATTTCTTTATGGAAATCTTCGTTGTGGCCCAGAGGTCTATAGATTGTAGCTAAGGCAAAAGAAAGCTGTTTGTTGTTACGATCAGTTATTTCCATATTTAACATCATTATTTCAAATGATTTAAATTTTAGTTCAGATATTTGGTTTACTTTAAACATTTTGTTGTATATAGTAGCTACACCACCCCTTCTCCCCTTTAATCGAGGTTCGTGTTTATAATAGTAGTCTTGTGGGGTGGATTCGTTTAAACTAATGTAGTTGTCTGCTTTAAGCCAGGTTTCTGTTAAACAAAGTGCATCTAAGTTTTGGTCAGTAATTATTTCATTAACAATAGGTTCTTTATTGGTAAGCGATCTAATGTTAAGAAGGCCGAATTTTAACATTTGAGTTTCATCTGTTAATTTATTGTTTTCTAATTTTATTTTAATTAGATTTGTACCAGATGTAGCGAGCGGTGCTCTGTATTTGTTTGTTCGGGGAACAGATACAGTTGAGATGTGTTGATATTCTGGTAAGATAGACTCTAAGTGCTGGGATATAAGTGATCTTGACATATCACGGCAGCTAACAGACGGACGGTTAAGCCGATCCATCTGTTTCCTGACCTGTACCCTGGATAGTCCAAATGTATTAGAAGTAAGACTATTGGTCAGATTTCTAGAGAGAATATTAGTTACTGGATGGCACATAACTATGGCGTTTAAACAGACCCAAAAGTCACGCGCACAAGAACCACGCGCGAGCGGAAGATACGAGCGCGCAGAACATTATTCGCGCGCGGACAAGCGCACCTCCGTTTAGCGCGCACAAATGCATTCACGCGAGCAAGGGCTTGAATGAGCGCTCGCTCGACTCTTTCTATGCTCTCACAGATGCACCACACGCGCTCGCTCGATCAAGATGACTTTTGGGATTTTGGGGGCGGGACATTGACTGATGTCTCCGCATCTGTGATTGGTTGTTTGATTTGATTAGTGACACGCATGATCTCTTGTTCCACAATCCATCTCCAGTCAATCTAGAGAAGACATGTTTTAATATGACCATTATGTCGGAGTAGGTAATTTATGTTAAAACATTAGTCTTGTTTAAACCAATAAGAGCTCCCCTTACGAAAATTAACCATGGTTTTACTACAGTTAAAACCAAAAAACATGGTTACTGTAGTAAAACCATGGTAACCACAAAATAATCATGGTTTTGATAACCATGTTTTTTAAAAACCATAGTTAAACCATGGTAAGTGTAGTAAAACCATGGTGTTGCTGATAGTAATCAATACACCAAAAAAACATGGTTACTACACGTTTACCACAATAAAACCATGGTTAATTTTCTTAAGGGTCCAAACATAACCAAGCAATAATGCTCATTTTAAGGTATTCATTTTGTTTGGTGTTTAATATGTAGATAATTTAACAACCATATTATGGCAAATGAAACAGAAACCACTTATTGGGAAACTCAAATACAACAACAAAGTAAAATTAAATGCTATTTTGACCCTGAAAAGATACAGAACTACTGGACTTAAAACTATATATATACAGGACATTTTGAACATTTATCAAAGACACAATACAGTCAGTCGTTTAAATACTGCCACCTGCTGGTAGAAAGGGAGAACAGTTTGGTCCATTTCGGTGGAAACCACATTAAATATTAATTTAATTACATAATATAGCGCTAACAGTAAGAACTCTGCACACACAATAAGTTCTTAGTACTGTATTGAACCAAACAATGCGTACGTGGATAGGCACGATATTAAATCACTGTAATAAACTACTGTTGCTAACATATTTCTTTCGGTTCAGGTTTATATAAGCCTATTTATTTATTGATTTTTTTTCTTCTAACCTAACGTTACTCTGTTAGTGCTGCATATTATTATGACCGTTTTAAAACCTTGGCTTTTATTTTGATAGGCTGTATTTACTATAACTTCCGCGTCACATGGCCAACCTGTCTTTCTTTTAATGTAGATCTTCAAACGGAGAAATGAAAAAAGGAATTTCCAAAAACCAAAATCGGATCGTTACTTGAATTTGGTTTAGTCGTTTTTCGTTTTTTGATTCAGAAACCAAAAATGGAAGAACGGCTCTTTTTTTAGCGATTTTAGTTTTTTTTTGTTTAAAAACGAAAAACGTGTGGTTTCTTGTTATTTGTTTTTTGGTTTAAACGAAAAAACAAACTATCAAAACGTACACGGACCTATGCCCCACTGGCATGTGTTGCTTGAAAAATGCAGTTCAATAAACATTTACACTTATGGAATATATACATTCCAGTAGTTTAGGCTACACATAGCCATTCTATATAAAAAATACTAGTATCTAGTTTTTTCGTCCAGTTTTTTATATATACATTTATACACACCAGCACAACAGTCCATGATTTCTTTATAGTGAGTTGGTGTATGTATGTATGTATGTATCATTTCTGGTAATCTTTGTTTACACAATACTTTACACTATACTATTTTGTTTTGTATATTTCAAAAAATCTTACTGTTCCATTTGACATTTTTAACTATCTTACATCTATTTCTTCTTATTTTATTTGCATCCTAACTGAAAATGTTATACATGTACAGTATTTGTCATGTTGATAAGGTAAATTAAAATTACAATTGTTAGATAACTAAAGATAACCAAGCGACTTTTGGGTCTGATTAAATGCCATACATAACTTTCTCATGCTAAACTCCAATAAGACAGAGATACTTATTATCGAACTGATTAGCTACAAACATAATATGAAAAGTTTACAAGTTGCACATAGATGGCTGCATTGTGGTGCCAACCTCCATTGTTAAGAACTTAGGTGTGATGTTCGACAGCAATTTATCCTTCGATAGCCATATCTCCAATGTCTGCCGCACAGCATTCTTCCATCTTAGAAATATCTAAAAAATACGCCATATGTTGTCTGCATCAGATGCAGAGAAGCTTATCCACGCTTTTATGACCTCTAGAATAGACTATTGTAACTCGTTACTCGGAGGATGCCATGCAAATCAGGTAAACAAGCTTCAGCTAGTTCAAACGCTTCTGCAAGAGTGCTTACTCGATCTAAGAAGTATGACCACATAAGTCCAATTCTGGCATCTTTACATTGGCTACCAGTTAAAAATCGCATACAATTTAAAATCACTAATCACCTACAAAGCCATAAATGGCCTAGCACCCTCATATCTTAGAGCAGTGTTTCTCAACCCTGGTCTTCAGGGACCCCCTTCTAGAATGTTTTAGATGTCGCCTTAATTAACACACCTGATTTAAATCGTTAGCTTGTTAGGGAGACATTCTGGAAGGAGGCTGATGAGTTGGTACAGGTGTTTTAAATTAGGAGACATCTAAAACATTCTGGAAGGGGGTCCCTGAGGACCAGGGTTGAGAAACACTGTCTTAGAGAATTACTATCAAAATACAATCCATCACGTGCACTGCAGTCTCAAAATTCTGGTCTCTTAGGCTCTGTTTACACGTACATGGTTATTTTTAAAAACTGAGAGATTTACCTTCGTTTGTGCCCCTCGTTTACACGCAAACGGAGAACTCGCCTCTGAAAACGATTGTTTCTAAGAACTCCGGCCAGAGTGGAGATCTTGAAAATCTTCGGTTGCCCGGTTGCATGTAAAGTGAGACAAACGGATGTTTAAGCAGGCAACGTCACAGAGAATGCGCCAGAGCTCGCACCTACGTCAAAAGTGCGACCCATGTTTACATGTGACTGCTACTCTGAACGCTTCCAAGATCACATTTATGTTCGTGCAAACTCGTTTCGTGTGTTTGTATTTGCAAATACAGCTGCTCCATTATGTCGAGGAGCAGAGACGAGTGCTCTGAGGTCAGCAATTTTACACGTGTTTGACTTCATGCGGCGCTGCAACGGATGATGTCAAAGTACTGCGAGAGCGATTCGAAATTAGACCTCTACGTATGATTCCTCAACTCGCTCTCGCGGTACTTTGACGTCATCGATCACCTACTGCAACAACTCCTCCCTCCAACATGAAGAACCAGTTCGCGTCACCACCAGCGCTGCCGGTGATTGGCTTACGTGGGCTTGAGCTTCTCTTGACGGCATATATTCACGGGTACGTGTAAATAAACACTTTTCTGAAAACTGACATGTGTGCACGATATTATTTTTGAAACCGGAGAGGTTGAAATGTCTGTTTATGAAAATTACCGCCCACGTGTAAACATAGCCTTAATTATCCCTAAAATATCAAGTGTCTAAAGGTGGCAGTTCCTTTTCCTACTTAGCCCCTAAGCTCTGGAATGATTTACCAACCGTTGTCCGAGAATCAGACACAGTAGATACCTTTAAATCTAGACTTAAAACTTTTCTCTTTAACAAGGCATTCACATAATTTGTTTTAGTAATGGTACTCATCTCACAATAGCTAGTTTGTATAACCTAATAAATAAATAAACTAAATTCTTATTTTCATCAACACTTCAAAGCATGGTAAATGTTATTAATATTCTTAAGAAATATGTTTAATCTCTCCTTACTCATTTACATATGTGCAGCAAACCATGAGTCGGGCATAAACTTTCAAAAACAAATGTCACGTATAAAATAGAACAGGTTACATATAAGGAAAAAGAATAGAACGCTACTTTGTGCATATACAAACCACAATACAAGGCCAAAACTAGACAAATAAAACCCCGAATCGGGCTATTAATTGCCAAGCGCAGAGGAGTGATTGAAAGGTATGTATGGCATAATGTTATCACTTGCTCGGCCCTCCTCCTGAGGTTTCTGAGGAGGAGGGTGTCGAGTAAGGGAGTACTGTAAAGCCCAGACAGGCATCAGGGAGATGGCTGGCGCAGTCTCGTCCCCGTCCCCCTTTACTCCCTTGCTCGACCAGATTTCAATGAAGCTTGGTGGGTATAGATTTGTGGCGTTAAGCCCACTGGTCGGGGGCGGGACTCTAGTCCTTCTAAGGGAGCCAGTGCGTCGATCTCCAAAAACATGCGCCGGCCCGTGAATTTTCCTCATTCCCTAAACCAAACTGTCAGAGTCTGTCACAGGGGGTGACGTTGTATCTTCAATACCTATATGTATATGTGTGTGTATATGTATGTGTACATGTGTATACATATGAATGGCCCCTACGCTAACAGGATTTTGTTTTCTTTCTTCATGTCTCGTCCTCGACACAGAGGACAATGAGACAAACAGACCCAGTTCCGGTAAATGTGAAAGTCGGCACACCTCTGATCTACTGGCTGACCTTCAACGTAATGCCCAGATGATGATGCCTGACCAAAGACCACCGACAGAACCCGTTTAACCTCCGCTTAATCTCCTAAATCGAGATATCACCTCAGAGCGATGCATTTTCAGACCATTGCCTTGTCTCATACACGGTACTTCTAGATAGGATCACTCGATCCACAATATGCTACCGACTAGCCAGAACAATAATTTCTACCACTAAAGATAACTTTATTAGCACTCTTCCAGACCTGTCCCAAATTAAACATGTAGCAGATAATCCTGAAGATCTAGATATTGTAATAGAAAACCTGAACAGTATTTGTTCTAACACATTGGATGCCGTAGCTCCAATTCGAAAAAAGAGAATCAAAGAAAAAACGCCAGCTCCATGGTACAACCATCATACCGCAGCCCTTAAAAAGGCTGCTAGAAAAATGGAAAGAAACTATAGAAGCACAAAGTTAGAGGTATGGCGTGCAGCATGGAAAGAGAGTGTTAAACACTACAGACAGGCTATAAAAATTGCCAGATCTACGTATCTCAGCAATCTAATTAAAGAAAATCATAATAACCCTCGCTTCCTCTTTAGCACAGTTGCGAAACTGACTAGAAATAAAGAACAAACAGAACCCACTAATAAACTCCCACACAATAGTAACGACTTCATGAACTTCTTTACTAAGAAAATTATGATTATTAGGGAAAACATTGTAGGTACCCAAGCAGCCACCACTCTATCCAGTAATATATTTAACGCTAGCTTACCATACGAACATCTTGAGTCATTTAAACCTACTACAATAGAAGAGCTATCTAAATTAGTATCGTCATCCAAATCATCATTCTGTATATTGGACCCTGTTCCCACAAAATTACTCAAAGAGGTATTCCCTATAGTGTCTAACCCAGTACTAAATGTATTTAACTCATCACTAGAATTAGGCTACGTTCCAACAGCTTTCAAACTAGCAGTTATTAGACCGCTCATTAAAAAACCAAACCTTGACCAGGGAGATCTAAATAACTTTAGACCAATCTCAAATCTCACTTTTCTTTCCAAAATATTAGAAAAAGTAGTGGCAAGCCAGCTACGTACATTCTTAGCAAATTATAGTACGTATGTAAAGTTCCAATCAGGATTCAGGCCCCACCATAGCACAGAGACAGCGCTGCTTAGAGTTACAAATGACCTTCTCCTAACATCCGATCGTGGCGAAATATCACTCCTTATATTATTAGACCTTAGTGCAGCCTTTGACACAATAGGTCACACAATCTTACTTAATAGGCTACAAAACTATGTTGGCATCAGTGGTCAAGCGCTAGCCTGGTTCAGATCGTATCTAACCAAATGCTATTACTTTGTTTATGTAAATGAGGAGGAGTCACATCACTCCCTGGTTAAATACGGCGTACCGCAGGGATCAGTTTTAGGTCCTATCCTGTTCTCGTTATATATGTTACCTCTGGGAGATATTATCAGGAATCATAACATACAGTTTCACTGCTACGCAGATGACACACAGCTTTACATCTCCTCACATCCTAGCGAAACACACAATTTTTCTAAGCTATCAGACTGCATCAGTGATATAAGTGACTGGATGGCACATAACTTTCTTATGCTAAACTCCAATAAGACAGAGATACTTGTTATTGAACCGAATCGCTACAAATATAATATGACAGACTACAAGTTGCCCATAGATGGCTGCACTGTGGTGCCAACCTCCACGGTTAAGAATTTAGGTGTGATGTTCGACAGCAATTTATCCTTCGACAGCCATATCTCCAATGTCTGCCGCACAGCGTTCTTCCACCTTAGAAATATCTCAAAAATACGCCATATGTTGTCTGCATCAGATGCAGAGAAGCTTATCCACGCTTTTATGACCTCTAGAATAGACTATTGTAACTCGTTACTCGGAGGATGCCATGCAAATCAGGTAAACAAGCTTCAGCTAGTTCAAAACGCTTCTGCAAGAGTTCTTACTCGATCTAAGAAGTATGACCTCATAAGCCCAATTCTGGCATCTTTACACTGGCTACCAGTTAAATATCGTATACAATTTAAAATATTACTAATCACCTACAAAGCCTTAAATGGCCTAGCACCCTCATATCTTAGAGAATTATTATCAGAATACAATTCATCACGTGCATTGCGGTCAGTGCCGGGTTAAGCCTTTGTGAGGCCCTGGGCTAACGCTGGTTTGGGGCCCCCCCAATACACTGAAAAAAATAAAGGCTGGATTTACTAAGTGCCCCATTGCATACATTTTTTTAGTAAAACTTGCAAAAACGATGCACTGTCTATATTTTTTAGTAAATCCAGTGTTTTTTACAGCGTATGTACAACATTAAATGGCTAAAATTATTTAAATAAATTAAACAATATTATCAAATAATTTTACAATCAGAAATAGCCCAGAAAATAACATTTATTTAATAAAACTTACAACAAAAAGTGCTTCTTTCTGCTCTTCTTTAAAGAGAATTCTTCAATTAAATCATTAAAATCAAGTTGATGCAAAAGTAGGCTAAAATTATTTAAATAAATTAAACAATATTATCAAGTAATAATTTTACAATCAGAAACAGCCCAGAAAATAACATTTATTAAATGCAACTCACAACTAAAAGTGCTTCTGTCTGTTCTTCTTTAAATATAATTCCTCATTTAAATTATTAAAATCAAGTTGACGCAAAAGTAAGAGCCCAGAATTTTCAGCCCGAGTCCGAACTTTTTAATTCTCCCCATTAGGAATCTGTGTCCGCAGATATAGTTAGTATACTGCATCGCGTATGTTTGTGAGTAGAAGTCTGTGCTGTCTGCTGTGAGGTTTTTATGAGAGCAGCACAAACTTTTTAATAGTCTATTTAATATGTAAAACTTGAATTTGAAATAAAACTTACTGCGGAGAAGTTAATGAGATCTCTATCGTCTCTCTTGCTACGTGACGCGATAATTATATATTATTTCAAATCCGTTTACAAGATAAATATATATACATTGTGTTGTTAAACTGATGAAATTATCTTGCTATATACGCTACATTTATTATGAGAAGCCTTTTCTTTTTACTGTTACACTGTAGACAGTAATATATGTGCCATATATAAAACTCTATGGTCGTGAAAGCACATTATCCATTATCTGTTGGTTCATGTTGGTCTAGTTTAATTCAGGGTAATCCTTTAATAAAATGTATAATATAGTTATAAAATATTTTATTTTTTTTAATATTCACAGCGCACATTCTCTCGGATCGTTTTAAAACGTTTTAAATCATTCTGCAAAATTCCGCATAGATTTAGCATAGAAATAGCAAAAAATAACTGCTTACACAGCTTGTACAGCTGTACTGTTGCAGCAATTAAAGCAGTTCAGTTTTGTTTTAAATGGCAAAATAGTTATATTTCTTTTTTATTTACATTTTAGAGCAGTTTTTGTTTGTTAAAGTTTTTATGATAAACAAGTGGTTAGCGGCCGACAGCAAGTTGACGACATGTATGATGAATTGAGCCTCTCAAATCAATACTTCACATAATAACAACTATTTAAATAAATATTTTCAGCATATCACAATGTTAGTTTAAACGTTTATTATCAACACACACTATTTTTAAAAAGCGAAGGCAGGTTGCTCTGCTGCTGGCAGTTGCAACGGGTGCAGAAATAAAAAAATAAAAAGGGCTTTACAAAACGAAACGAAATAAACATGAAACAGAATAAACATGCATGTTGCCTTATCTTACAACTTCGCTTTTGCATATACATTTTTTTAATGTAAGGACTTACCACAGAAGATGGCTATTCATGTATCCATCCAACAGTTAAACTAAGAAAAAAGTCGATCCATACACAAACAAGAAATAAAGACACAGCCTTCTTACACGAAATTAATACAGGGAGAAGTCTTTAATAGATTATGTCTTGGATGCTGTCTGCATATATTATGTACAGTATCCAAGGTTTTAATCTAGTACTCCATTTATAATTTTTCCTGGTGCGTTGAATGTCCTGCTGTTAAATAAGCACAGCTGCATTGTAAATGTGTGGCTGTGCATAGCGGACTCATGCGATAGGTTAAACGTCTTCCTATGTTTGTTTTGCAATCATCAATGTCTGTCAAAAGGTTTTTTTAATTAATTGAAAAATATAAAAAGATGGAGAAGCCTAAATAAGCCCGAGGTCCGGCCCGCTTATCTGCTGTGACGTTAAAATTGGCCCGAAACCCGACCCGTAAACAGGTCGTGCCCCGTCAGGCTCGGGCTGAAATGCAGGGCTCTAAACAGGCTAAAATTATTTAAACAAATTAAACAATATTATCAATTAATAATTGTACAATCAGAACAGCACAGAAGATAACATTTATTAAGCAACTAAAAGTACTTCTTTCTGCTCTTCTTTAAAGAGAATTTCTCGACTAAATCATCAAAATCAAGTTAAATCATATTTTGGCAGATCGTTTTACTTTCATTGTTTCACGAGATTCCCTGCCTATTTAGTAATATTAATAATTAACAGTAAACGAACTTGGGTTGCTGTTTTTGAAGGCAGCTCGAGCCTCGACCTTAGGTCGGGTTCGAGCCCCAAGTTTAAGTGAAGGAGGAGATGATGAGGAGAGATGCCAGAAGAATTGCGGCTGGGCCGCGGAGGCTCTTAAAGGACAAAATATCCCATACGCTTTTACGTAGCTATTATACAATTTTTTTTCAGAACATTCTTGCGACCCAGTGGTTGGGGGCCTCTGCTCTAGGTAGCACTTACGCAGAATTACGTCAATCAAAATGTTTTTAAAAACTCAAAAAAAAAAAAAAAAAAAATTGTCTCGGAGGCCCCCTAGTGTTCGGGGCCCTGGGCTGCAGCCCATGTTGCCCATTAGGATAACGCGGCCTTGATTGCGGTCACAAAATTCTGGCCTCTTAATTATCCCTAAAATATCAAGTGTCTAAAGGTGGCAGATCCTTTTCCTACTTAGCCCCTAAGCTATGGAATGATTTACCAACCGACGTCCGAAAATCAGAGACAGTAGATAACTTTAAATCTAGACTTAAAACTTTTCTCTTTAACAAGGCATTCGCATAGTTTGTTTAAGCAATAGTACTTATCTCCCAATAGCTAGCTTGTACAACCTAATAAATAAATAAATTAATGAATAAATTAAAACCTTTTTTTCGTCAACACTCCAAAGCATGGTAAATGACATTAATACTCTTTAGTAATATGCTGAAACTTTGAATTGGTTGTCGATTGAGTCTTAATTGCAAAATATGGTCGGTTTGCAATTTTGGCCTTTTCCCATGGCCTTAAAAAATAGTATGTCATACAGAACCGTTTGCCACTGTACGTTAGTATTAACGACGGCAGTGGGGCCTCTGGCCTTAGTCAAACGAGTTCTGTTTCTGTTTCTAAAATCATCAACTATATGTAATACACTTATCTCCCAATAGCTAGCTTGTACAACCTAATAAATAAATAAATTAATGAATAAACTAAAACCTTTTTTTCGTCAACATCCCAAAACATGGTAAATGTCATTAATACTCTTTAGTAATATGCTGAAACTTTGCATTGGTTGTCGATTGAGTCTTAATTGCCAAATATGGTCGGTTTGCAATTTTGGCCTTTTCCCATGGCCTTAAAAATAGTATGTCATACAGAACAGCTTGCCACTGTACGTTAGTATTAACAACGGCAGTGGGGCCTCTGGCCTTAGTCAAACGAGTTCTGTTTCTGTTTCTAAAATCATCAACTATATGTAATACACTTAACCAGCAATAGTTATGCCTGCCCGGAACTGAGCTGACTAAAACCACATTACTGTGTGACACCTGCTTTTTATGTGAACGGCCCCTACGCTAATAAGATTTTGTTTCTCTCTCCCTGTCTCGTCCTCGATCACGAGGACAATAAGACAAACAGATCCAGATCCATTTCCGGTAAATGTGAAAGTCGGCACACCTCTGATCTACTGGCTGTTCTTCACATGATGTCCAGCTGATGCCTGACCAAAGACCACCGGCAGAACCCGCTTAATCTCCGCTTATTCTCCTTCCTTTTCAATGTATATATATATATATATATATCTCCCAAGGGTTTTTTCCTCCTAGGACTTTTTTTTACTTCCCCGGCTAAAATTCCGGGGTTTTTTCTCCTAGGGGCTTTTTCAACCCGGGGAGGCAGCCTTTTTGGGCTTAACTTCTATACGTTACATTAGTAATACGTTTGCTTATAATGTTGATTTATAGCCGCAGCAAATTTAGCTGCTTGTGCTATCGTGTATTATGTTATGCTATCTGTCGATTTTCTGTGCTTTTCACTACATCTATTATGTAAAGCTGCTTTGATACAATTACCAAATTGTGAAAAGCGCTATATAAATAAAATTTAATTGAATATAAAGAGTTTCTTTATTATTAGTTTGATTATAACTACAATTCAGATTTAAGTTATATTGAATAATTATTTTGAGTTGGAATAATGCATGGAATAAGAAGTAAAATCTTTAATTGGAAAGTCAGCAAAGTGCCATTTGTGAATTCTACAGTTAAACAATAGAAAGTGCAATTTGTGAATTCTACAGTTAAACAATAGAAATATGTTTGTTAGCCTGCTTGGTAAGTTATGTACTTTAAAGGGGGAGATGCAATGTATAGTAATGCATACCCCCATCATTGCTAACCAGATATAGGAAATACAAATATTACAGGACACACCAAGGCTTTTTTTGCGGCTGAAAACACCTGGAGGAAGCCGAATGCCAGCTGTTTTTGCAGATGATCGCCAGCTTTCTTCAGCTGAGCGCTTTGGTAGCTATGATACTTGAGCTGTGAACCGGTTGGTTGTTGTGGTACTTGTCCTGCCCCTCCTCCATTGTGATTGGACAGCCATGTGAGAACCGACATTGACGAGCAGAGCTTTTTACCCAAAGTTCTTTCTCTTTCAACTCTCGGGGCTCAAAAAAAACAAAAAAAAACAAAAACCGCTAGCTGCGCAGGATTTATTTTTAACTAAATGTAACCCTCTTACTAGTTATGTTTATAATACTAGTACTATGTTTATATAAAAGCTATAGTTACTCTTATTTAAAAATTTATTTTAAATAACTGCCCTAATTCATATATATCAGCTTGTTTTATAATAAGGTTTAAGAAAACTATTCATTAAACTGTGTTTTGTTTACAAAGATTCACATTTTTAAAGTGATCTGAAAATTTGTGTGTATCCCTTTAAGAAACCCTGTGTAAACGCTAATGTTTGGTTTAAATGCACTTAAACGCACTTGGTTACTATCTAGTTTGATTGTATTTTATGTGATTGGATGCTTATTATTTTAAACGCACCCATGTATATGAGAGTGTAATGTGATTGGCGGTTAATTGAGTCAATCAAAAGGAGAAAAAAGAGACGAACTGCGTTCGAGAGAGAGCGGTGGCAGATATGGTGGCAGATACGCTCGCGCTAGAGAGAAAAGAGTTGAGATAACCGCTAAACGCGTGTTATATTGTTTTGTTTTTTGTGAAAGTGTTTTGTTTGTTTATTACTTCATGTTAACCCAGCAGATGTGTTAACACACGCTTTATTCGTCTTATCAGCAGTTGGTGAGACTTTTTGCATTTAAATAGAGACTGCATTCTCCTGTTTGCGTTGTTACAGACTGCAGTGACTAATATACTGCATTCAGTGCATTGCAGTTGTGTTGTGCTACTATTACTTTGCGTGGGACACAGTCTGAGTTACAGTCGTGTAAACAGGTGATCGTGTGAGTGAAACGAACTCCGTGGACAACTCGCATCATCAAGACTGTTCAGTTTGCCTTGAGTCGCGAGGAAAGGACCGATATTCACTGAGGATCGTGTGTCTCCGGTTGTGGTTTGAGTGATCACTGGAGCACAGGTACCTGCTGTTATTGAGTTTGTTTTGGCTCATTTAAGTGAAGAGGCCATTTTAAAGTTTCAAAGGCCACAACACACACAAGCAACAACACAGGCCTGCATCGGGTGGGGTTGTGTGTGTGATTGTTTACGTGTGTGAGTGGGCCCACTAATATTTGGGTTCACATTTATACTTTGTGCACTTTAAGTGTTGTTTAGAGTTTACAGTTGCAACTGTTTACATTGAGTTTTCTCAGTAAGTGAGTTTAATTGAATTTAATACGTAGTCATTTGGTTATTATACTATATATTGATAATTGTTTGCCTTGAGTCGCGAGGAAAGGACCGATATTCACTGAGGATCGTGTGTCTCCGGTTGTGGTTTGAGTGATCACTGGAGCACAGGTACCTGCTGTTATTGAGTTTGTTTTGGCTCATTTAAGTGAAGAGGCCATTTTAAAGTTTCAAAGGCCACAACACACACAAGCAACAACACAGGCCTGCATCGGGTGGGGTTGTGTGTGTGATTGTTTACGTGTGTGAGTGGGCACACTAATATTTTGTGTTCACATTTATACTTTGTGCACTTTAAGTGTTGTTTAGAGTTTACAGTCGCAACTGTTTACATTGAGTTTTCTCAGTAAGTGAGTTTAATTGAATTTTAATACGTAGTCATTTGGTTATTATACTATATATTGATAATTGTTATTCATACATATATTTTGTTATAAATATTTCCAACTTAATAGTCTTGACACAGCTAAGTAGGGCAGGGGGCGCTACATAAATAACAATAATGTGTTTTTATGTCTTTGACTTCATGTGATTGGATCGTTCTCAGAGTCTCATAACTGCTAGCTACAGTACTGATCAGTGAAAGCAAGTGAAATACCTTGAGATGAAAGAAAATATGATTATATGCTTAAAAAAATCACCATTTTCAAGACGTTTAGTTGAAGAATAAATAAAGGATAAAGGAGCTTGGACCAGATTGAGCAGCAAGAAGTGATCGCGGATGAGCTTACACTGTGCACTCCAAAAAATGACTTTCTTACTTAATATTTTTGTCTTGTTTTCAGTAGAAATATCAAAATATTCTTAAATTAAGATGCTTGTTCTTGATGAGCAAAATCTAAACCTCAAATGTTAAGAGATACCAGAGAGCCATATGAGCATTGCATCTTGACTGAGAACAGGTGAGAGGACAACACGACACAGCTAACTGCTAAAATTATAGCAAAAGCTGTTTAATGTTATGAAGCTTGTGCTTTGACTGGAAATGTTTTAAAGCATGTTGTTGGAACCGCGATGGAGAGGGCGGAAAGAGGGCTGGTCTGGGCGAGAGGATGGCGTGGTTGTGCAAAGGAAGTTGAAGTGTGTGCTGTTATTGAACTGTTGAGTGTGTTGGGCAGACGCTGGGCCACCTCCGTAAGGATTACTCTGGGACTGTAGGAAAGGAAACTAGCAGATCGCTGGGCATCTGCAAAACAAGAGAGAGACATCGTGAGGATTAACGAAGGGTGAGAAGTAGCGTATTAAGAACCCACAACGATCGGATTGTTGCTGTGTTTACGGAGGCTGGAGAACGCTTTCTCACCCGAAGCTGGAGAGAAACCACGGAGCTGTGAGTAATTGCATACATTGTTGTTGACAACCCTAAGGGTTAAAGGAGTGTGTGTTTTACCTTTCTAGCGGCCCCACCGAGGGAAGTCAGTGGGCGAGCCGTGAAGCTGGAGAGAAACCACGGAACTGTGAGTAATTGCATACATTGTTGTTGACAACCCTAAGGGTTAAAGGAGTGTGTGTTTTACCTTTCTAGCCGCCCCACCAAGGGAAGTCAGTGGGCGAGCCGTGAAGCTGGAGAGAAACCACGGAGCTGTGAGTATTGCATACATTGTTATTGATAACCCTAAGGGTTAAAGGAGTGTGTATTCTACCTTTCTAGCGGCCCCACCTAGGGAAGACAGTGGGTGAGCCGGAGGCTAAGTGCGCCGACAAGCAGCGGGCATCAAAACCTTTAGTTGATTGGGGTTTTGTCGGCGTGACATCAGAGGCTGCCTTTTTCGACCAAGAGCTGGTTTTGTCTAGAGAGGAGTCAGACCCTAATTATTCACTGGAGTGTGTGAAGTGCTGTGTGAGGAGTGATAAATTGACGTGAGTACACAAGTTGTAGTGTGGTGCCGTGCTTTATTGTCTGCGTTCCCTCTTAGGGAAGAGAAGCTCTTTGTGAGTACCATCGGCAGCCGCCGCGTCGGCGAATACCCAGTTCACTCTATATATAAGCCCTGTAAGGACCCTTGGACGTGGTAGGGAAGGCACTGAGAGGGACGTGGTAGTCTGTGCAAGAACCACTGGCGGAGGAGCCGCCAAGAGGAGGGCTGGGGGCCCAGGAGCTGTAAAAACGCTGTGTGTGACTAGAGCACCGGAAATAACTGCTATCTGTCTAGATCTTCGCTTGCCCTAGGAGAAAGATTCAGTGACGAAGACGTGAGCCCGTTAACTTAGCATTACCCTCACCCTGTGTGTTATTTTGCCCTCAGGAGGACGAAGCGAGCCGTGAGGAGACTGTCCATACAGGAGATGGGTCGAGGACGAAGGAGCTCTGCCCGACCCTTGCCCTGTGATCCTTTGGCTCTACAGCATTGACCTCTCCCCTCCAACGTCCAAGGCCCGTAGTGTTCCCCCTGAGGGCGAGAGGATATTTTTAGTTTCCCTTCCCCATTCCCTTTCTTCTTTTTAATTAAATTAAATAAAGCTGTTATCATTTTACTTATCTTTCGTTTGTCTGGTCATTGGGGTGCTTTGGGGAACTCCTCGAGGCAGAACTTTGGTAAGAGCGTGACCCACGTAGTTCGTGGTCCGCTCGGGCCATTGGCGGAGTGGCAATCAGGAGAGTCGGGACTTTTCCCGGTGGGCCGGTAGTGTTTTAAGGCTGCGAGGGCTGGTCTGATAATAGCCGTGCTTTCAGTCTTTAGTCATGCACTCCAGCCACACTAAAACCTATTTATCATATATTTAGTATGCTTCAGCGCTCAAAATGTATCTGGCCGCACCACTCTCTCTATCAAGCCCGTCTCCCCTGGAGTTCTATCAGCCAATCAAAAAATAAAGAAAGAGGCTACACAATAGCCAATCAGAAAATAGGACTGTTGTATCTGGGTAAGATTTAACGCAACAACCAATAAAAAAGCATAGCCTCGTACACAAACAGAGGAATGGAGCTCCGAGCATCACTTTGAGCAGCACAGATCTCCTGTTTTAATGTTACAACAAATGCAGAACTTTGACACAAACAATGACAACTTGACTGCTGTTAGAGAATGGTTCCCAGATAATCAGCATCAGTTTTTCACGAGTGTCTGAAACTTAGCCAACAGTTTACAGCCTGTTCACTGACAACACCTGCTCAGAACACGTAAGTTTAAGCCTCGTTAAATTTTCGTTATCACACGATGACTGACATTTTGTCACATAAAATATCTCTCTCCAAACAGGCTTAATTTTATAAGCAACTGCTTTGCAACCAAAGTAAGCTTTAGCTTACCTAAAACTAGGGAACTGTTGACTTTAAGATCTTTTAAATAATAATTCTTACACTTGGTATTTCATGTTGTTTTGCAGTCATTTTATTGTAATTTTAGATTTCAGCATTTGCTTATTTACAGCGAACCATTTTCTTTTTCTTTTTTTTTTGACCACAGAGGGCTGGTGGTCTATGAAATTTCCCGGTAGATTTTTGGGTCCCACTCCGCCCCTGGCTCAGGCCGTGACACTCATTATCTGACCATCATTTCCTCTCCAATACTAGAGAAGAGGTTAGTGTCATTCCTGCATCACCAGTGGTCAGATGATTAGGCAAACTGGCACACCACTTGAAGCAGCTGGCCAAGGCAAAATAAAGACGTACGGAAAATGGTTAATACCACTGTGCTGTAATGGACAACGATTCTACTATGTTAACATCAACTTTATTCTTTTCGATTTGACATCGGAGGCTGTTACGAAAGATTTACAGTTGAACATCTCAAACCGGCACATGGAAAGCTGGGCCAACAGATTGGTCCAGCGCAGGCTCTTAAGAGGGGTCGTCCAGCCACTAACAAAGACATAGTCCTCAATCTGCTCAAGCAGTGACACCAGCCGCAGAGCCACATCACTTTACACGTTCAGGAAGAGAAGTTCACGCTCTAAGCAAGCTGGTGTTGCCGGTAATTCTTTATTTGTCATTTTCATGTTGTACATAAAATTGAAATTGTGTTTCACACCATTCAGTAATAATTCAGTGCATTAGTAACTGATAAAAGAGCACACTTTAAATATAAATATCCTAAAATACACTAAAAGAAGACTAAAATAAATAAATAAATAATCAATTTCCAGTTCAAATCACATTCTCTGGTTAAGCAGTCTAATGGCTGTGGGAAAAAAGCTGTTTAGTAGCCTGCTGGTTCTTGCTCTGATACTTTTGTATCTTTTACCAGACTGAAGGACTATGAACATGTCATGTGAGAAGTGAGTTAAGTCTTTAATAATGCTATTTGTCCTCAGTGTACAGCGTTCTGTGTAGATATCTTGGATACGTGGCAGTGAAGCACCAATGATTTTTTCAGCCTCACAATCCTGTTCAGTTTATGTCTCTCTTCTGCCGTACTCTTTTCGAACCAGCAAGAGATGCAATATCTGAGAATGCTCTCTATGGTGCCTCTATAGAACATTGTCAAGGCTGGAATAGGGAGATTCACCTTCTTCAGTCTACGGAGAGAATGAAGAAGCTGTTGTGCCCTCTTGACTATAGCTGTTGTATTTTCACTGGAGGTTAACTCATCAGTCAGATGGAAGCCCAGGAACTTGACACTGTGTACTATGTCCACCTCAGAACCACTGATGGTCAGTGGGAGATGGTGCCGATGACTAGTCCTCCTAAAGTCTACAACCATCTCCTTTGTTTTTTTAGTATTCAGGACGAGGTTGTGTGTTGTACACCATACTGTCAACTGCTCCACCTCCTCTCTGTAAGAACTGCAATGGGTCCAAACTGGTTGGGAGACATGATTTCATGTGGTTCATAACAAGCTGCTCAAAGCATTTCATAGCTATTGGGGTCAGGGCTACAGGACGGTAATCATTCATGGTGGCTGGCTTTGGCATTTTGGGCAAATGTATTATAGTTGAGCTTTTAAAACAGATGGGCACTCTGGCTTGGCTGAGGGAGATGTTAAATATATCTGTGAAGACATCCTTCAGCTGTTCTGCACATTTCTTCAGCACACAACATGGGATGTGATCTGGACCAGCCGCCTTTTTAGGGTTGATTTTTGAGAAGACCCTCTTTACGCTTTCTGGTGTCAGCTGGAGGTCCTGGCTGATGGGAGGCAGCACTTGCCTTTGTGCTAGTTTGTCAAAAAAAAGGTGTTAAGATTGTCTGGTAGAGAGAGATCATTTTCTGTTATCCGGACAGTAGGCTTTTAGCCTATAGCTGTCTGAAATCCCTGCCATAAGCCCCTTGATCCCTGGTGTTGTTAAAATCACTTGACAGCTTTTTCCCATACTCCCTTTTAGCCTCTCGAATTGCTCTCTTTAGATAATTTCTTGCTAAATTGTATGCTTCAGTGTCACCAGATCTAAATTCAGCATCCCGAAGCCTTAGCAATGATCGAACCTTTGATGTAAACCAAGACTTATCAGTTGAACGCAGCTTGACAGTTTTTATAACAGTCACATCATCAGTACATTTACTAATAAATCCCAACACAGTCTCTGCATATTCCTCCAGATTTATACAGTCCTCAGATGTTGCTGCTTTCTTAAAAAACGTTCCATTCTGTACACTCAAAGCAGCCCTGTAAGGACGAGAAAGCCTCCTGTGGCCACACTCTAATTTCCTTGATCACTGGTGGTTCCTGTCTCACTCTAGGTCTGTATTTAGGTTTCAACAGAATAGTCAAATGATCAGAGCTGCCAATGTGAGGTAATGGTACTGAAACATAGGCACTTTTGATGTTTGTGTATAGATGATCAAGTGTGTTTTTCCCTCTTGTTGCACATGTGACATGCTGGTAAAAATGAGGTAAAACAGACTTCAAATTAGCCTTGTTAAAATCCCCAACAACAATATAAAATGCATTCGGATTGGTTGTTTGTAGCTGACTCAGAGCTTTGTAAAGTTCTCCCATGGCCTGCTTTACATCTGCATTTGGAGGAACATACACTACAGAAATAAAAATTGCTGCTAATTCACATGGTAAATAAAAAGGTCTGCATTTCACAATCATAAACTCCACATAAGGAGAACAGAATTTAAAAATTGTCCTAGTTTCATAGCACCACGAATTGTTTGTGTAAATTGCCAGGCCTCCTCCTCGGAGCTTACCCGATGTTGACATCACTCTGTCCGCTCTATGGAGTGTTAGCCCCATTAGCTCAAATCCGGAGTCTGGGATTTTGTCCCATGGGATTTTCTGATGTAGTCCATTTTAGTGTCCAATGAGTGAACATTTGCCAACAGGACCTGGGGAACAGCCGGCTTGCAGGGGTTAGCCCTTAGCCTAACGCTGAGGCTCCTCGCTTCCCCTGCTTGCTTGTTCTGTCACAGCGCCGGTGATGATGCTTCCTCATCGCGGTGGCTCCAAGTAAACCCGATGTGCAGTCTCAACATAGCAGTCTTGCTAATCCGATCTAGGTCTTTCGGTTATCTTTTCCCGCATCGCTGTCTAATGTCTAATAGAAAGTCGCGGTCATATACATGTTTTCACCCATTTGCTTTACAAGGCAGGGACGAGACTATTTTTAGCACTGAAAAACTTTCATTAGTGTCAGCAGAGGCCGGCGCAAGCATCGGTTGCGCCGCCATGTTGGTTTCACCATATAGCATCAACGCAGTTTAAAATCATTGAAGCGTGTGCTATAAAAAAACTGAACATTAACTTCTTTAACTCTGTGGACCCTGTACCGGGTCCAGAATTATCTTATTTTGACTTAATATAAAATATTCCTGTAATTTGTAATGGTCTGTCATGGACCCAGTACCACATATGAGATACTGTTTGAAAGCTTAGACTCTCTACTTTCTGCAGATATGCATCACTTTGACATATCTTTTACTGTAAGAAAGTTATTTACAATTAATTTACACCATCACCCCCCCCCCCAATATTTTTTAATATCTTTTAATATTCATATATTTCATGTTTTTCAAGTATGACAAACATGGGCAAGTCTTATATCAAATGAAAGCTCTCAGTCTCAGGAATAAGTCTGCAGTGTTATTTTTGTCCTATTATCATCACCTATCTAACAATCATCGAATGAATAATGAGGTAAAAAATTGTCTTTTGTAAACATATGGGAAACTTGAGTGTGAACTGCCTCAGATAGCACATATAGCCACAAATGATACACCATCTTTTATTTTAGGTCCTACTCTAAAAAATGAGTCCATTCACAGCATTTTCTTTGGTTGTGTGCATAATTAATCCCTTGCTATTTATTATATGTGCAAAACAAAAAATTAATATTTATATGAAAAATTTATTTTCGCACACTTCAGTAAAATGAGAATAACTTTTGAATGCAATATGCTAAAGAGTTCATTCTTTTTTTGGGTGTTTACTGTCTGCTGCTGGTAACAACCAGAACTGTCTGCAGTCTGCTAGAGCACCCAGAACCAGAGTTATACACTATCAAAGATAGTATTTACAACATAAAAAAAGAAAATTTGGTGTTTTAGCATATGAAAAACCACATAAATTACACTATTTGTCACAAACAACAGCTTTTTATGTAACTTCAAAGGGATTTTTGCAAAATGATATAAAGATATTGCATTTATTCCACTGTATGTGGTTATGGGAGCACTTCAAATGTTTTTAGGCAGAAATTGTATACAAAAAGCGTATTAGTCCTCCCATCAGTTGGAGTAAAATAACTTTTGCATTTATTATGATAGAGAAAAAATTCCTTTTTCCTCTGTAAGCAGGCAATTGCTGGAATCAAACAAAACTGTCTGGAGGTTTCGTTACCACTCAGGGCCAGAGTTATACACTTTTAAATACAGACTTTAGAAAAAAAACATCAAAAAGCGCCTATTTATTTTTGTGTTTATTAGAGGACTGACAACACATACAACCATGTTGAGCACTTTTAACAGTGTTTTATGTAATTTCAAAGGGTTTCCTGATACCAAACTTAAAATGATACCAAACTTTTGTATGTGCACCTCTGCATGTGGGTATGGGAAGCTTTTGAAATTGGGTAGGCCAAATCCAGGCAAAAATCCTCAAAATAGCCTCAGAGTGTAAGAAGTTAAGAGGTCTGAGACCCTATTACTGCTTAAGTTGACCAAAAATAGATCTGATTCCTCTTTCAGGGACAGAGACAGTGTGAATGTAAAGATAACTCTGTCCTTTGACTTTAACCCACATATGAAAAATAACGGTAACACTTTATTTTACGACCCGCAAAGTACCGCGTAATTAAACCGAATTTACAGCGTACCTATTTGTAACAACAGGGTACCTCTACAGTACGTACTTGTAGGTATAAGGGAACAATAGTTTAAGTTTGGGGTAATAATGGGGTAAGAATATATGGAAAATTATAAATGATTTATTCTCTAAGTATTTCATAACTACAGAGTACCTATTGTAATATTACGTGGTATGTATGACTTATGTCTATGGGTAATATGGTCTATTTATTTTTTTGTTATAGTTTTTTTTTCATATTTGCTACTTACCTGATGAAAGTGTATTGTTAACAGTCGATGTCTAGGAGCCACGTCGGCAAATATAACAGCACATCACTTTTATTTCGGTATAGACTGTACTGTGTAACAGCAAAAGTGCAGCTGCTTTATTTTGATCATCTGTGTTTTAAGGCAAGTACAATAAAAATAATAGCAACTTGTACCTCTTTGATCTGTATATGTATACAGGAGTTACCAGGTAAATCAATTCAGATTTTTACATGTTTATTGATATTTTAATCGCAGAAGTATTTTGTAATTTGATTTGTTCATATTTGCCTGTTCAGCATAAAGCTCCATGTTTTATTGCCTCCGCTGTCACTGTGAGAAAAAAACATTAATTCATCTGCTATATGTGATGGTAAAGTGATGCACGGTCTGCGTTTATCTGTTCTCTAAACAAATGAATAAACATATTTGACTTGTATGCTCGTGTACGTTTATGATTAGAAATAGACATGTGAACGAAAATGAAAATAATTAAAACATGAAATGACGGATAATAACTGACTGTGAAGGACTCTTTACAACGCTGTTTATAAAAAAAATGACGGAGATTGAAAAAGTCTATCGCAACCTCTGTGTGTGTGTGTGTGTGTGTGTGTGTGTGTGTGTGTGTGCATGCGTGTGCGTGTGAATGATTACATTGAAATTAGTTCATTACTACGGTGGCCCTGAAGTGCAAACCACAACAACAAATTACTAAACAACAACAATAAATTAAAAAACACCACAACAAATTAAAAAACAACAACAAATTAAAAAACCACTACAGCAAATTAAAAACCACTACAGCAAATTAAAAAACACTACAATAAAATAAAAAACAAATACAAAATAAAAAACACAACAGCAAGTTAAAAAACACAACTAAAAAATTAAAAAACACTAAAACAAATTAAAAACACAAATACAAATTAAAAAACACTACAACAAAATAAAAAACCATAACAAAATAAAAAAACACAACAGCAAGTTAAAAAACATTACAACAAAATAAAAAACACTACAACAAAATAAAAAAACAACTACAAAATAAAAAACACTACAACAAATTAAAAAAACACAACTACAAATTAAAAAACACAACAACAAATTAAAAACACAACTACAAATTAAAAAACACAACTACATTAACCTACCGGAAGAGGTAGGTACCAGTGGGCAACATGAAACATCGCTGATTGGACGACACTGCAGTTCAGCTTTTGAACCGGAAGTTATTCTTCCTGTAGCGCATTTTTTCAAACATGAATGTTACAGATGACCCAAACGTAGCAGCTGCTGGGGCCAGCTAAGGGTACCGCTAACCGCTAACGATAGTAGTAAGCTAATGTTACATCCACAAGCAACGTAAGCATTACACTATTCTTATTAACCCTCTGGGGTCTAAGGGGTTTTTAGGGCCCTGGAGAAGTTTTGACCTGCACTGACATTTGTGCTTTTTTCAGTTGCTTAAAAACATAATAATGGCAAAAGTCTTATAACACTGCATTCAGCACAAACTGGGCTACTATATTATATGATTAACATGTATGTACATGTTTGTATTTTTGAGAGAAAAATGTTTATGCATGGTTTTTGAAAAAGAAAAAAAATTAAGTGACTGATATAACTCCACAAAACTCATTCTAAACATGTTTTCCTAAAACTTTTCAAAACAGGATCCAGTAGTCTAGAGTTTTTTCTTTAAAATGATGTGAAAATCATTCTGCTTACTCCTTCACATAACACAATATATTGATTTACAATTTCAAAGTCACTTTTTGGTTAGGAAGGCAATATGCAAGGAGGCTGGAAGCTCTTGAATAATCTGTGATTGACAGCTGAAGAACAATACACTTGCATAATGAGCTGCATAATGAGCCTTTAGGCAGGAATGTGAAGATGCCATTATTGTTAAGTGTTTGTTTGTGAAAGCAACACAAAATAAATGCCTTCACATGCATGATCCTGTGTTAAATAAACTTACTGTGCAGAGATATACGCGAATAAACTGGGTTTTAGATGTGTTTAGATGCGTCTTAATACAAAGTGCGTCAAATATGAGGCATTGTGTGTTTGTGTATGCGTTTGGCCGTTGATCGCGTCTGACGGAAGCACAAAGAAAACATAAGCGCATGGAGATAACTTTTATTTACTAGGCGAGAGTAACCAAGTAGATGTGATGTTTGCAATCGTCTTTTATACGAATACCAAAAAGCGCGTCAAATGAGGCATCGTGTCTTTGTGTGTGCATTTGGACATCCCGTCACACAGACGAAGCACACACACTTGCATCTTTTATAAGAACACCACAAAGCGCGTCAAATATGAGGCATCGTATGTTTGTGTGTGAGTTTGGACATCGCGTCACACAGACGAAGCACACACACTTGCATCTTTTATAAGAACACCACAAAGCGCGTCAATATGAGGCATCGCATCGTGTGTTTGTGTGTGCATTTGGACATCGCGTCACACAGGCGAAGCACACACACTTGCATCTTTTATAAGAATACCACAAAGCGCGTCAAATATGAGGCATCGTGTGTTTGTGTGTGAGTTTGGACATCGCGTCACACAGACGAAGCACACACACTTGCATCTTTTATAACCCCCTTCTTCAAATCTTACCCTGGAGGTCCGGAGCACTACAGAGTTTAGCTCCAACCCTGATCAAACGCACCTGAGCAAGCTAATCAAGGTCTTCATGATCACTAGAAAATCACAGGTGGGTAAGTTTGATTAGGGTTGGAGCTAAACTCTGTAGTGCTCTGGACCTCCAGGATAAGATTTGAGGAACCCTGTTTTATAAGAACACCACAAAGCGCGTCAAATATGAGGCATTGTGTGTTTGTGCGTGCATTTGGACATCGCGTCACACAGACGAAGCACACACACTTGCATCTTTTATAAGAATACCACAAAGCGCGTCAAATGAGGCATCATGTGTTTGTGTGTGAGTTTGGACATCAATCCCATCACACTGACGAAGCACACACACTCGCGTCTGTCTGGAGATTTAGGCGCGAGTAAACAGTTATGTGATGTGTGCAATTGCATCTTTTATAATGATACCACAAAGCGCTTCAAATATGAGACATTGTGTGTTTGTGTGTGCGTTTGGACGTCGATCGAGTCACACTCGCGTCTGGAGATAACTTTAGTTACAGTCACGAGTAAACAAGTAGGTGTCATGTTTCCAGCACTCAGATTTAAACTGAACACAGCAGTGAATGGCTGCAGAGACGGAATGTCCATTGACTGTGGGGTTGACTAATGAATATGGATGATCTCTGCTCTTCTCTTCAATGGAGCGGGGCGTGGCTCATTATAGATAATGAAGCAACAGAAGAAAGACGGTACATCTCTCTCTTCTAATACAGTTAACAACGAATTACAATATTTGTTTTCGATTTCACTTACATCATTTAAAAGCAGACATTCGAAGCATTATGTAGACATTTATCTTTTGTTTGTATGACAAGTATTCGTTAAGTTACAGTTAATTTTTCTGACGTGTTTCTGAAAGGACTTCACTGAGGGAGAGAGAACAAAACGCGCATCATGTTTATTTTCTTAATTTTGCGAAAAGCACAACATTCTGTTTTTATTGGGAGTGGACAGAAAAAAACTAGACACTTTAACGTTTTAAATGATGTATAAATCATATCTGTATGTCCAAAATCAGCAGAGTTATCTAAGTCTCTTTGGGGAGTGATTAAAAAATAAAGAGTTTGCGGCGCCCGCGCCGCAGCCGACCCCAGAGTGTTAACTTACTCTAAGGTTGTTGGTTGTCTCCGATGGTATATATTTCTTTAAGCCCTTTGCCACAGCCGCTGCAAAAGTTTGGGGACGGCTCAACCAGTTCTTTTCCGCAGTTTGGGCAAAACATTTTGCTGTCCTTCCTCCTCTCCAAACCACGCGCTACAGGAAGAATAACTTCCGGTTCAAAAGCCGAACTGCAGTGTCGTCCAATCAGTGATGTCTCATGTTGCCGACTGGTACCTACCTCTTCCGGTAGGTTAATGTAGTTGTGTTTTTATTTGTAGTTGTGTTTTTAATTTGTTGTTGTGTTCTTTAATTTGTAGTTGTGTTTTTTAATTTGTTGTAGTGTTTTTAATTTTGTAGTTGTTTTTTATTTTTTTGTAGTGTTTTTTAATTTGTTGTAGTGTTTTTTTTAACTTGCTGTTGTGTTTTTTATTTTGTTATGGTTTTTTATTTTGTTGTAGTGTTTTTTAATTTGTAGTTGTGTTTTTAATTTGTTGTAGTGTTTTTTAATTTTTAATTGTGTTTTTTAATTTGCTGTAGTGTTTTTTAACTTGCTGTTGTGTTTTTTACTTTGTATTTGTTTTTTATTTTGTTGTAGTGTTTTTTAATTTGCTGTAGCGGTTTTTAATTTGCTGTAGTGTTTTTTTAATTTGTTGTTGTTTTTTAATTTGTTGCAGTGTTTTTTAATTTGTTGTGCTGTTTTTTAATTTGTTGTTGTTGTTTAGTAATTTGTTGTTGTGGTTTGCACTTCAGGGCCACCGTACTTTACAGATTCATAGTACATTTATTTCGTGCGTTTGATTTCAACTGTAACATTTTCAGCATTTTAGCAGTAAAAGTTGAGTTTTGAGTGTGTTTGCGCCCCCCAAAAAAATTTTTTTAGCACTCTACGCCTGCGCAGTACGCATGTAGTCATCTTTTGCTTTAGCGTGATCTGATATCTGCTGTTGTTTCATTCTGGTTTGCCATTGCATAAATTATATTTGGCTAAAATACTTGTGTTTACACATGTTGCAAAGTTTTATTCTACCAATGATAACACCTATTAAAAAAACAAATAACGTGCTGCTTTGTGGTCATTATTGTGTCATTTGAAATAAAAGAGTTTCAGAGTCAAAATTGCAAAGCAGGGAATAAGTTGCTATTTTTATTGTACTTACCTTAAAAAAAAGATAACCACATTAAATCAACTGGACTTTTGTTATTAAAAGCGAGTAATATAGGCTACTTAAATAAAAGTGATGTGCTGTTATATTTATTTGCCGATGTGGCTCATAGACATCGACTGTATACAACATTCAGTAGTCAATATGAAAAATTCCCAATAAAATCATAAAAAAAACATAATTTCCCCATAGACTTGACTATGTCATACATACCACGTATTACAATAGGTACCCTGTAGTTATAACAACTTATAAATAATTTATAATTCTTCATATTCTTAACCCCTTATTACACCAAACTTAACATATTGTTCCCTTATACCTACAAGTACGTACTGTAGAGTTACCCTGTTGTTACAAATTGGTACGTTGTAAATTCAGTTTAATTACCCGGTACATTGCGGGTCGTAAACTAAAGTGTTACCAAAATAACTCACACAAATAACTTACAGGGCCCTATTTTAACGATCTGAAACGCAAGTGCGAAGCGCAACGCGCAAGTGAGTTTGTGGGCGGATCTTGGGCGCTGTTGCTATTTTCCCGGCATGAAAAATAACTCTTGCGCCGGGCGCAAATCAATAAGGGGTTGGTCTGAAGTAGGTTCATTATTCATAGGTGTGGTTTGGGCGTAACGTCAAATAAACCAATCAGAACGCTATCCAACATTCCCTTTAAACGCAAGGGCGCAAGTTCCATGGCGGGTTGCTATTATTATGACGGATTTACCAGGCGTACGCCAGGAGCGGTTTACAGCCAAGGAGACCCACGTTCTTGTAAGAGCAGTCAAAGACAGAGAAGTTGTTTTGTATGGGGATAGGAGAAACCCGCCCAAATCAGCGTAGGTTAAACAGGTGTGAGAGGAAATAGCCACAGTCTCATCAGCTGGCACCCCCATCTTGCACCAAGCGCTACAATGATGTCTGGAGATGGGGGAATCCCAAGCTTGCCAGCATAAATCGGGCACGCCTTGTAACGGGAGGTGGATCTGCCTCTACACAGACGCCAGCAGAGGACATCGCTGCGTCCACCCTCACCGCTGAAAGGGTTTGGGGGCTTTGAAATCAGACCCAAGAAACGCAAGCAAGGTCCAATTATTATTTACATAAAATAAAACGTAATACAGCCACACAACAAACTTATGAAAATATTTTAATCGTTATTTGCATGAGAATTTTTTAACGCAGCCACACAATAAATAAAAACTATCACCACAATGCTCACCACTATGATTCCCCTTATCTCGTGTATTAATATTTTTAAGTGTAACAATTTATGATTTGCAAAAATAACTGTTGCATCTGTGTAGATTAGATGCAAAGTGTAGCGTTGTGCACGCTTTACATTATGGTCAGGCATGCGACCTTTAAAATAGCATAATGAACAACGCGCAAAATAGCATCAGGGATGGTTTGCACCGGAACACGCCTCTTTTTTTGCGCTGAACCGCCCGGGGAGCGCAAGTTCATTCCCTAGTTTGCCGACGTGCATCTGTGGACGGAAAAACCCGCTATGCGCCGGTGCAAAATACGAATGATACATGCGTCACTGACAAAGTCAGTTGCGCTGGGTGCAAGATAGGGCCCACAATGTTATCTGTCAAACAGAAATGGCGATAAAGAGGCAAAAGTTTGTACTGCAGATTTTAATACCAATAAGTTTAGAATTTAATAAACATCATTTAAACCAGTCTCTTAAAATCATTTTAAAGAAGTAGCTGTTATACAAAATAATTATTGGGTTTTTAGAATTATGTGTTCATCACAATAATATTTGTATGACTTCTCTCATCACCTGAACCCTCATTAAGTTAGATTGCCATATAAATATCACCACACTTGGTACATGAAATTCAAGAAGGGTAAAAAATGCTTGAGTACATCTGACATCAACAGATCAATTCAATATCAATCGTGATCAAATCCTGTTGCTTTCTATGAGTAACAATTAAAGACAAATTAAAAGATACATTATTAATGGATTTTTTTAAGTTTGTGTGTAAAAGTCTCACATGACAGCACTACTTGGTTTTCCTACAGTATCTCTCTTCCTGGATGAAGCAATAAGACTCAGGAAAACACCTCATTCAATTCACGTAATGAATCCTCTCATTCACTGAGCCATAAAGTCACTGACCTGCAAACTTAAATTGGGTCCCAGGAGCACAGTGAACCCTCCTTCTGCTGTAACATGAGGATGTTTGATTGGGGAGGTCAAAGTGGCGGCTCGTGACTGCTCATCCGAGGACTTATTCAAAATAAGTGTTCGGATTGTCACGTGTGTGGTTCCCTTTTCCGAAATATGTGTCCTGTGTGTCGAGAGATCCTGTGTGCATCACGTGTTTTGTCAAATTAAGTGCCTGCTGCACACGCGTCAAAACGGTTTATCATAAAAGAGACGCTCACGTTCCCAAAATACAGGCTAGACACTTTCTTACAGTTTTTCTCGATTGCTAAGACACATTTCTTGAATCCTGCCCTCCTTTTCTCTAAACTGTGAACACAAAACCCAATTTTTAAGCTACATTCACAAAACCTCAGACTCTTCTTGCAAAACCAAACTTTCACCTCAAAACAGTTCAATCTGTGCTCAAAACTGAACTATGTTGTCAAATCATGCCCGGGTCAATCAAAATTAAAAAAACTATGGAACAGTCACTAAACACTACGTAGAAAAATAGAAAACACAATGCTCAGGACATGAAAGGGATAATTCACCCAAAAATGAAAATTCTGTCATCATTTGCTCATCCTCATTTTGTTACAAACCCACATACATTTCTTTGTTCTGATGAACACAAAGGAAATGATATTAAATTTATAACCAAACCATTCGTGGACCCAATTCACTTCCATAGTAGGAAAAAAAGTATACTATGTAAACGTGGGGTCCATGAATGGTTGGCTTACAAACATTTCTCAAAATATCTTCCTTTGTGTTCATCAGAACAAAGACATTTATACAGGTTTGTAACAACATGAAAGTGAGTAAATGATCATAGAATTTTCATTTTTGGGTGAACTATCCCTTGAAGCTTGAGAAATAAATGTTTATTGTTTACTGTAGGCTAAATGCATGTTGCAAAACAAAAACAAACTGTGCATTTAGCACTTGTACAAAAAGACAAAACAGAAATCTTATGCAGAACATGGTCAATCACAGTAGCTCTGATTTCATCAGATATTACTGTTCTTTGTCTTCGCTCATCACCTCGACCTCCTCTGAGAGATACTCTTCCACACAGATATCTATCCATTGTAGGGCCTCATAAACCAGTGCTCTCTGAACTGGCTTACTGTATATGTTCCCTCATATCATTAGCCACAAGTGTGACCAATTTTGAGTTGTTGTGTTCAAGTAGTGACACTTGTGCTTTAATTGTGTTTGACTTTTGTCACACCTGTGTTCACCATTTCGCAGCACGGGTGCATCACAATGAAAATGTGTTGGCAAGTTGTGTCTAAACATGTGAAAAGTGCTTATGGCTTTGCCAAAAGAGTGACTGATTCAGTGGGTTCAGGAACTGAGCATTTGGTTCAGCCAATAGGGTTTAGTGTTTTAGCAATTGAGAAAAACTGTACAGTAAACTCTGATTATGCGTGAGATTATGCGAGTATCTGGCAAATGCGAGCGTCTCTTTTATCATAAACCCTTTAGACGCATCTGCAGCAGGCACTTATTTTGGCATGACACGTGATGCACACATGATGTCTCAAAGCGCAGAACACATATTTTGAAATTACGAACCACACACATGACAAGCTACATACATGTTGTGACGAACTTTGCATCGTGCGCTTCAAAAAAAGAAGTCACCAGCCACCGCTGGGAGGTCAGTATGTCTTGCCTGTAGCCTGATGGGTCACAGCTCCTGAATCTAGTTCAGTTTTTATTTAAGACCCATAAAAAATATCCTTCCTGGATTCATTTCAACAGGACAACCCTTTTTTTCAAACCGTGACAAATGCCACTCTTCCTTCTCTGCAGAATCCAATAAATCCACTTAACAAATCACGGCGCACCATTCCATGCATTGTAAACAATAAAGGCGGCGCTTTGAATGCACACAGAATCCTAGTTTTCGATTTACTTTGTACTTCGTGATCAACAAACAAACAAAATCTAAATAATACTTTTTATGGCATTGATAAACCTGTGGTGGTTTTCTATGGCGTTAAAGAAACGTAAGCCATCAAAATCGAATAATTTACGTGAGAGGTACAACACTCTGGCTCCTCCCTCCTGCGACTCCATCCTGGGGATGGGCATCCAAAGTCTGTGTGTCCCCAGGGATTGCACGTTCTTTTAAAAAAGAAAAATAAAGCCAATGCCTATCAAAATTGCACCATTCTATTAAGTTAAATTCTGGTTGGAAATCCAAGCTGCATTTTTGGTCCCTCATATGCAAAGGTTCAAATGGATTTTTTTACAATGATGTGGTAAAGACTTCAGTCGCACTGATGCCGCTCCTTCGAGCGGATTTGTAGGAATTTTTAATAATCAATGGTTTGCTAGCGCTTGGCCAAAAGAATTGTCAACTCTTCCCCCTAACACACTATCTACAGAATTGTTAGAATTATATCCTGTCACTGTTGCATGAATCCTTTGGGGCAATCAGTGGTCCAGGAAAAAAATTCTCGTGTATTGCAATAATGAAGCAACTGTTCACATTATTAATAAAGGGAGCTCCTCAGTTGCCTTTATTAACACATTTTTGGGGAGTCTTACATGTGCATTACTGGTAACTTTATGCTGCACGCAGCTCACATGCCTGTCCTTGCATGCTTCCCATACCTGTTATCACTATAGTTTAGTGGGTATACAACATGCTTGTTATATTGCTGCTGCAGGAGTTTATTAAGCTTCCCCCATTACGATTCACCCTTAGCTTTAACTGACTACAGCAACATGCTTGTTGCACATATGCCGCTACTTGATCAGCCCTTGTTAACATTTCTCATGATCTTTGAATAGCTTCAGATGTACTTGCTTTTATACTGCCACAGTTATGTTGGGGATTTTTGGCATATGGTTTGTTCCCTTTCAGTCAATATGAATAAGCCTACCTAATGTCTGTGATTGTTGCTGAACATTTGCTAACGACATGTTTTTTATTGTTTTAAGCATCTTCACGGAGGCGTGACAGTATTAGTCAGTTTCACAAGACTAGTACTGCTCATTCATTGAAGTATTAATGCTAACCTCTACAGTGCAACGTCTCCTTACTTCTCGTTAAAACAGTACTTTGTTTAATTTAATACCAATAAAAGCTGTACATTCCAGCAAAACGCTCTTCATTGATCCTGTGTGTGCTGCCGCATTGTTTTGGAGTACAAAAGGAGCTGCGTGTCAGCTTTACCAAAGGGCTTGTTCGACTTCATGCGGCGCGGATTACGTCAAAGTACCGCGAGAGCCATTCGCGAAATCATACGGAGGAGTTTGCTTTTAAATCGCTCTCGCGGAACTTTGAGGTCATCCGGCTGTCGGTACTGCTGCGCCGCATGAAGTCTGTCGAACAAGCCTAATGAAACATGTAGCAGCAACAGCACGCATGCGTAAGATGCAGTCACGTCCAACGGGAGATTTGAGAAATGTTCGTGAAAATCAAACAGTGTAATGTTTTTAGCGGGGTGGCAACAGGGGTGGCAAGGACTTCGTCTGGGGTGACAATTGCCACCCCAACTAGCCCTCTGGCTCCGCCACTGCTGCTTTGCTTACACAGTCACGGCTGTCTATTACCTCAACTACGGTTGACTTCGCCCACCAGGATAGGCTTCCGCAGTGTTCCTATCCTGCTCAGATAGGGCGCTTCCCAGTCGCTGGCACTACTGTGGGGTTAAAGGAACATCTAGTGCCTGGCCTTCTGCCTTAAATCCTATTCTCCATCTCCTTAAGTGGAACCGGAGGGCTTTATGCAGACACTGGTAGAGGTCAGCCCAAGTGGCGTTTTGGTAGGGATTCCCAATTCGTCGGTCACGACGTGACGTCGTAGTGACTGACTGAAAGGGAACGTCTCGGTTACGAATGTAACCCTCGTTCCCTGAAGGAAGGGAACGGAGATGTCACGTCCCGTTGCCACAGGGCTTCTCCCTGCTGTTTCCTGGTCACACTTTCCGGCTTTCTCAGCGAAATGAAGCTATTTTCCGTATTTGCACCTGCGGCTTATATACGCACCTACGCAAATACCTCAATGCCAAGTTCATTGGTGTTTTAGTAGTAAACAAAGCAGATTGGTCCCTCTAAGCGAGTTCCCAATTCGTCGGTCACGACGTGACGTCTCAGTTCCCTTACTTCAGGGAACGAGGGTTACATCCGTAACCGTTTTGGGGGTCTTATTTTATTTTCTAGTCGCTGCTCTCCCTGCTCTGTCAATGCACTAACTCAGTGGTTCTCAACTCCAGTCCTCGGGACCCACTGCTCTGCATATTGTGCATGTCTCCCTTATTTAACACACCTGATTCAGATGATCAGCTTGTTAGGATAGATTCCATGAACTGAACTGAGTGTGTCAAATATGAGAGACATCCAAAATGTGCAGAGCAGTGGTTCCCGAGGACTGGAGTTGAGAACCACTGCACTAACTGTATGCATATTATTAAATAAATCTTAATTTGACAAACTGACTGAAATGTTCTTTATACGTAAATACAAAATTTGAAAAAAAGAGCTCAAATTTGGCAGTCACATGTCTAGTGCAAGTGCATGAGAGAGTGTCATGAGTAAAAATTCAAGAGGGAAATTTTTATTTAAAAGGTGGTCAGAATCCTTCCTAAAGTCTCATTAATTTTGGAGACTGGATTGCAAAACCACAATGTCTGTTTGTCAATTTCAAATTGTGAAAGCCAAATTTTAACTCTCCATGCAACAGCTCTAATTGCAGCTAGAGATTTATTTACCGATGCACATGTATCTTTACTGTTTAAAGTAATATATTTTTATAAGGTGGGAAATGCATTGTATAAAGCAATTTTGAGTTACAGTAAGTTTAAGCAACAACCATTATTTATGAAATGATGGATCACAGAAACATTTAGATATCATATTTGGCATAATAAAATCTTATTGACGTAATTTATAAGCATAACCAATTTAGAAGACTGAGATTTAACCCTTGAAAATTTAATTGTTTAACAACTAGTCCCAGTCACTCCCACATAGCAGGCCCAAGAATGAATGCATTGTGTTTCCTCTGATAAATCTCGTACAGTATTAGGTTCTGTGTAGGTCTTTGTTTTTTCTACGAAAGCAATAGTTTAAGTTAATAAAAAAAAAACTTGACATTCGTAATACAGTATATCCCTAGGGATGCATATAGAGTTTGCAAACACTTCAATGACAAATGCTAGAGTAATCCCAGAGCAGACACCCTGTGTTATTGTGATTTCCTAGACCAGCACACAAAGCTATAAGTTTGCAGCTCACATCTGCTGGATCGTAAATGCCATTTAGACTCAATCCATTCCCTTTACATTCTCCAGTAAATCACTGGACAAATAATGCTGTTAGGTCACAATGTTACTTCTGGGTTTGTGGCACTACACCAATAAGTCAAAGAAATGGACCATATCCTCCTTAAACACCATTAAATCTCTTGTACGAATGCCCCAAAGACCATCAAACAACCAGAGGGAATTCAGCAGGGATGTAAAATAACTAGGTATTGAGATGTTTGTGGTAGAGACTGTTAAAATGATATACTTCTTCATAAGGCAACCAAAAACAGAAATATTGTTTTTTTCTGCATTTCTGCTTCTACAGGCACAACTGATATGCACAAAGATATTTACCACAGTGTTCCTGAAGCTCGATTGGTAGAGCATTGTGCTGGCAATGCAAAAGGTTGTGTGGTTTGTTCCCAAAGAACATACATATTAAAAATAAATACCTTAAATGCACTTCAAGTTACTTTGGATAAAAGCATCTGCTAAACTAAATGTAAATGTACCACACTGAATCATTGCTCAAGATCATTATAATTTAAGCTAAATGGCTCAAGTAAAGTCTTGTTAATTTCAAACAGTGGGTTATTTCAAATAGTGGTGGCCTGCAGCTTAAAAGTGATTTACCTTATAATTTAACTTTTTAGAAGATATATTAAAATATATTGATTGTTTGAAATATTGACTTTTCTTACCCTAAATTAAGGTGGGCTAAACGTTATTTGAAATGTCCTGTTTCCATGGGTTTGTCTGCACTTTAAAGGTAGGGGCATGTTTATTTTGGTGATTTAAAATATCAACAACGTTTACCAGAAAACGCTTACCCCACCTTTAAATAATACTGTATGCTAATTTACAACCTGGCTAAAGTTAACCTTGTATCTTATTCACTAATGAAATATTAAAAAACAAAGCACATAACGTTGCAATAATAACTGTGCCCAACCCCGTAGTTTGTACATCTGATGATGATGGACAAACCAGTCTGAAATCTGTCCAGTGTGCACAAGTTTAGGTTTCAACCCACTAGTCAAAACCCACAGGTCTAAAATTAAGCTTGCATGAGGATACTAATAGTCACGTGATATTTAACTTTCCCAAAGTTCACTGCAAAAGTAATTTGGCACAAAGCATTGACCATCTGCAGAGCTCTTCTTTGCAACTCTAATTGCAAAGGTGCATTTGTGCTTTTCAATAGTTCTCTGACAAATTTTTTCTATGAACAAAAAAGATTCAAAGCCATACAATTTTTAAATAGGTGTTTTTAACATTCATGTGCATGGCACTGGGAAATGTGTCTGACTACCTTGGCCGAATATATTAATTTCACTAGTGGCAACAGCAATAATGGTACATTTGAATTATTTATCTGCCACTCTTGGAATCAACAGACCAGATTGCTGAAACTCCCCTAATTCATTCCTACTTATGACCCAATGCATTTTGCATTGAATTAACACTTACTCCATGCATAAAAGTCTCATATCTTATTTTTGGGTATTTCCAAATCTGCCATCACAAAATGTGTTACTATTTGACAAGGCTGATATTTTTATTTTACCAGTTACGACATATAGAAATGACATTTGCAGCAATGGAATAACTTTTTACTGTGTTCCTTAAGTAAAGATATTATATGGTTTCAGAAAATATGGTTTATGACAACCCATATATTCACAATATTATCCTTCTAAGACCCAGTGTGTCTACACACTTGGACATAAGTTTTCTTTTTGTTTGCACCATAATACATAATTCTGAAAGTGGAACCTGTTGTACACACAAAATATTTGGTTATTATATTTATTGGTTCGTCCTAACCCCAAATAGCTGGAAGAAATCTAAAATGCAAGCCAAACCAAAGCTCGGGTCTTAGGAGGTTAAACTAATTTACACCTCAGGCCTGCTGAATGCTTTAGTCTGATTAGTTGAGAAATGTTTCATGAGTGTTGATTATTTTTCTGCAAAACGCACACCTAGCAAAACACAATTTTATTGATCTAAGCGCATTGCCACCTTGGGTGCGCATGATTTTCGAATAATTCAACAGCCTGTTGTTCTATTTCATCCCTACTGACCGCCAGAGGCGGTGCTTAAGCACTGAATGATCCATCTCGCGCATGCGCAGGTCGAGTGTTTATATCAACAAAGTCACCCGTGACCCCTGATGCCTACGGAGAGTCTATAACTTCCGGTGACATCAGCGGATCTGTTCCTTTTCATCTTCTCGCTTCGCAGGTTGTTTTTCCGCGCTAGCGAAAGACTAGGATATTGTGTTTCATTTGTTGCTGGTGGCCTTGTGACATTTTATTGTCGGAGCAGCGTGTTGCTCGCCCTCCAAAGGCCGCAACTGAATCCACCGACAGGTGAGTTACAAACTTTATATATAACTGCTCGTTTGGTGCATTTGTTGGTGACGGCTGTGTTTTCGCTCCCTCTCCCGACATTTGTAATCTAACGTTAACAGTTACCTTTATATTATTGATTCATCTGCGATTTATTATTGTAACACGGACACGTTTTTGGTTGATTGTTCAACTGCGCTCGTGTAGTTACGTTACTTCGTGCCAACTCGATTGTGCCGGTTTATTTTGTTAAACGTCTTTTTACGCTTTAACTGCGCTTTGTGTATTTAGTACCAACTCGGTTGTGTCGGTTTTTTGTTAAAAGTTCGGCGCTTAACTGCGCTTGTGTATTCGTGCCAACTCGGTTGTGCCAGTTTTCTGTTAATCGTTCGGCGCTTAACTGCGCTTTGTGTATTTTGCAACAACTCGGTTGTGCCAGTTTTTTGTTAATCGTTTCGGCGCTTAACTGCGCTTTGTGTTTTCGTGCCAACTCGGTGTTGCCAGTTTTTGTTAATAGCGCTTACCCTTAACTGGCTTCACAACGTTTGCGGTGACGGTTGTGCTTTCGCTCCCGGCACCGGTACTGTGTTTAGTGTCTTATTTTTCGTTACCCTAAGCTGGTGAAGGGAGTGCTTTCGCTCCCGTTCCCAGCATATTTGTGCCTCAGTGACTAGATTGGTGGCAGTGTTCCCGCTGAAGCTAATCTTTTTTCTTTTTTGCTACATTTGTTGGTGAAGGTTGTGCTTTCGCTCCCTCTCCCGGCATCTGTACTGCATTCTGTGTCTATTTTTTCGTTGGGATAGTTTACCCTTAGCTGGTGAAGGCAGTGTTTTCGCTCCCGCTCCCAGCAAAGGTGTGCCCCTGTGACTAATTGGTGGCAGCGTTTCCGCTGAGGCTACCTTTTTTCTCAGTTGCCAGCATGGTTGGCAACCACTCCTGCTCGGCCTGTATGGCTCCTCTGCAGCTTGAGGATGGCCATGATTTATGTCCCTCATGTCTTGGCTTTGAACATTTAAAGGAGGGTCTTTCTGATGACCCCTGCATGAACTGTGGTATCATGCCTCGGGCAGTGAGGGCAGCTAGACTGGCTGAGGTGGAGCAACTGTTGGGCTCTACTTCGTCGATTGGACATTTGACCCCAGCCCAGCGACTGGTTCCAGATCAGACTGTGCTGTCTAAACGTCAGGCTGCTGAGGCCGCAGGCCCCACTTCTGCAAATAAGGCTAAGAGACCCCGGCTTGCCTCTAAAGTGGACCAACTAACAGCGGAGCTCAATACTATGAAATCCTTCTTCCTGGCTTTCCAGTCCGGGACTGGAGCAGAGCCGCCAGATGATTTTGTCCCTTCGGCAGCCTCCTTGGAGTTGGAGGACGATGTGCTTTCCATGGCAGCGTCAGCTGGCCAGTTTAATGAATATGAGCCAGAGGTACTTCCACAGATGGGAGCCTCCCAACCTGCTGCGGCCAGCTCCCGTTCTTCAACCCATAACTCTACTGGTGGTGTTGAGGACTGCTCTATGGGAGCCATCATTCGTATGGCTCTTGCCCGTCTCCAGTTGGACGTTCCGCAAACTAAGCCGGCTCCGGCCAGTGCTTTTTTCAGGCGTGTCCCAGCTTCCGTCAGCTTTACTGCGCCCCCATCGGAGGAGTATTTGAGGGAGTTGCAGGCATGTTGGAGGGATTCTAAGGCCCTCTCTCATGCAACGTCCGATGGCCGGACCCTGGCAGCCATGCAGGACGCACAGAAGTTCGGATTGGACCGCATGCCAGCAGTTGAGCCGACAATAGCGGCTCTTATCATCTCACCTGATGAGGCTTTGAGGCCGGATGCTAGGTGCCCTCGTCCCCAGTGCCGGGTTACAGATGACCTGCTCTGTAAGGCCTATGATGCAGCGGCTCGCATGGGACGCATCGGTAACTTCATGTCCCACCTGATGCTCGCTTTGTCAACTTCCCTGCAGGAGACTGAGTTGGATGCCTCTGTCCACAATTTTAGCGATGCTTCACTACAAGCATTCGCATTGATGTCTAGGGAATTAGGGCGGTTGATGTCTACTCTTGTGCAGGCTCGCCGCCAGGTATGGTTGGCACAATCTCCTCTCACTGAGGCCTGTAGGAGAACCCTCCGCAGTGTTCCAGTGGAACCAGGGGAGCTGTTTGGTTCCGCAGCTCTGGAAGCGCTTGAGCGCATGGTCCAAGCCGGACGGACTCGACAGCAGCTGTCCGGGCTTCAAAGAAGCGTTCCGCCTCCTAGCAGGCCTAGAGGTCCTCCAGCTGTCCCACAGCGCAGCTCTCGTCCACAGGCTCACCCCAGGGGCTACCTAAGGTCTCTGCGCCCACGTCCACAGCCTGCTCAGCAGCAAGCACCGACCTTTCGGGTGCCTGACCGGCTGCCCTCAGGACAACCTCAGTCCTTTCCAACCCGTCGTACCTCTGGAACCTTTAGAGGCCGGGGACCCCGGCGCTGAAGCCCGGGGGTCGGCCGTCGGCTGTTTTTCCCAGCAGCAGCTCAGCTATTGGGCTGCCTCCACCAGGGACCCATGGGTGCTCTCAACCTTAACCCACGGGTACAAACTTCAGTTCCGACGCCGGCCCCCAGCCCATGGCCGGGTCAAGATGACCATCATAAACGACCCGGCAAAAGCCCAAGCCCTCACCCAGGAGTTGTCCGCCCTCCTGGACAAGGGTGCCATCGAGCCAGAAGATCCCCTATTGCACCCCGGGGGGTTCTACTCAAATTACTTTCTGGTAGCAAAGAAAGATGGCGGACTCCGTCCTATCCTCGACCTGAGGGGTCTCAACAGGTTCCTGAAGGTTCTGAGGTTCCACATGCTGACCACTGCAGAGGTTCTACGTACAATTGCCAAAGGAGAGTGGTTTACGTCAGTAGACCTGAAGGATGCCTACTTCCACATCCCTATACAGATGTGGCCTTTAAAAATGCGCGTCTCTGAGAGCAGAATGCCGCGGAGACTTCCGAAATTCTGCGAGATCCCGCAGAAGGGGGGTCGGTGGGGGACGCAGGAAATATAAAAACCTGTAGAGGGCAAGCGTGTTTCATGTAGGCCATACTGACGACAATGTGTGTGCTTGACTTCATGCTGAGCGTATACTGTATGATATTGAAGTAACATGACACGGATTATCGATGTATAGGCGATAGACTTTGATGTCTTACAAATGCATGCTTTTTGGCAAACATTTTGTTGGCGAAGTTTTCTTTTGCCAGTTACATAAACAGTCACATATTCTTCATAAAAATCCGACTCAAACGCGCATCATTTGTCTTATTTTTCCGTGTACTTACAGTAGAAGAGACGTGATGTATGATAATCGAGTCTTATAACAAAATAATTCGCGAAGACCTTTTAAGAGACCGAGCGCATTTACGCAATATCATTAACTAGTTTATCTAATTTTACATTTAGTTCATTTTTGCATCTGAACGTTTTAATAGCTTTAACATGTTGCGCTTTTCTGCATTACTGAACAGTAGGCTACTTTTTATATTATCATGTTTCCCTTTACATGGTATTAAACACGATAAAAAGTATGCAATGGTGTTTAATACATTTCACTGAGAATGTGTATAATATGTTATACTTTTGTACTAAGGAAATAAAATCATACACTCTCAGAAATAAAGGTACAAAACTGTACCTTTTCTGTCACTGGGGCTGTACCCTTTCAAAAAGTACAGCTTTGCACCTAAGGATTTCATTTAAGTACCTCAGAAATACATTCTGGGACCAAAGAGAGCTTATTAGTACCTCAAAAATTCATATTAGTATCTCAAAGGTACATATTGATACTAAATTTTTACCGGTACATATCTGTACTTAATGGTCCATACAATTGCCTTTTTAAAGGGTGCTGCCCCAGTTAGGGTACATATTTTGACTTTTTTCTAACAATGTAGGGTCCTTAAGGTACGGTAATGTACCCAAAATTGCATTTTGTTTTGTATTCCTGTAAAGGTTTCAAACGGAAACTTAGGGTACAGCCCCAGTGACAGAAAAGGTACAGTTTTGTACCTTTATTTCTGACAGTGTATTGTGAGTGTAAATATTCATAAATTCGAGGAGTTTCTGAGGTGTTTGTCATCGGCAAAATGCGCAGTTTCTTTGTTGCTAATTAAAAACCGTTGGCTATGTGATTGTTTAAAATTGACATTTTTTCTACTTATTATAAATTTATTTTTTGCCTACATTCACTCAAATAATATCAATGTGAAAATATAAGTAAATCATACTTCAAGTTAGGCGTAAAACTTACACATTTTTGATGTCAAATAGAAATAATAATAATTTGAAATATGCAATTATTACAGTTTTAAAAACTTAAATATATTACTCTGACCTTTTTAAATATATTGACTAAAATAATCTGTAAATGTAATACTTATATACATCAAATAATATATGTACATTTTACACAAAATATCTGTTCTATTTTTAGTTATTTATTTTCCAACTAAAAAAATCGCATAACTGCATTAAGAGATTTTATTAAGTTACTTTAATCATTTTTTTAGAGATATTTACAAAGCCACTGAATAATTTTTAACAGTGTGTACATTATGACCTTACGGTAGACTATTATTAAATGTATATGAATAAAAATATGTAAAACTAAATAAAAAAGATATCATACACGGACTGTATGTAAGCATACGTTTTCTTGTTCGGTGCACGTGGGTTTAAACGCCGTTTTTCTAAAGAAGAATTTTAAAACTTTATTGGTGGTAGTTGAGAAGAATTCCTTTTTCCATTTTTAAATAATTTTGAGCGCAATATAAATATATCATATTGTTATTCTTATTATATAAGAATACGCAATTTTTACAACATTTTTAACATATAGAAAATATACGTTAAGCATGTTGTGTGTATTTCTTAATTACAAGCTTTTGATGAAATTGCACCAAAACTAAACGTGCATAAAAACATAAAAAAGTCATTTAAATAAGCGAAAAATCTTTTTTATGAGCTCAAAATTTTGAATATAATGTGCTATTGCTGAAAATTGCCCATCTCTAAAGGAGAATATTCATCTTTAAAGTTTAAGAAACAAAAAAGTACTGATAAGCATTCTCAAATATATATATATATATATATATATATATATATATATATATATATATATATATATATATATATATATATATATATATATATATTCTGCAAGCACTCATTTATCCATAATGATGTAATTTATTTTTTAATAACATATTGTCGCTGTCGGGCAAAGATACTCTCTGGACACCAAGACCATGTCTATGGGTTCAAGAATAACAAAATATTGGCCATTTGAAACTCGAAAGTCATCACTTTATTTTGTCCCATTGTTTTCCATTTTGCGGGTGATAAAACTCCTGTGCGCGTCGTTCAAATTCATTGAAATTTCGTTCACTTGTAGTTTAGCAAGTATGTATAATACATTTTCAATAATGTTTTTACACTGCACATCGTCTGAGGAAATCCGAAGTTGCGTCGAGGGGAACCAAGCTGACACCGCGACAGCAGAGATTGTCACGTACCTACAAAGGGTATTGGAAAAAGCTTGCATCTGACCTGCAGCTATCATTCTGGCTTGCTGGGATGTCAGCCAGCAAGAGTCCTCTGATTCTGACCTTGTTCTTTTACTCCTCAGAGTCTAAAACCAGGAGGGCATATTAAGTATTCATTGTATTTTCATTTTAACAGAGCAGCTATGGTTGCGCGTTTCACACACCTCTCCGAACCACGTTGTTAACACTATGCTTGTTCGACTTCATGCGGCGCCGCAAGAACCGACAGCCGGATGACGTCAGAGTACCGCGAGAATGATTCAAGAAATCATATTTCGCCTCGCTCTCGCGATACTGTGACGTCTTGCGGCTGTCGGGGCGCCGCATGAAGTCGAACTAGCCTATTGACAGCAGCAAAAGCTACGCATGCGCTTTTAACTTGTAAAACTCAAAGGTGTATGGGTAATGTAGTCTCTGCTCTCGGTGGGACGAATTAGGTAGCTTGCATTGTGAAGGGCGCTTTGAAAAGCGGCAGTGCAGCCAAAGGATTAAATTAAGCCTCTGATTTAAACAGATGTGCAAATGAGCGTTCTGGACTGGTACGCTAACAGTACGTTCTGGGCGCAGGGAGAGATGGTGGTACGCTCAAGAGCTATATTTGGAAGTGGCGGTACTGAGTACTGGCGCCTACCGGCCCACATTAAAGCACTGGCGGTAGCAAAGGTAGACGGCCCTTTGAAAAGCAAAAGAAAGCTGATAAAAATGAGAAACCTACACTGAAATAAATTGGAGTAGGATTTAGGCTACTTAACAAAATCTAAACATTTTTCACTCAGAAAATGCTAGTAAATATAAACAAAATTATCAGCAGCTTTAACTTTATTACTTTTTCAATTTTAATTCACTCTTTGTTTCAGCGATGTTTATAAATATACTATATTTCTGCATTTTGATTACAAACTGTTCTACACCGAAAAGAAACTAATGTAATCTTCCTGATTTAATCACGTAAAACACAAGTCTAAACACAAGCACCACTTTTCTGAATGATGATAATCACAAACATCCCAGAGTTTGTAAACCAATTGTTTGTAAAACATATTTAATGCTAACTTTACTTAAAAATTCAGAAAATATTTTTTACAGTGTATAAATAAAAAGACATGAAGGAAGTTAATTCCAAAATGTAAATAATTGTACATGGTTTAGCTGCTTGTTTTAGCAGCTACCAGTGACACAGAGTCAAGAAATTAAAAACCACCCACCCCCAGGTCTGCCAATTCTTTGCCAACCCCCAATGCTAATCGATCACCTCATCATCAGTGAATCAAAAGAAAACCGGTTAATCCAGTTTTCACCAGCGTGTTGGGTTTTAATTCCAACCCTTGCAGTTTCTTTGTTAAAATGCAATTTAAGCAAATAGGCCTAATACATACGCTGTATATTATTTTAAATGAATGTTTATAACTTATAAAATTAAGTGGATATCAGGTAACTTAATTTGACATATGTTGATATAACCTAGGCTCTCAAGTCCCACGCATTCACCATGAGACAGACGCATTTCTGTCAGTTCACACGCTCACACACCAAACCTTGTAAGCTATTTATCACGCTGAGAAGTAAAATAGAACTTTTCCTGCTATACAATTAATAAAGGAGGTGCTGGTATACAGAGCGTTTCTGTCGAGTTTAGCAGTACATTTTTTAGGTGTGGTCAACTTTACGCAGCGCCACAAGAACCGACAAGCAGATGACATCAGAGTACCGCGAGAAATAAAGCGGAGGAGGTTGGTTTTAAATCGCTCTCGCGGTACTCTGATGTCATCCACTCATGTTTGAGTCTGTATCAGATGAAAATACAGATTTTGAGGAGCAACTTATTGTTTGGAGATTGTCAATGGACGTTTCTGAGTGGTATGTTTGTTTTTTCAGTGTGGACCTGCAAAACGCCAAATGCATAAAAATTAATTAATATTGTAATGTCTTAGCATGATATGTTTTCTAAAATGTTTAAAAATGAACAAATCAGTTGTGCGAAACTACACAGAATTTTTTTTTTATGAAACATATTCAATGGTTACAGTGCCTCATGGTGGGGTTGAACCCCTGGTTCAGTTTACCCCATCTGGTTCACTTTGCCCCACAGCCACCGTTCTGGGAAACTGCCTAGCTTAGTAATTCAGGCTAATCTTTAGCTAAATCATTCACATGGTTTTATACATTAGCCTATCACCAATATTTATGGTATGAATATTTAGACCTGGATAAATCTACTTTAACATAACAGCCTTTATACCTGGTATGTATAAATTTTACTTTGATAGGATAAAAACAGTTTTTTTTTTTAAATCATACTTTAATCATAACTCTTTTTATTTGTCCTTCTCTTTAACATAGCCAAATATAAATTATGGTTGCTACCTGTATTTGTGGTCACACGGCTACAAATCTGTATGGTTGCCTAGATAAAGGGGGTGGGTCAACTTACCCACTGGCTCACTTTGCCCCACTCTCCCCTACTTGGTATTGAGAAACGTGCATTGTTTATCGAAGCCGGAGCGCGAGCTACAAACTACAGAGCGAGTGCGCGGGTGCACAATGGTGAAAGAGCAACTCACGATGTAAATAACTAAACCAGTGCTCGCAGTACAGACACTTTATATTTTAGCGTACTGTGTACCTTCACTTTCTTTTGCGTGCCACCACTTCTCATGTTGCTGGTACTTTGCCTTAAAGAGTCAAAGGGCGTTTCTATGTGGCGCTGCGCAGACAGTTCGGCAACGAAGACATCAAAGTACCGCGAGAGCAAGTCGAAATGTTACAAATGGTCCGACTTTACCTTTGCTCTCGCGGTACTCTGATGTCATACGCCGACCAGTCAGCGCCGCACCATTTAAAGTCGAACACACAAAGCGTCAAGGCAGGGCCGCTGGAAGTCATTTTGAACAGGGGGTGCTGTGAATTTTTTTAACCAAAAAACCTATGAGCCTATAGGCCTATTTAAAATACAATAATAAAAATAAATACATTGAGATTTACTACTTTATTGTCATATACACTTCAGGGCACACAGCCAGGGTCTGAAACACACAGACATCATCAGTTCTCAGATGAATATGCGCTATTAATCAGAAGCAAAAATACTTATACCAGGGGGAATTACTTTCGTTACAATTTACATACAACATATAATATTATAACAACATATAATATTAATTAAACTTCACAATTTTCAATGTCCATGCGGACGAACATATTTTACTTTCGTTTTTAAGTTAGGATCACACGTCGATTAACAGATGTAAAATATTCTCACATTAACATACCTAGTATATTTTTATATAGATCTTTTTTTACTAAATAGTACTATTACTGTCTTTTTTAAACTTATTAATAATTCATAATTTAAACAAAAATAATGATGGGTTTAGTTCTGATATTGTATACTTTTATAAAGAAATACATGGTGTATAATTACATTTTTAGAATAGGCTTTATATAAGGTTTGTACTGTAAAAATACTTTATTTGTTACAAACAAAAGATAAAGAATTTACAAACGTGTGGAGAGCCATTTCAGCACTTGGACAGCAAAATGTTTTTTTTAAAAGCATTACTTAAAATGTTTTCTCATCTCACCATATCTACAGGTGCAGAGTCATTATATACAATAAATCCGTTGGGTAGCATTTAAAAAAAAAACATTTAAAAGTAGATGCATTTGTTTAAAGCAAAGCATTTATTTACTTAGCTACAGATGAAGCAGCTCTTTAAGCCTTCTAACGTCTCATAATTGGTCATCATTTATGTCCAAGAGACTCAATAATAATCTGTTACATTTTAATCCTTTTTTCATATTAAAAAGCGTTTTTGTGCTGCTGCGCATCCATGTATGTAATAAACAAACCCGCGTTGTCATTCCGTTAATACGCATATTATCAACACGCTCTTTACTCGAGCAGAAAAAACTCGCGTCGCGCATTGCGCCGGTTGTATAATAGAGATTCCAAAGTCTCTCATGAGCTAGGGGACGAATGTCCAGGGAGTTCAGTATTTCTGTGTGGGCATGCATCAGGGAAAGGTGTGTGAGTCTTTTCTGGGTCATGGTGCTGGGTACCAATGTCTTCAAAAGACGCAAGGCAAAGAAAGTGCGCTCGGATGAGCAGGGGCGGATCTAGAAAATTATTTATGGGGTGGCAAGGGGGTGGCATGAGAACTACAAGGGGTGGCAATGAAGTAAGCGTCCTTGCATGGTTGTCGTGGATTCAAGAAATTATATACTGTATATACTATATTCGGTGAACACTGGACCTCAAATTTTTATAAACATTAATAAACGCAACAACAAATGTTCCTATAAGTAAGTACCCAAGCAGCTACCTTTAGCATCTCTGTAGCACCCTTTGTCTTAATACTAAGTTAATACATACAGCTTATCAATATCTAAAAACACTGACTGGTTGAACATAATGGTATAAAGACTGTTATATAAATAAAATAGGATTGCCTAGTTTATATTAATGTAAAACATATTTGAAAGGCAAACATCTCTTTCTCTCATAACCCTCTTCTTTAATCCTTTCACTCACTTCATGATGGATTTCTGTCTTTTCACTTCTTTTTAGCTCTTTGCCATCCATATGTTTCTTTCCTTCATTACTTTATCTATTCCTTTCCCTTCCACAACATATTTTTCTGTTTTATTTGTACCTTCCACTCCCATAGTATTTGATTTTTCTATTAATTTTAGTAAAAAGAATGGATATCAGCCTTTCTTTTCATAATATCCTGGAAAATGCCGCATTAAGTTGTCTTTCAAGCTTTCTAAACATACACAACACTGAATAGTTTTGTCTCCTTAACGAAGACAAATAAAAACATCAGACTATATCATAACGAGCGATTTCATATGCACATATGGAATATTTTGATTGCTGCAGTAGCTAACAAGACATGACGGGCTGACTCTAGAAAGAACTGCTTAAAATATATTTACTGCTTACACAAACCTGCAGTTCAGTTCAGTTAACTACCAAGCAACTACCTCGTGCAATATTTAACATCAGTTTAATTTTTGTATTTTTATCCTGATGCAACATTTATCTACAAATATGACCGTATTTAGTACTCTGATTTGCTGATGTGATGCTCAACTTAATCACTTTAAGACACTAAAGAGAATTTGTTTTGGCAGCATGTGATGATGTGAGGTGCTTTATTAGATCAGAATTACTTTCTAAAGACGTCACGTGAAGAGACTCTTTCTTCATGGGCATAAGTTGCACGTTCATAATCATTCTTGCCTTTCACCTCAACGATGGAAAAGTAACGTTTGTGCTTTTTATACTTTGTGCTTGCGTCCGCTACCTTTGTTTTGAGCTCGTTGTATTCGCCATCGCTCTGTTGTTGCGGGTTTGTGCGACTCGGATCACGAATGGACTGCAGCGCGAGAACCGGGCTGCATGTGAGTGCCTTGGATGGGGCGATGCATCCTTTCACCGCAGTTTCCAAACGTCTCCAACCACGCCAGAAAAGATCGCTAGATTTGTCCTAGTCGCTTTTTTAGTAAAGTCGCTAAAGGGGTCTAAAAAGTTTCTTAATCTAGCGACCAAGTCACCAAGTTGGCAAATCTGTGCGGACTTTTTTTACACTGTAAAAGACTTTCTGCTCGGACTGACTGCATGCTTGTGTATGAACTCTGCTGCCTCTGGTTGGCTAACGATGGAAATTAAGCCAATCACCATCAGCTATGTGGTTGTCCCACCCCGTCTAAGACACACACACCAATCATCGTCAGATATGTGTATCCCACCCCCAAACACACGCAGAGAAAAACTACATTGCCTTTCTGATTAAAAGAGCCTACTCGGGTATAAATTATATATATATTAGGATACCCGCGCTGGGGTGGCATATGGGGTGGCAATGCTTTTATTTAGGGTGGCAACTGCCACCCCGTGCCACCCCGGTAGATCCGCCCCTGCGGATGAGGCCACGGATAGGCACAGACAGTAATAAAAATTAAAATCCAAAATACACGTAATAACCTACGTGTGTCAAAAATTATTTCCTAAAATATTCATAAGTAATATATCAATTGTGCAAAATATTTTTACTTAAAAAAAATATATTTCTCGCCTTCCCGCGACCATGCGTCAAGGTCTGGAGGAAAAGGATACCTGCCCTGATCCCACGCACGCATCTGCAGTTATATACATTTTACAAAACCAGTATTCATTAGATTTTAAGAACTTTTTTGCCACTTTTAAAACTGTAAAACTAAATAAAAAAGATATCATATGCCGAATGAGCATGTAAGCATATGTTTTCTTGTTCGCTCCACGCAATACGGGTTTAAACGCGTTTTTTTTCTAAAGAATAATGTTTAAACTTTATTGGTGGTGGTTGAAAATAATTTATATTGCAGAATAATTTTATATTCTTAATATAAAAGAATACTAATATATTTTTACAACATTTTTAACTTTAAAACATACATATAAAGATGCTTTGTACAATAGCTTTGCTTCTGACAACAATTTTCTGTAATAAATCAGTAAATCAATCACAAAATGTGTTGAAAGTGGCGAATAAAATGCTTGTCAATTCAAACAAAGGTGTATAAAACCGCTTTAATTAACAATAACTAAACTGTGCTCTTTTGCATACCTCTACTTTTCTCATGTCTTTCTTTATACCACCTTTATTTTTTTTTTTAAATCTTGCCACTTTTAGAAATAATTTGTTTGCATTTTTTGTATACTGCACACTTTATTTGCATCAACTATACCCATAATAACATTTTCTAAGTTTTTCTTTCAATAAAAATAAGCATATTTATTATTGTCTTAACTTAAAACTTTGTTTCTTAATTTATAAATTAGATTTTATATAAATAAGTTTTAAAAGTGTTGACTGCGAACGTCTGGGATAAGATATATGGAAGGACCTATAATATACGCCTATAATATATGTACATTTTAAATTAAAATGTCTGTTCTATTTCTAGCCATTTATTTTGTTTTGACCAACTAAAAAATACATAAGTGACATTAAGAGATTTTATAAAGTTACTTTAATCCATTATTTTAGTAGTATATTTACAAAGCCACTGAATATTTTTACTGTTATGAATAACGGCTGAAAGGATTAAAAAAAATCATAACACTGACTGCCTATATGCGCAAGAAAGGTAGGCTATTATTAAAGTTTGAAATATGTAAAACTAAATAAAGATATCATATGCCCACTGTACAGTATGTAAGCATAGGCCCATGTTTTCTTGTTCGCTCTGCATGGGTTTAAACGCCGTTTTTCTAAAGAATATTTTTTAAACTTTATTGGTGGTGGTTAAGAAGAATTCCTCTTTCCATATGTAAAGCAATTTAGCGCAATATACATGTGTCATATTATTGTTCTTAATATATTAAGAACAATAAAACTTATATATTTTTAGAACATTTATAACTTTAAAACATGTATTTTTATACCACATGAATCTCTTTAAAATATTAATACTTTTAGAAAAACTGACATAATTATTAATATTATGAACAAACAATGAAACGGTGTCAAAATTCGACAGCACAAATAATTAAGATATTCATTGTAAATAGAGTTAAGTGTATTAGGCTCACACTAAATTCTTTGTTGCACTTTGCGCATTGCACGTACAGTCATCTTAATATATGTATGCGCTGTTATGCTGGCAAGAAGGGGTTGACGTCATTTTGCTGTTTTAATAGAAATGTTAAATATTCAGCAATGCCCTTATTAACTTCTGGAAACAACCGCAATGACAACGCATATAAAAATTTAGTTTTTTTTTGCGCCACCTGGTGGATTTTCTGTGAAGCGAAACACATTAAGGGAAAAGGGAAAGTAGCCCCCCCGAAAACACTTGCAGAATTCTGCGTGACTCCGCGAGACGATTTGGCGAATGCCGCGGGAGAAAACGCGCGTTTTTAAAGGCCACATCTGTAGCTCCACACCATCGGCAGTTTCTGCGGTTTGCCTTTCAAGGGCGCCATTTCCAGTTCCGAGTGCTCCCATTCGGTCTCTCCCTCTCCCCTCGGGTGTTCACCAGGTGTGTGACGGCAGCCCTTTCGCACTTGCAGTCGCGGGGCATGAAGATTCTCCCATATCTGGACGACTGGCTCATCTGTGCGCCATCCCAGTCTCAAGTGGCACTGGACACGTCGTGTCTTCTCTCCCATGTGGCCCGCCTGGGCCTCCGGGTGAATTTTACAAAGAGTTGCCTGGTTCCATCGCAGGGCACGCTTTTTCTCGGGATGACTCTCGATGCAATCACCATGAAGGCTCGCCCATCACCACAGCGGGTGGACGACATTCTCCACCTCCTCCTCCTGTTTCGGGAGGGCAGGCAGTTCCCTAGGAGGCGCAAAAACTCCACATAGCGTTATGTGGAGTTTTTGCGCCTCCTAGGGAAGCTGACGGCTGCCGCTACCGTGATTCCTCTAGGACTTCTGTCGCTGCGTCCCCTCCAGAGGTGGTTGCACGGCTTTCATCTAGATGTCCAGTGGCACTGGCACAGGAAACTCAAGGTGTCACGTCGTTGCCTTCTTGCTCTGGCCCCATGGCGAGTAAGGTCATTTCTCCTGCAGGGCATGCCCTTAGGTTCCATCGCATCTCGTCGGGAAATCCTCACAACAGATGCTTCTCTCTCGGGGTGGGGTGCTGTGTGGCAGAATCGAACAACTCAGGGGCTGTGGTCTGTGTGGGAGCGCTCGCAGCACATCAATGTTCTGGAACTGCGGGCTGTGCACAGGGCATTGCAGGTTTTTCTTCCCTTCCTGGGAGGCCGGCATGTGCTTGTGCGATCAGACAATGTCTCAAATGTGTCTCACATAAACCACCAAGGAGGCAGGCATCCCAGGACCTCCTGCTGTGGGCAGGGCCACATCTGGCCAGCCTGAGGGCGATGTATTTGCCTGGGGAGCAGAATCAGGCGGCAGACTTACTCTCCCGTTGCAAGCCTCCGCCGGGGGAGTGGCGGCTTCATCCGGATGTGGTCCTCAGCATCTGGGACATCTTCGGCAGGGCAGGGGTGGATCTCTTTGCCTCAGAGGAAGCGACCCATTGCCCCCTCTGGTTCTCCTGGACGGAGAAGAGCAGCCCTCTGGGCCAGGATGCTCTCGCACACGATTGGCCAGAGGTTCTCCTCTATGCTTTTCCACCAATCCCTCTGATTCTTCCAACACTGCAGAGAGTCCTCCAGCAGGGTCATAGGCTACTGTTTGTAGCCCCCTTCTGGCCGGGAAGAACATGGTTTCCACTGTTGTACAGTCTCTGCAACGGTTCACCGTGGCGCCTCCCAGACAGGAGGGATCTCCTGTCTCAGTTACAGGGCCGAATCTGGCATCCCGATCCTCACCGCCTGCAGTTGTGGGTCTGGTCACTGCAGGGCCCGACCCGCTGCTGACTGAGTGTTCAGATGGCGTCTGCAATACCATATTGAATGCAAGGGCGCCTTCTACCCGGGCGCAGTATGAGAACAGGTGGCAGCTGTTTACTACATGGTGCTCAGACAGGAATGTGGACCCTGTGCACTGTTGAGTTCCAAAGATTCTAGAGTTCCTCCAGTCACTCTTGGATGGCGGATGGTCCCCGGCTACCTTGAGGGTATATGTGGCAGCCATTTCCTCTCGACATGCTCGGGTGGACAACGACACTGTGGGGTGTCACAGATTGGTGTCTCTTTTTCTGAAGGGTGCATGGCGGTTACGCCCCCCACGAGCACAGCGCGCCTCAGCCTGGGACCTACACCTGGTGCTCGATTCTCTATGCTCACCTCCCTTTGAACCCCTTGCTCAGGCAGAGCTGAAGTGGGTCTCTATTAAGACTGTCTTTCTCCTTGCTATCACATCAGCAAAGCGTGTTGGGGAACTTCATGCGCTCTCTGTGAGTAACTCATGTTTGAGGTGGAACTCCGATGGCTCAGGGGTTACCCTGTGGCCGAATACAGCTTTTCTTCCGAAGGTTTGTCATCATCCAACCTTAACCAACCTATCCACCTGGCGCAATTTACTCCCCCAGAAGGGGAGGATAAATTACAGCTGCTGTGTCCCGTATAGGCTCTCAAAACCTACGTGGTCGCGACTGCGAGTATAAGACAGTCAGACCAGCTCTTCCTCTGCTATGGTGGTCCTAGGAGGGGCTGTGCTCTCTCCAAACAGTGGTTGTCTCATTGGGTGGTGGATGTAATCACCCAGGCATATAAACGAGGTGGTCCCCCCTGCCATCCGGGGTGAGGTGCCACTCTACCAGGGCGGTCTCAACTTCATGGGCGGCCCTGCGCGGCATGCCCCTGGAGCGCATCTGTGAGGCGGCATCACGGGCATCCCCAAGTACCTTCTCCAGGTTCTACCGGGTGAATGTCGCCACCCCCCATCCACTGGAGGTGGTCCTGTTGCCGGACTCTGCGCTCTCCTCTCAATAAGGTATGTGCTAAATTCCTAGTGACTTTTTGGTATGTGTCATCCAGTGCTTAAGCACCGCCTCTGGCGGTCAGTAGGGATGAAATAGAACGAGAGTTACGTATGTAACTACGGTTCTATGAATCCCGGATGACCGCCAGAGCGTTCTGTCACTCAGAATCCCTGTGTACTCGCGAGAAGACTCTGTAGGAACAGATCCGCTGATGTCACCGGAAGATATAGACTCTCCGTAGGCATCAGGGGTCACGGGTGACTTTGTTGATATAAACACTCAACCTGCGCATGCGCAAGATGGATCATTCGGTGCTTAAGCACCGCCTCTGGCAGTCATCCAGGATTCATAGAACCGTAGTTACATACGTAACTCTCGTTTTAATCCCCTATAGTCTTATAATCCCCTATAGTCACTATATTCTTTCATTTTATAGAAAAAACAGCTGGGAAATCCCTAATAGGTTATTTGTCCAACATGATGTTATGATCAATTGTTTATAATCAAAATATTACAAATTATTAATGTGTGAAAACCCACTCTAATTGTTGTATTATCTTCTCTCATTTTTTTATACAGAGTGACACCTCTCTCCATTATAAAATCATACTCACACATACTTGCAAATAGCTGAATGCATATCTACTTGGCATTGAAAACGTTGGCCACCAGCTGTTAACCTTTGGGAAGTGTTTGCAGCTTGCCGGATTCAATTTGGCTGACATGTTCCCTATGGACTGGTCCATCTCGTTTGTTTGTTAGTTTGGTCATTTGTCTTTCCTGTTCAGGTTGGCACGTCGCCCATCCACCACATATTACGATTAAGATCAGTTACCACTCAGTTCAATTGAGTTGAGAGACGGGTGGCAACCATTGATCTTAATGTGTGCAGAGCCACTACAGCCCTTTTTGTGGTCTACACTAATTTAATAATAGGAGCATCCTTGTACTGGGCTGTGATGTGTGTCTAGCAGACCCAACGTAGATTTAATTGCAAATTCTCTCACAGGAGACAATCCAAAGATGTTTTTAATTCCAAATGAATGTTTCATTTGTCTCTTTCTCTCAAAGGACGGCTACTTAAATTAAAATGTAAATTAATTATTTAAGATTTGCTTTGTAATGTAAAACAAATGAGATCACATTAAATACAAAACTGTCACATTTGTTTTCACGTGTAAGTCTGTCATATTAGCTTTGGCGATGGATGTCAAGTTTCCTTTGAGCTTTCAATGATTCAGGCTGATTAAAGAAGCTCTCAAGGACATAATTGCAGCATGTCACTAGAAATTAAAACAATTATTTAGCCTTCTTCATGTGCTTCTACCTGACATCACTGACATACTCTGTCTGGTCTGGTACCTTATAAACATTAAAAGAAATACAAACAATAAAATGTTTTAAAGCTGGTATGCCAAATATTAGCAATGTTGAAATGCCACTTGTCGAATCAAATAATACATGAAATTCAAAATAAATCTGCTTCAAATGGTTGCTTATTAACAATAAATAATGCTAAGTTCTTCAGACAACCCTGAAAAAACTAAATCTTTAGGATTTGTTGACTTAAGAGGGACACAAAATGTGTAGTTTTTACTAAACTTTATTTTTAAGTTACCTTTAAGTCAGTGATAAGACCTTTCTTGTTTTCTTGTGATACTTTGGCCTAAAAGCAAAAGTATAAGCAAAGCATTTATTCTAGTTATTCCTTACCAACAAGTAAAGTATTACTCTCCATATTCACTATTATAAAGGAGAAATGAATCAATATTGTTCGAGTAGGAGTGTGATCCTACTCGAATATCCGCACGGCTGATTAAGCCAGAGGCCTAATAAATAAGGCTCAACACTGGTACAAGATTTACAACAGGGGTAGATTTATTTGAATAGGGTTTAAAATCATCCTTGCATCACAAGACAAGTTGCCCCAGATGAAAACAAATAAAACAACAATGTATATTAAAGTGTATTTATATTAACATTATTATTATATAAACAAAAAATGTTCATGCTCCAGTAAATTCTAAGAGGGTGTGTCAGAATATGTTAATGGCTAAGTAACTTAGTTTTGGTAAACCATTTTCTGCAAGCATGTAAAAAATATATAATTGAAATGTTGCTTCCCTTGTGATGTCAGAAGGGGATAATACCATCCATTTGTCACACTGAGAGACGGCAGGCAGAAAGATCGTAATTGAAATGCAGCTTTATTAAATGACAGGTGGTATGGAATGGATAAAGTAAGCAGAAGGCAATAGTTTATCAGATGTAAACTTAGCTTGGTGTTTCTTTGGTTGGATGTGGCTTATGAGAATCCCAGGATGGATATTCGAAGAGGAAAGACAAGCAGATGACGATGGGGAAGTAACAGGTAATCCTTGAGGTAAATATTACGAGTGAGGCTATATCCACACGAAGCCGGTGCATTCCCTATCCGATCATTTTTTTTCCTTGCTCTAAAAAAATAATCCGTAAACACGGAACCACTGAAACCGACTGAAAGCGGTGTAGTATATATGCCGGACCAGTATGGGGCGCTGTAATTCTGCCACAGATATACACTATACACGGAGAAGAAGACTTTGAGCATGCGCATAGCCAACGTATGGTGTTGTCCATTATCGCTTGTTGGTCACCACAATTGCATAGACGCAATAGATTTTGCTGTAATAAAGCTAGTAGGCTTTAGTAGCTTCTGTAGCACGAACACAATCACGTAATCCGCCGTTATTGTTGTTGCTGATACGTGTGACGCTTCCGACACGTGATGTGATGACGTTTTCGCTTCACAAAATATACGGATTGGCTGTACAGACGAAACCGCAAGGGTGTCGGTTTCAGATTTATCCACTTTAGGACCAGGTTTCAAAAAATAGCGGTTTCACTCTCTGAAATCGCCGGATCCGTGTGGATGAAACACCAATACGATAACAAATTTATGCGTATACAGTGATTCGCGTCTCCGTGTGGACAGCCCCTGAGTCAGTGTCATTGCTGACGAGACCAGAAAGCGAGTGGATGAGAGGGTGCCGGTAATAAAGTGAAGGGGTAATGAGGTGCAAGTGGAGATAATTAATACTCAGGAGAGTGAGAACGAGTGGGTGGAGTGAATGAGGATGACGGTGATGGTGATGCAGTCCTGACATCATTAATATGCACTATCTAACCACAACACTGCCATTTAGTGCAGAGATGAGCTCATTTTCATTTAAAAGGACAGCTACAAAGTGTCGATTTTAACATGTAATAATAAATTATCTATATGGTATTTTGAGCTAGAACTTCACTTACATACTCTTGGGACACCAAAAATGTATTTAACATCTTGTTAAAGTCTTGTGAAATGCCCATTTAAAGTTTGATTTCAAAGATGCAATATTACGGTCTCGTTTTATTTAAAGTTATCCAAATAAATATTTGCATTCCCTGCTTAATGCATGTGCTAAAAAACTCATTGTGTTCTCTGACTAACAAATAACCCAGTAGTCTGCAGTTTTTATGAGCGTGGGTCTAATTGAAAGAAAATTACTGATGGAAGGGATACAATAACAGATTGAACTTATGTAAAATATTATGTGATATTATATTGCTGGAATGTTTTTTTTTTTATGCAAATTCCAATTTTTCTTCTAGTTCAACCCATAATGGTCTTATTAACATTATATCATGCTAACATTATAAAACATATAAAACCTAAATAAGAATAGACAAAACACCAATAATAAACAATTCTGTACTTTATTGAACAATTACACATCATCTTGCTGTAAACAGGAGAAAGCAAAGAAAAAAGGAAGAAAGTGTGAATTGTGTTAGTGACTTTACTAAATGAATAAATGTAAAATAATGTAAATGCATAAGTAAGAAATTACTTCCTGCAGGTAATTTTTCCTTTTTTCTTCAGTCTTTTGGAAACTGCTCCGTCAAATTCCTCGACTTCACTACAATAAAAGATGAATGCCATTGTCAAAATTTGTGTAATAACAAATACTATATTTTTTTGAGGGCAGAAACAATATGATTGGTTCACAAAAACGACCAATCAAAATGCTCGTTACTGGTTTAAGCCCTCAGCGGAGCCTTCAAGGCAGCTTCTGCAGTGAAGCAGTTCGGGCTCACCGTTGGTCAGATGAGTAGCGCAGATATGGTAAGATAGGAATTAGACTATTTTAGAATTCAGCTCGAAACGTTTCGAGCATTTAAGTGACATTTTTTCACATGTCTGTGGCACGACTTTCTTTTTCGAGCCAGTTTCACGTATTGGTTATTCAATTGTTTTTCCTATTTTCTTATTATTGTCGATTGGGATTGGGGTTAGAACAACTTTCTGTTACATACAATGACATCCTTACTCTAACCCAACTCTAACCCCAAGCAAGAACAATTTAAATTTCTGACAAATAAACGTATAAACAATGCCATTCTAACCCAAACCCAACTTTATCCTCGCGCGAAAACAGTTTGGAAATGTGACAAAAACCACAAATCTAACCCCAATCCCAATCGACAATGGTTTGAAAAAAGGAAAAAAATTTAATAACCAATACGTGAAACTTATGTGAAAACGTGTCACTTTAATTCTCGAAACGTTTCGAGCTGAATTCAAAAACCGGGGGTCTGAAGCTCCGAGTCTCATAATATTGGCTTCCGTGTATTTCCAAGGTCTTTATCCAAGCAATGCTAAGAAAATGATACTCAACAGAGCTCTCCTATGAGTGTGAATATCTCTTTCAACTTGATGTTTGACTAAACTCAATATATACCTTAGACCATGTTATATCAATTCAGCAAACAGAACAAAATATAGCTTGTTCTATAACTTTAACCCTGCAAAATACTTGTTGAGTGACTATAAAACATGCTTCTTTACAGACGTATCACCTCAATCCCACATAGAAACATCAGCAAAGCCAGTTTTGTCAAGGATAAATGAAAGTTGTTGCTCTCTGTTTACTATGAACCATTTTTCATAAGATATTAGATGCGGCTTCGACTAACAGTGCAAAAAAAAAAAAGAATGATAAGGTTTTATTACATAAACAGGATATATTAAAAGATGTTTTGCAGTTTTTGACAAAGTTTCCATGACAACTATTATTACGTTTAAATCAGGTTATGATCAAGTGTCTGTTTTGTTTTCTTCTATTAGAAAAAGTGAAAATAATCAGGTATTGTAATGTACTGCTCAAAACATGGAGGCAAATCCAAGATCTATGTGCAGATACAAAATGTGTTAAATAAATCCAGTGTCCAATAAGTAATAATATCTAAACAAAGAGACTGGCAGAACACATTCTATGTCTGACACAATACACTGGCAACACTGGGGTAAACAGGCATACACAATTAGGGTAACATATGTTTTACTGCACGTTAAGACACACTGGGGCCGCATTTATAAAACTGTGTGTAGAATCCTTACTAAAAGTCTACGTATGCACAAAAGCCAAAAATAGCATACGCAAAAAAAATATTCAGATTTATAAAACCATGTGTACGCACACCAGCAAGCAACGTTCCTTTTATAAATCACAAATCACCCGAAAGTGTGTGTACGTAAATCTGCCTTGTATCCCGACCCTTACACACCCATTTTCAACCATGAATAGTCAATGCAAATCATCTCCTTTGACATTTGATGAAAAAATGCACATTAATAAATGAAAATACTTGGTTATTTACACTGTGTGTTCTGCAGTAATGCTATCCATCTGTCGGTCCATCTTGCGCTCCCGTAGTGGACATTGTGACCGTGAGACAGCGCTGATTAAATATTTTAAATGATTTTTGATTTAAGATTGAATATAACAAGATATAACAAGATGTAGGCCTATATAAAACAATTTGTTACTCATTACAAGTGCAAATAACCTGCTGGATTTCATCGTCATGGTGACGTGGATCTAACGTATGATATTGAGTGAAATGTGTGTGTGTTATCATTACTTATAATCGTTCTTGTCATATTTACTTTCTTCAATCTGATTTCAGTTTACTTTCTCACCATCTGTGTCACCAATTCCCATTAACTGTCTCCAGAAGGTGCGTAAGCATGGGCCAGAGTTTGCTTACTAGGCCCGCACATACTGCCGTCAAGTTTTTTTTTTTATAGATCACAACCTTTGCGTGGGAAGTGGTGTACGCACGTTTTCAGCCCCGTTTTGTGCATACGCACACGTTATAAATGAGGCCCCTGGACACATTTGGGGTAACATGAATTCCAGACAGCATTTTTGCACCTTTTGAGGACACTTTGGAATAGGGGATGCTATTTGTAGTGGTGTTCCAAAGGAAAACACATGGGGCCCTATTTTAACGATCTAAGCGCATTGTCTAAAGCGCACAGCGCAACGGCTAAATGGGCGTGTCCGAATCCACTTTTGCTAATTTAACGACGGGAAAAATGGTTTTTGCGCCGAGCGCATGGTCGAAAAGGGTAGGTCCTATTGTAATGGGAGTATTTTGGGCGTAACGTGCAGTAAACCAATGAGAGTCACAGCTCTCATCCCCTTTAAAAGCCAGTTGCTCTGGCGCTATGTCTAATCCCTATTTAGATGACGGACTTTGTAAACTGAAAAACTAAGCAGAGGAAGAAGATCCCCAGTTTAAGATTAATGTTAAATAATTATGTTGTTTTTCCACTTGTATTGAAATTGTTATTTTTTTATTAAAACCTTTAAAACCCGTTTTCTTTTAGTCATGGAAGTAAAAAAGCAGGCTTTTAATTGCTTTAAATGTATGGCTATCCAATATCACCAAAAAATAATTTACAAGTATGTAAGATAAGGTTTGTACTCTAAAAATACTTTATTTGTAACAAACAGGAGATAAAGAATTTACAAACGACTCTCCTCACGTTTCAGCACTTTGGACAGCGGTTTTTTTAGCAAAGAGTTTTTTTAAGCATTACTTAAAAATGTTTCTCATCTCACCATATCCACAGGTACAGAGTCATCATATACAATAAATCCGTGAGGTAGCATAAAAAAACATTTAACTCTTTCACCGCCAGCGTTTTTAAAAAAAGTTGCCAGCCAGCGCCAGCGTTTTTCATGATTTTCACCAAAGTTTAATGCCTTCCAGAAAATGTTCTTCTTTAAATAAATAAACATCCAATATACCAAATGAAAGAACAGACCCTCTGCTTTCAAAAAAAAAAAAAACCCATTTCATCCTACCTTTAGTGGTTCTTTTGCAATCAGCTTTTGAATATGGGTAGGTTTTTGCAAAAACACCATATTTTGAGCAAAAATCAAAAATAATTCAATTTTTGTGACTGACTTTTCATAGAGATCCCATCCAGAGCGATCTTTAAAACAGACACGGACATGCAGCAGCTTGCCATAGGGCAATACTTCCGGTTTTAAAAAGTTGCGGAAGGGCGCCACCTGGTGGATAATAGCGGTATTGCGGAAAGACGGAAAATCTCGTCATTGGCGGGGAAGCGTTTTCTCTTAATTGACGAGATATCTCGTCAATGGCGGGGAAAGAGTTAAAAACAGACACATTTGTTCAAAGCAAAGGATTTATTTACTTACCAGGCTGCAGGTGAGGCAGCTCTTTGTGCCTTCTAACGTCTCATAATTAGTCCTCATTTATGTCCAAGAGACTCAATAGTAATCTTTTACATTCAATCCTTTAATCTTTCATATTTAAAAGCATTTTTGTGCTGCTGCGCATTCATGTACCTTGTGATAAGCAAACCCGCGTTGTCCTCCCGTGTATAGGCGCATTTTACTAATGCGCTCTTTAAATAACATAAAACACATTGCGCCATTGACTTTAGACTTTAGACCAGGTTTTTGTTGGTCAATGGCGTAGTCTATTTTAGAGGCAACTATTTTAGTTGCCTCAAAATAGCAACACACCTCGTTTTCAGACCAGAACGCCCATGGGCGCAAAAGGGGGCGCAAATGCATTTGCTATTTAAACAACGCGGCGCTAAACGTGAAAATTAGGGTGGAAACTAGCGAAAGACACTTGCGTCGCACATTGCGCTGCATTGCGCCGGGTGTAAGATAGAGCCCATGATTCTTTTCAGGAAGGGCCTTTTCAGAAGTCTGTTAGCAAAGGGCAAAGGGTACTGTACATGCAATGATCACTTCAGGGTAGTGATTTAAATTTGTCACCATGTGACCTTGGATTATGAGTTCTTTGTTTTACTTTTACTAAAACCTAAACTGAATAGCAACTACTGAAAATCTGAAGCCACTTTCGGTGATAATACTTAAAGGGGGTCAAAAAGAAACACTGGCACAAAAATAGCCATCGAGCTATCACAAAATCAAGTCTTCAAGTCTCACTTTGTGTATTAAATGAGATTTCTGATTGAAATTCAAGTAGGAATAAATGAGTGAATGTACCAGACAGAGAGATCTTAAAAATGAAGTATGTGGGCTTGATTTCATGAAAGTTCTTTTGTGGAAAGTGAGGCTAGGATTATTGAAAATGCAGCTTTCAGATATAGTTGGTGCATACGTTACCATCAGCATATGATACACTTCTGCCCACTGAAAAGTAGGTCAATTTTTTACTTAAAAAATGTGTTATGGTCTTCAAAGATACTGTTGAGTTTTATGCAAATGTTCTTTATGCATGAGGGGCGACTTATTACATTCACCAAAATACATTCATTATATTTTAATTCAGCACAGTTTGTATTATTAAAAAAGTAGCTGACACAACAAGGAAATTCATACATACTTTTAAATATGGAGCCAGAAATTATAATTTTTTGTATAGAATGGGACACACTACTGTAGGTTGAACTACTCAACTGAGGATCAAATTATCCAACTTAACTATATATATGACAGTAAAACAGTGACAGGACCTATAATCCATCCATACCTCCAACCGCCAAAGTGGGCCATCTTCTGAATACTAACAGCTTACCATTTCTTTCTACATCATTTTCAATTCGCTGCTTATATCAGCCTCAGACATCATGAACGTTTTCTGATCGTCTGATGCATAAGCCACACTTAACTGAAAAAAACACCAACTGAAAGAAAACAGTTGGTATACACAATATACACAGACAAAATTGTTATAAATATTTATATAAAAGATTGTGTAAGGAATAATTGATGACAGGCCATTGAATTATTCGAAAAAAATGCATACCCAAGGTGGTAATGCGGCGCGAAGCGGAGTGCCATTACAACACGGGTGTACATTATTTTCGAATAATTCAAAGGACCGAGTCAATTATTCCCCTTACACCACGGTTACCACAAACATTGCTCTGGTGCCTATTTTTAAGACATTTGACAGATTAGATGTGCGGTTTACAGAAAAACAAGCAACACACATGGAACATTTCTCAGCCAATCAGAATAAAGCCTTCAACCTTCAGAATAAAGGTGGTATAAAAAGCTTGACATGTCTTGAACTTTACCTGGAAATTGGTTATGATTCCTGTTTTACAATATGGATTTGGATTGCTGTGTTTGTCTTTAAAGAGCACCTATCGTCCGATTCACGATTTTACATTTCCTTTGGTGTGTAAGTGTTTATTAGTACATGTTAGCGATATGCAAAAGGTACAAACCCCAAAGTAAACGATGACGCAAGTTATTGTCTCCAACGTATCTCTTATCTTGGACTACAACAAACACACGGATTGTAGGCAAAACTTTACTTCATGGGTCCGTTGACAGACATTATCATAATTCCTACCGCTTCGGACTATAAGTTAACTCCTGTTAGCATTGCGTAGTGAGTGAATCTTTCAAACATGGAAAGAAGTGTCAATTGAATTGGAATTTGAATTGACTCCACCCTACAGGAAGTTGAATTTTAATTGGAATTGGAATGACAGGAAGTGAAATTAAATTCATGGCAATTCATAGAAATTCCACAGTCAAGCAACAGAAAGAATCTCACATACATTCAGTGTTAGGAAAGTAACTTTGGAAAATTGTTTGGCAACCATTTTAAAAACTTGGTAAAGCTTTTTGGGAAATTAAGTCATGTTCCATCATGTCCCACAAATTTGCAATTACAAAAAAATCTAACTTGTGACTAGAGTTTTTAATATCAACTGCTGGGGAAAAACATTTCCTGTTAATGTAATCTGTACAAGTAGTTCAAACTAATATAATTTATATGTAATGCAATCATTTCTGACATATACTTAAAGCTTCATTTTTAACACTTCACTTACTGTATAATATGTATGGGCTGAATTCTGTGTCTAATTTATTTAATCAAACATACAGTATTTGAGAGCAAAATAATTAAATTGTTGTAAAAAAATAGAAAATCACATATTAAAAAAGTTATCTTAAAATTGTTCTAATTACAAAATACAGTAATGGTTAACCAAATTCTTTGCAATACGAGTTTTTCTTCGAGTAGTTTCATCGCGTGTCCCTAGATTTTGCTCTCTGCTCCGCTGTTTTTGTTTGCGGATCAAAAATCTTTTCTTTTGAGTCAAAACGTTTTGGATGCAAGTTACAAGCATCTCAGTGGGCGGGATAAACCTAGGTGAATGATAGACCCGTTTCTATTGGCCACTACTGTCACCATTTGGCCACGCCCACCACGGAAGTCTGCCTGTATAACGAGGAGAGCGGCATATTGTTTGTAAGGTACGAAAGATCATTTAATGTCATAAACTCTGTAGAATGTGTATAAAAATAAATAGCTTGTGTGTAACCATCCATATGTTTTAATCTCTCTTATCTAAATATGCAACGTTAGTTTTTAGCATTAGCTTCCGGAGGCTATTGCGTCCAGAGTTTGCTTTATCCAGCTAAGTCTTACACAGATATTAAGACCACACTTTTATTAGTAAGTTAATCACTTACTGCGTACGGACATAAAAACAAATATTAATATTACATATTATGTAATTGCACGACTATATTTTCCCCAAGTTATTTTTACATTGGAAGTTCTTAGTGTTGATACTGCTTAAATATTACTCAATACGTGAAAACTTAATCCGGTAATGGCACTTTTTGGTCCGCAAACAAAAACAGTGTAGCAGAGAGCAAAATGTAGGGACACGCGATGAAACTACTCAAAGAAAAAATCATATTGCAAAAAAATTGGTTAACAATTACTGTATTTTGTAACTAAAATAATTTTAAGACAACATTTTTTAAATGCAAATTAATTTTTTTTACAACAATTTAATAGTTTTGCTCTCAAATACTGTATGTTTGATTGAATAATATTGATACAAAAGTAATACCATAATATGTAGGCTATATGAATTTCTTTGAATTTCTATTGAAATGCAATTCTGCTTCCTTAAATTCAAATTCGAATTGTAATTCTAGATCCTATTTTTGACATCAATTCAAATTCAATTCTGAATTGTGCACATGCCTGAGGTATTCAGGCCAATCACAATGTACAGGTTGCTGGCCAATCAGGGACACAGCGCTTTTCAGATTGATGAGCTTTGTTTGTTTCAGGAAGACAGGAATATCTGGAACTACAAAACTGTACAGTATGTGGAAAATAATGTGTTTTTTGAACAATACAAATTGTAATATACCAAATACACAAAATAACGTTTTTTTTAGCAACGAATAGGTGCCCTTTAACAAACTCTACAAGTGGATTCAACAAATGAATTCTCTAAGTGTGGTATTCATAGAATTGCTTTGGAGAAAGAGTATGCCAAATGTGTGAATGTTAATAGGTTTGGAATGATGTTTTGATTTTATTATAAATGAGCCTTAAGTGGCTATTAGTTGTAAAAGTGAAAGATTTTATTTTGGTGTGAGCATGAAAAAGTGGAATCGCAGAATCAAATGAGTTGGTGCCAAAGGCCATGAAGAAAACACACAATACAGGACATCCATTAGCTTTAACCCTCTGGGGTCTAAGGGGTTTTAGGTCCCTGGGGAAGTTTTGACATGCACTGACATTTGTGCTTTTTTCAGTTGCTTGAAAACATATTAATGGCAAAAGTATCATAACACTGTGTTCATCACAAACTGGGCTACAATATCATATAATCAACATGTATGTACATGTATGTTTGTATTTTTGAGAGAAAAATGTTTATGCGTGGTTTTTGAAAAAGCAAAATTTTAAAGTCACTGATATAACTCCACAAAACTCATTCTAAACATGTTGTCCCAAGACTTTTCAAAACAGGATCTAGTAGTCTAGAGTTTTTTCTTCAAAATGATGTGAAAATCATATGGCCTACTCATTCACATAAAGAAATATATTGATTTACAATTTCTAAGACACTTTTGCTTGGGAAAGGCTGTATGCGTGGTGGCGGGAAAGCTCCTGAATAATCAGCGATTGACAGCTGAGAGACAAAAGAGTACTCTGTAGTAAAACCATGATAAGGTTTTCTTTTCAATATAATGTAAACACACACACACACACACACACACACACACACACACACATTATATATATATATATATATATATATATTTTTCTATTGAAATATTTTCTATTAATTTCACAAGTATAAGTTACCTTTTAAAAACCATAGTAGCCATAAAATGGTAAAGGTACTGTTTGGCCATCGTAAAGTGAGCACAGGGTTTGTGTTTGGTTGGCCAGCGAGAGGTTTACTTTTGTGCAGTAAAAAGCTCAAAAGAACAACTCGTTGTCTGAACTCCTATTTGTGTTTTAGTAATCATTATATTAGAAACACAACCAGGGACACGCGTGATAAACTTATCAATGTTTGTTTACAGCCGCCGCCACTACCTCACGTGTTGATCAGGAAAGCAGTGAATGTGTGCACATCCGAGTGATCCTGTGTTTAATAAACTTGCTGTGCGGAGATATGCGCCTAGACGCAACTAAATAAGGATTGTACTGTTTGCAATCGCGTATTTTATAAGAATACCAAAAGCGCGTTGAGTTTCCTGACTCGCGTGTTTGTGTATGTGCGTTCCCCGTCGCGTTAACTGTTTGACGGAAGACAAAGAAAACACTCGCGTCTGGAGATACTGACTCACATACGCAAGTAAATAAGGATTTAGATGTCATGTTTGGTGCAATCGGATGGAACAACAAGGAATGGAGAGACTGGATTGTGGATTGCGTATCCATTGACTGCAGGAGGCACGAGTCATGCATATGGATGTTTCTGCTCGTTCACTTCAATGGCGCGGGGGTGTGGCGATCTCATCTCATTACAGATAATGAGGTAACTGGAGAAATACGGTACTTCTCCTCCTTCTCATACAGTTTACACCGAATGACAATATCTGTTTTCAATTTCACTTACATCATTTAAAAGTAGACATTCCAAGCATAATGTAGACATTTATCTTTTGTTTCTACGACAAGTATTGGTTAAGTTACAGTTTATTTTTCTGACGCGTTTCTGAAAGGACTTCACTGAGGGAGAGAGAACAAAACGCTCATTAAGTTTATTTTCTTAATTTTGCGAAAAGCACAACATTCTCTTTTTATTGGGAGTGGACAGAAAAAAACTAGACACTTTAACGTTTTAAATGATGTATAAATCATATCTGTATGTCAAAAATCGGCAGAGTAATTTAAGTCCCTTTGCGGAGTTATTGAAAAATAAAGAGTTTGCGGCCCCCGCGCCGCAGCCGACCCCAGAGTGTTAATTCTGATATAGTCTGACTATCCAGGGCCCAGGTCAGGAAACAGACGGATCGGCTTAACCGTCTGTCTGTTAGCTGCCGTGATATGTCAAGAGCACTTATATCCCAGCACTTCGAGTCGATCTTACCAGAATATCAACACACTTCAACTGTATCTGTTCCCTGAACAAACAAATACAGAGCACCGCTTGCCACATCTCGTACAAATCTGATTAACATAAAATTAGAAAACAATAACTTAACAGATGAAGCTCGAATGTTAAAATACGGCCTTCTTAACATTAGATCGCTTACCAATAAAGAACCTATTGTTAATGAAATAATTACTGACCAAAACTTAGATGCACTTTGCTTAACAGAAACCTGGCTTAAAGCAGATGACTACATTAGTTTAAACGAATCCACCCCACAAGACTATTATTATAAACACGAACCTCGATTAAAGGGGAGAGGGGTATACAACAACATTTTTAAAGTAAACCAAAAATCTTAACTAAAATTTAAATCATTTGAACTAATGTTGTTAAATATGGAAATAACTGATCATAACAACAAACAGCTTTCTTTTGTCTTAGCTACAATCTATAGACCTCCGGGCCACCACGCAGATTTTCTTAAAGAAATAGCAGATTTCCTGTCTGAGTTTGTTGTCACTGTAGATAAAGCTTTATCGTTGGTGATTTTAATATCCATGTGGATAACCCAAAAGATGCATTAGGACGTGCGTTTATGGATGTTCTGAATTCTCTCAATATTAGACAAATGTGACAGGGCCAACGCATACTCATAAGCACATATTAAACTTAATTCTGTCACTCTGACTCAATATTAATGACATCAAAATATCACCACAGAGTGAGGCAGTTTCTGACCATTACCTTGTGTCATACACTGTACTTCTAGATAGGATCACTCAATCCACAACATGCTACCGACTAGCCAGAACAATCATTTTCACCACTAAAGATAGCTTTATTAGCACTCTTCCAGACCTGTCCCAAATGAAACAGATAACTGTGACAATCTAGATATTGTAATAGAAAACCTGAACAATGTCTGTTCTAAGACATTGGATGCCGTTGCTCCCATTCGAAAAAAGAGAATCAAAGAAAAACCGCCAGCTCCATGGTATGACCATCACACCACAGCCCTTAAAAAGTCAGCTAAGAAAATGGAAAGAAATTATAGAAGCACAAAGTTAGAGGTATGGCGTGCAGCATGGAAAGAGAGTGTTAAACATTACAGACAGGCTATTAAATCCGGCAGATCTACCTATCTCAGTACGTTTATTAAAGAAAATCATAACAACCCTCGTTTCCTCTTTAGCACAGTTGCAAACTGACCAGAAACAAAGAACAAACAGAAACCAATAGTAAACTTCAACACAATAGTAACGATTTCATGAACTTCTTTTCTAACAAAATTACGGCTATTAGGGAAAACATCGTAGCTACCCAAGCAGCCACCACTCTACCCATTAGTTCACTAAACACTAGATTACTATACGAACATCTTGATTCATTTAAACCTACTACAATAGATGAGCTCTCTAAATTAGTCACATCATCCAAATCATCGTCCTGTATATTAGACCCCGTTCCCACAAAACTACTTTAAGAGGTATTCCCTGTAGTGTCAACCCCGGTACTAAATATCTTTAACTCATCGCTAGAAATAGGATACGTCCCAACAGGTCGTATCTAACCAATAGCTATCACTTTGTTTATGTAAATGAGGAAGAGTCATATCACTCCCTGGTTAAATACGGTGTACCGCAGGGATCAGTTTTAGGTCCTATCCTGTTCTCGTTATATGTTACCCCTAGGAGACATTATCAGGAAACATAACATAAGTTTTCACTGCTATGCGGATGATACCCAGCTTTACATCTCCTCACATCCCAGCGAAACACATAAGTTTTCTAAGCTAACAGACTGCATTAGCGATATTAGTGACTGGATGGCACATAACTTTCTTAAGCTCAACTCCAATAAGACAGAGATACTTATTATTTAACCGAATCGCTACAACATAATATGTCAGATTACAAGTTGCACATAGATGGCTGCACTGTGGTGCCATCTTCCTCAGTTAGGAACTTAGGTGTAATGTGCGACAGCAACTTATCCTTCGATAGTCATATCGGCAACGTCTGCCGCACAGCATTCTTCCATCTTAGAAATATCTCAAAAATACGCCATATACTGTCTACATCTGACGCAGAGAAGCTTATCCATGCTTTTATGACCTCTAGAATAGACTATTGTAACTCACTACTCGGGGGATTTCATGCAAATCAGGTAAACAAGCTTCAGCTAGTTCAAAACGCTTCTGCAATAGTGCTTACTCGATCTAAGAAGTATGACCACATAAGTCCAATTCTGGCATCTTTACACTGGCTACCAGTTAAATATCACATACAATTTAAAATATCACTAATCACCTACAAAGCCTTAAATGGCCTAGCACCCTCATATCTTAGAGAATTACTATCAGAATACAATCCATCACGTGCACTGCATTCTCAAAATTCTGGTCTCTTAATTATCCCTAAAATACCAAAAGTGTCTAAAGGTGGAAGATCCTTTTCCTACTTAGCCCCTAAGCTCTGGAATGATTTACCAACTGTTCTGTGTCCGAGAATCAGACACAGTAGATACTAGGGATGTAACGGTATTATAAATTTCGTGGTATTGCGGTATAAAAAAATTCCGGTACAACCGTGGTCACGTGATTCGGTGAAATATTAGGTCTTCCGGGCAACACGTGTAGTTTTTTTCCGGTCAAGTGCAGCGAGTGGAGGGGCGCGGGAACTACAATTCCCATAATCCCACGCGTGCAACTCTGATGCCTCTCTACAAGTGGAGCGACAATGGCGGAAGCAAAAGAAACGCGGATTTTAAATCTGATGTGTGGAAAAAGTTCGCGTTCGCTGTGACAAGAAACGAGAAAGGACAAAATGTGATGGACATACAAAAAACGAGTGTGAGTAAATCCGTGAATGAGGAGAGTATGTGCCGTTTCTCAATTAGAAAGCAGCCTCCTTAGATCGCATATGCAGGCTGCATCCGTCATTACATGCCTGGTGTATTTAAGTTAACTGAGTATTACATTCGCAAGTCATGTTAGTGTGTTACAACAATATACGATTAAATAAGAATAATTGTCAACTTGAAAAATATTAATATTCTGTAATAAGACGGTCTTCATGACGTATGCAGCCTGCAAATGTGACCTATGGAGGCTGCAGACTTCCGATTGGGAAACCCACCCCTGTATTGTGTGAGCTGACCTCAGCTCTAAGTCCAGCTACAATAAGTAAGCTGCTATTTTCATTTTTACTGGGTTGTTTTTGTTTTCAGGAATTGACCCGCTTAAAACCCATCATCTTTTCTTGATTCTACAATCACAACTGTTGCTTTCATAGGAGTATCAAGCATTAGCATTAATAATAATAATAAAAACTAGGTCAATTGAGGGAGTGACTCAATTCTTAAAACCTGACTAATTGGGAGTTGTTTAAAGTTGACAAACTAAACTGAAACTTTATTTTTTATTTATTTACATGGTCTAAACACTAAACTAAACTAAACTTTGTACATTGTAATGTTCAGTCTTGTTTACAGTTTTTCTGAATTGCTAAAACACTAAACCCCAATCTCTGAACCAAATTCATAGTGGCCTAAACACATTTTTCAAATCATGCACTCTTTTTGCAAAACCCTAAACACAAACTTCTCAATAAAACACACATTTCACACTGCAATGCACTTGTTTTATAAATGCTAAACACAGGGAGGCAAAAGTTGAACACAACTACAACACAGTTGTCATCGAGTAAACACAACGATTTAAAATTCTACACACCTTTATCTAATGGTATTTTTTACCAATTGTGTGGATTGGAAACAGTCTGAGAGGCAGATGAACAGTATGAGGAAGAAACGGACACCAGAGACGATGCAATTGGCAAAATTTGCAGTTGGATTGCTGACTTTTTACAAAATACAAGTGCTGCTTACAGTAATATTGAAAACTTACTATTACTTGCAGTACTTACAGTAAAGTATTCACTATATTCACTGAACTAAACTTGTGATTACAGTAATAGAGATTTTTAACATTATTTGTCAAGTGTGTTGTTATGTACAATAAACATGTCTTTTTCTGTAAGCAGATCTCCTGGATGTTGTGTTTTCCATTTTTTAAGGTAGTGTCTAATGGATGCTTGTAGTGTTTTATATTATAGACTTATGTGTGTATGATTTGAAAGCTTTTTTGATTTTGAGTACAAGTGAAATGGTTTTGAAGCAATTGTTTGATTTTGCTGGAAGAGTCAGGGGTTCTGTGAATTTTGTTTAAAATTGGGATTTGTGTTTAAGGTTTTGAGAAAATGAGTGATGGTTTAAAAAAATGTGTTTTAGCAATTCAGAAAAACTGTAATGTACACTTATGGCAGTTTTTCCAAGTCTTCATATGTTTTTTCCTTGTAAATGTTTCAATAATTACCGTACCGTGGGCGCCCTACCGAAATACTACCGTACCGTGAATTTTTGATACCGTTACATCCCTAGTAGATACCTTTAAATCTAGACTTAAAACTTTTCTCTTTAACAAGGCATTCACATAATTTGTTTTAGTATTTGGTACTCATCTCACAATAGATAGTTTGTACAACCTAATAAATAAATAAACAAAATCCTCATTTTCTTTAACACTTCAAAGCATGGTAAATGTTATTAACCCTCAAACGCTCCTCGTTTTCTGTTTATACTTCTGGCCCTTGGGGTCTATATGACCCCAAAATTGAAAGCATAATTGTAAGAAAAATATACATTTTCAATAATACAAATAATATATCATTTTTTTTGTTTACTTCTCATCTATACAATAAAGCTGTGTTTTGAGAGATTTTAAGTACTTTTGTACCTGTTTACCACTAAAATCCTCAACTACACCATTAGCTTGCCTGAAAAATATCAAATTTTTATGAAAATTCACATAAATTATTATCTAAATTTGAGTCAAATTGTTTTTTAGATATTGATATAGGTGTGAGGTGTGGAATTCTGGCATTGGTTTTAAGAAAAAAAACATAAAAGAATTACAGTGTAGGAATTAAATAATTTCGACTGTCAGATTCCCATAGAGACCCATTCATTTTCCTGGATATGGACAACTGCTCAATTCATTACTTTTGTGATACATTTTGTTAATATATGTTTATATAAACATTAGAAAGGATATTAAAAATAAATATTATTTCAAATAGTTATTTTTTTATAGTTTTGATGCATTTTGAAATGTCTGTTTTTACAAAATGCCACAGAAATTTGACTGAGTGTAAGTGTGTGTGTCTGTGTGTGTGCGCGCATGTGTGTGTGTGTGTGCGTGTGTGTGAGAGAGAGAGAGAGAGAGAGAGAGAGAGAGAGAGAGAGAGAGAGAGAGAGAGCATGTGTGCTTGAGAGAATGTGTGAGAGGCAGAGAGAGAGAGAGAGAGCATGTGTGTGTGTCTGTGTTTGTGTTTGTTTGTGTGTGTGTGAGAGAGAGTGTTCATGTGTGTGCATTAGGTCACACCCCTTTATATCTCTTTTCTACGTTTGTGGCTGATTTTATTTGCCAAATTTTACAAAAATGCTCTCTGTGGTAGTCATGCGTGTGTGTGTGTGTGTGTGTGTGTGTGTGTGTGTGTGTGTGTGTGTGTGTGTGTGTGTGTGTGTGTGTGTGTGTGTGTGTGTGTTTGTGTGCGTGTGGTTGTATGTGTGCGTGTGTGTGTTTGTGTGTGTGGGTTTGTGTGTGTGCGCGTGTGTGTGAGAGAATGCGCGTGAGAGAGTGTGCATGAGAAGGAGAGAGAAAAAGCGTGTGTGTGTGTGTGTGTGTGTGTGTGTGCGGCTGCGCGAAAAGTCGCACATGGAAATTGTTTGGTGGTGCTTTTGGTGCTAACATTTATACATCTAAATCCATATATTTCTCTATTTAAACATCCTACCGCACGGCACACACCCGTTGTAACTGCCATCGTTAATGTAGAAGATGCAAGCATTGTTTGGAAAACTTATATGGATTATGTGCCTGGTCGCCGCACTGAGGCTCGCTTTTAAAGAGGCGTTGCTAAGTGGGAGAGTTTATTGCGTTAAAGAGCAAAATGCCGCTCCAGTATTAGAACATCTACCGGAGAAGTTAACATCGGATACGGATTTTGCTGAGTATCAACATCCCTTGTCACAACAACAATGGATAGACTTCCAGGATAGTGAGAGGGCCTTCAGAGCGAGGTTGAACACCAGACCAGAAAAGAGACGCTTTACTACCTCTGGAGATCCAAAAGAATGGATACGTTTAATAAAGCTGCTAATTGGAGTGTTTTTTAGGAACGGCATTTTCCAGACTGTGACTCGTGGAGAAAAGCAACTTGGATTTCCGCTGCTGAAATATGTGACGCGGATTTTAAAAAAGTTTCCCCTTGAACAACAAACGTTGGAAACCTTGACAACGTCTACCATCGCAGACTGGATTGAGACGCAACTGCGTTTTATCCGCGATGTGATTCAACCACAGCTAGGACCCATCACAGCCCATAAACGTCAGAAACGAGTGAGTAGAAATAAGCTTGCTTATTTGTGGCAGCATAGGAAATCAAAGGCGATTCAGATCATCCTGAATAGTAGTGAGTATCTTGAGCCACTCACCTGTCCTTGTGATACTACATTGATAACGAGTTACTATAAAATTAAATGTTTAAGGCAAACATCAAGCAACGACCCTCTTCCATCTCCACCTTGGAATAATAGTTTGCAATATGTAAGTCCCACTGACTTTCCAAACTCAATGTACTTTTCAACAACTGAAGTAGAGACTGTTTTACATAGTTTACCAAACAACAAGGCATGTGGTATAGATGGAGTTACATATGAAAACCTAAAAACTGCACAAATTTGTAACACGTTAACATCCATTTTTAATGTCTGCCTGGAAAATAGGAGAGTGCCTGAGTCCTGGAAAGGAGCAATGATTTATCGTATTCCAAAAAAAGACAATATACCTAAGGATCCATCAACATGGAGGGATATTTCTCTCTTACCTACAATCTATAAAGTGTTCATGAAGTGTGTCCTGTCTCGCGTGCTTCCCTGGCTGGTTAACAATAGCATCTTGTCACCAAAACAGAAAGCCTATATTAATAGACAAGGAATGAATGAACATGTATTTTGTCTTAAAACTGGAATAGACGATTTTAAACATGAATCTTGTAAATTCTATTCTGTCTTTTTGGATTTTCGTGACGCTTTTGGAACTTTAAATCACAATGTTATGACTAAGGCTCTTGAGGAAATCCAACTACCTCAGGTGTTCACTGAAATAGTAAAGGATGTATATAGTTCATCCTTTATACAGGTTATCTGTGGAAAACAGCTAACAGATCCAATACCTCTCCAAGTCGGCATAAAAACAGGCTGCCCATGGAGTGCTGTGAACTTTGTACTCGCCACTAATGGGTGGATTAAGTGGTTGTGTGATTGTGCTCCACCCAACGTGTTTTCCCCTAACCCTGTACAAGCCTATGCTGATGACATCCAATTGGCCTCTCGGGAAGAGAGTGTTATTAAGAACATGCTTGTCAGAACAGACTTATTTACGAACTGGTCAGGTCTGCAAATTAAGCATTCAAAATGTGCTGTTTTCTACCAGAGACGAAGCGGGGGAAACCGTTGGTACAAATCCAAAGCTGATCGAATACCTGAGTTTACTATCAACACAGAACCGATTCGTGTGTATGACCTGCATGAGACGTACACCTATTTGGGTCATAAATTTAATATAGCAGGGGAGTGGAAGGAGCAGGTTGAGTACATGGTTACTGAGTATATTTCCAGGATGGACTTAATTGATGGCTCACCACTTCCTTTGCTCATGAAGCTGGAGGCCATTAGACAGATTGCCCTGTCTAGAATACAACATCTCTTTGCCAATGTCCACCTTATGAGTAAGACCCTGAGTCAATTGAATGATAAAACGGTTTCTTTAGTAAGAAAGTGGTTTGGATTGAACACTCATACTACTAGAGACATAATTTTCCAGTCTAAACAAGACGGTGGTCTTGGTGTTCCAAATGTGGAGTAGATATACAATGCAACAAGATTGTCACATCTTATTAAAATGTTAAACAATAATGACAATACTGTCAGAGAGCTTGCTAGATCCTCTCTGCTTTTGGACATGAAAAGACGCAAAGTCCCTTTGGCAGGAGAGGGAGAGTCAAGCTTTCTGGGTTTTAAGAGAAAATCTAATTGTAAGATGGAGACACACTGTGCTGGTTTCGGGGTCTGGTCAGATTGGCCTGACCTTAATGACCTTTGTGTAAAACTTGGAGTATCCCTGGACTGGGTGAAACCTGATACAGACACCATAATTGTTTCTGAAGATCTTATAACCGATCGTTTAACCTCAGCAAGGGCTATTGTTGTGGATACAGGATTTCACCTATCACCAGACAATGCACGAAGGTACCTTGTAAGGCTACAACAACAACGACAGCAGCAACACTGGATTGGTCTTAAACTACAGGGAAAGATTGCTTGTATTCTCACTGCAGACCATTCTGTTTCTCACTCAATACTCAGAAACTCTGTGGTTGATGAAGACATAATGACTTTTGCAATCAAAGCCAGATTGCAAGTCCTTCCAACTAGACTCAATCTTTCCCTTTGGTACCCTAATTCATTCTCTTCACACTGTTTGCACCATGATAACCAGTTAATTATTGAATCCCTGTCTCATGTTTTGAATGGATGTTATGCATATAAGGGAATGTATGTTGCCAGACATGACAGAATCGTTGACTTACTGGTTGAAAATATAATTCCATGTGTTTCACAGTCTACAAAAATCTATAAGAATGTATGTGTCTCACCTTGCATGTTCAAACTCTGTAATAGTGTAAATAATGTGTTTTCAAATGTTGCTGCAAAAAAAACAGATGTTGTTGTTGTTGATGAGAACAGCAGAGAAGTGACCATTCTTGAAGTAGGTTGTACATTTGATTACAGTCTGGAAGAAGCCTACCTTACTAAGCTCTTAAAATACCAGCCACTTAAAGACATTGTTGCGCAGCTGGGGTACAAATGTAAGTTTTTGGTATATATATTTGGAAGCTTAGGTAATGTCCACAGACAAGTGGTCAGAGGTCTGCAAATTGCTGGTCTCCCTAAGCCAAGAGCAAAAGCTCTAGCAAAATTTTGTTCAATTTCAGCAATAATTGGTAGTCGGCACATATGGAGAAGGCGTTGCTATTTGTACCCATAAACTGAGACCAGAGGCAATGATTATTGGATTACAATGCTTGTATCTAAGATTGTTTGTGTTCAATGAAATTTATTGTAAAATGTGAACACAAATAAAATATTAAAATGTGCGCGTGCGTGCGTGTTTGTGAGTGTAACCTTTATGTGTTATTTTCTGCATTTGTGACTGATTTTATTTGCCATATTCCACACAAATGCTCTCTGTGGCAGTCATACCTGTGTGTGTTTGTGTGTGTGTGTGTATTTGTGTGTTTGTGTGAGCATGTGTTTTTTGCATTGCATTTGTGCACAAGTACCAGGCCTTCATTTCTGTGTCAAAATTTTCAGATTTATGCTGGATTTATTGATATTTATTTTTTGACAAAAAGTACATTTTTGCATTTCCCATTCACTTTCAATTACATTACCTTTAGAACAACCGAATCAAGCCCAGTTTTTTTGTGTATGTAAAGATAGATTATTTAGGAAAAGTCACAAAGTTTTACATCTCTGAGATAAAGGGAACCTTTTTTTAACCAATGAAATGTTGTTTGGGGTCATATAGACCCCAAGGACCAATTGAGGGTTAATATTCTTAAGAAATATGTTTAATCTTTCCTTACTCGTTTACATATGTGCAGCAAACCATGAGTCGGGCATAAACTTTCAAAAACAAATGTCACGTATAAAATAAAAAAGGCTACATATAAGGAAAAGAAGGAAAAGAAACGCTACTCTGTGCACATACAAACCACAATACAAGGCCAAAACTTTAAAACTAGACCAATAAAACCCCGAATCAGGCCATTAATTGCCAAGCGCAGAGGAGTGATTGAAAGCTATGTATGGCATAATGTTATCACTTGCTCGGCACTCCTCCTGAGGTTTCTGAGGAGGAGGATGGCGAGTAAGGGAGTACTGTGAAGCCCAGACAGGCATCAGGCAGATGGCTGGCGCAGTCTCGTCCCCGTCTCCCCTACTCCCTTGCTCGACCAGATTTCAATGAAGCTCGGTGGGTATAGATTTGTGGTGTTAAGCCCACTGGTCAGGGGCGGGACTTTAGTCCTTAAAAGGGTGTCAGTGTGTCGATCTCCAAAAACCCGTGCACTTTCCTCGTTCTCCCTAAACCAAACTGTGCAGAATCCAGGGACGTGCACAGGAATTTTTAGGGGCAGTTGCTCTGACCTAAATAAAGGGCACCCCCCCCTAAATATTTTTTTAAACACGGCCTATATGAAGGATTGAGAATAACAGGGTCTTTATTAAAATCAGCAAACATGTTTGCCTAATTCCTACCAAAAAAATTGTAGCCTAGGCTGCTTGTCTGCAAGCTGTAGCTAGCTGCTATCTGTCTGATTATTTAAGCTTAAACGTGGCAAACTCAGCCTAGATTCATGAAGTTTTTAACAGAGGTGGAAAGAGTATCCAAAAACTTTACTCAAGTAAAAGTACAAGTAACTTAATAAATAATTACTCAAGTAGAAGTAAAAAGTATGCAATGAAAATAATACTCAAGTAGCGAGTTACTAGTTACTCATGAAAAAATAAATCTAGATATACACGCGCAAACACACACACACGCACGCACGCACGCACGCACGCACGCGCGCACACACACACACACACACACACACACACAATACAGTGCCCTCCATAAGTATCAGAACTGTAAAGACAAGATTTTTCTGTTTGCTGTGGAGACCAGAAATTGGTAAGATAAGTATGTCAGAAGTTTAGAATGTCACATTTTATTAACCTTTGTTTATGTTTCAACACATACATGCTTTAACAACAAAGAACAACAGCATTAAATGCTGACTTATGTATGTTGTACACAAATGCACATACGTGAATCAAACTGATCCTACACATTTTATGCTTTTCATGTGTAAACAATCAGGACACAGCTCAGTGACCATTAAAAAAAAGAATGTGACAGATTCTGTACTTTTGTCTCATGTTCATCTTTTAATGTTTAGACATTTCGTGACTCCACAACAAACAGAAGAATACTTATGAAGGGCACTTCTACAGTATGTGTAAAACTGCAACATACACAAACAGTACAGAAAAAAGAATACAAACACAGAATAGACAAGCATTTCAAATTAACAAATTAACTCTAGTCTCAATGATGATGTAGCTTATAGCTGAAATATCAGACAAGTAAACTGACAACAGTTTTGCATATGTATAAAGTTAGAAATCTCCTAAGATGGTCTGAGGACATTGACAGTTTACACTTACATAAAAACTATTTTAGACAAAACTCATGTTTTCTTACGTTGTCATGTCACGTGTGTTTTGTGAGAATCACTTACATCATATACAGTACAGTATACAGCGAATCAGACGTCAATCATCGATGGATTTTCTTCAATCTGTGCTACAATGCGTCTGGACTTGCACGCGTTTAACTGTGTCTGACGACGAACAGGTCGCGTGTATGTAATGGCGGGTACATGTGTGAAGTTTTGCTTTTAGTTAAAAGATTGGTAAATTCATTTCCACGTCACCCAAAAATGGTTATATTCTGCGTGTTTCTACATAGGTTACGAGTAAAACAGCTTCGGACGATTCCGTTTTTGCAGCGATCTGAACAATTCATTCAAACTGATTCGCGAACCAATTTAAACGTTTGGCCCATTCGCTTTGTAAAGAATCGACTCAAAAGACTCATTTATTTGCAAAACTTTGTAAGGAATCGACTCAAACGAGTCATTAATTCGCGAATGCGCCAGAAACACAAGATAGCAATTTAAAAATAAAATACAAATTTCGTAATTAATTAAAATACAGTAACGAAGGAACGCTGCATAGTGTAAACGAAGTAAAAGTACAATTTATCTCGGAAGGGCAACTTGAGTCGAGAAGGGCATATGGGCAGTTGCCCGGGCAACCTGAGCAACCCCCCTGTGCACGTCCCTGGCAGAATCTGTCACAGGGTTGATGTTGTATCTTCAATACCTATATGTATATGTGTGCAGAGGCGGCCTTAGCTATGTTTCAACCGTTTCAATTGAAACGGGCCCCGCCCTAAAGGAGGGCCCCAGCCAGGCGCAAGAATGTTTGAACGTGGGGCTATGATTCCTGCACGGGGGAGCTCACATTGTCAGTGCCTGTGGATGTTAAGCAATCACATATCTTTCATTTTAAATCAATTAATTTCTGCTCTTTATTTTCTCTCGGACGTTCATACGCGCTTTAGCCTGTAGAAATCGGATTATTAATATGAAATGAATGTATTTTATAAAAAAAATATAGAACTGCATTAATATTTATTAAATGTCATTTAAATTATTTTTAAAAGTAATTTCTTTCATTTTTATAAATCAATGTAGAATCGTTTACAGCAGCATCACAGTGCTTCATAAAAACTCTAAGAAAACGTGCACATGTGGATAATTCCAGTGTTCGAATTGAAGGGGGTCTGGGGGGGTCCCGGACCTCCTATAAGCCTTAAGGGACCCCCCATAAAGCACAAAAATATAAATTAGGGGGGTCCCCTGGTTTTTATTCAAATTAAAATACTAAATAAATTTAAAATCCTCATTTTGCGTGTCACAAAGCGATACTGTCCATTATTTGTACCAATTTCGCAATAAAATAATTCAAATGACTTCTGTCCGAAATAAAGAAACTCGCAAGTGCGCCTCATGCTGTTTTCGGGAGGAATTGACAGACGAGTTAATGTCTCTATCTGCGTGTGGAGTATTTATTACCTCAGTTGCGGTAAGAATCTTTAGCAATCTTTAGGTTTAAGGTTTTTATTTTTTTAATCTTCTCAAACAATTATTTCATAACAGTGGCAAAGCTATCCACTCAGACTGACGGCGCGTCAACCCAGTCACACAAAATATTTTATTAGGAAAGCAGAAGAAATCATGCTTAAATGATAATAAATGATAGTCTCTTTAATACTTAGCCTATCGCTCAACTACGCATCTTTCAGAAATAAATAATTTTTTGTAGACAGTATTTTTTGCATGTGTTTTTTTAAACCTTGGAAAAATGTAACATGCAGGGCCGAAGTGGGACTCATTTTCAGCCCTGGAGTTTCATGTCTTAGACCGGCCCACTTTAGTTCACCACTGACTATATTAAAATAATATAATTAAATCCTCACTGCACTATTCTTTGCAGCCTTGCAATAAATATATTTTCCAAAAATATCGTTTCCAATTCAATGCAAATAGTCTAAAAACAGTTATGATTTTGCCATAATCATGCAGCCCTACCATAAGGTATTTTAATATTATTCAATTAAACTTATTTAAAAACTGCTGAAAAGGATCAAATGTTTTCCCATATATTTTTTCCCCTAGCGTTTTGCATGAACTAGATGAAGAATAACTATTAATAGATTAATCATTGTTACATATATAACTTACCGGTAGATATAAAAAATACGACATTTACCTTCTATCAAGTTATCAACTGCTGAAAAGGATTAAATGTTTTCCCCTATATTTTTTCCCGTTTGCATGAACTAGATGAAGAATAACTATTAATAGATTAATCATTGTTACATATATAACTTACCGGTAGATATAAAAAATACGAAATTTACCTTCTATCAAGTTATCAACTGCTGAAAAGGAACAAATGTTTTCCCCTATATTTTTTCCCGTTTGCATGAACTAGATGAAGAATAACTATTAATAGATTAATCATTTTTACATATATAACTTACCGGTAGATTTTTACCCTTTTTTTACCTTAAGTTTATTTCAAATCTAAACGTGCAGCAAGTGCACTCAGACGCGTCTAAAACAAAACTCGTGTTCACAGGCGACCGCTTTGAAAAGCAGAAGGCGGCGGCGCGTCATGCGTTGTCCATGCGTTTTAAATGAATATGGACCCTAATTATGATTATGAACGCAAGAATTACTTCGTGGTCGGAAGTTGGGGCACAATCAACTTGGTCATAAAGCGGTGGGGACGTATACCACCCGCAAATTACGCGAATGGGGCTGCTGTGAGTGCTGGGGACAGCAACCTTCAACCTGGTGGCATGATAACTATCTTTAAAATTATGTATCTTTAAAAAGATTAATTATATTTAATTTATACAGTGAAGAAAACAGTGTTATTATTCATTTGATTCTATTTATGTACCTAAATACTACTGTTAGATCTTGCTTTATTTGTAACTTTGTTCTTTTCTATTTTTATATGTTCATAATTTCCAGTTTTGCTGATCCGAAAATTATTCAATCTATGACTCAAAAAACGCAATGTAATCATCCATTTAACCACTACTATATAGTAAAATTATGTAATTTAAGAATGAGTCCACCCTATTTCACCCCTATTCTGTTTAAAAGTTCTGCCCTTGCCAGTGTTTCACACTAATTTGAGGGGTAAACTTTTTTTAGAGTTTGAGTTAAGGGTAATTTGGGGTTTCTTTGATTAAAAGCAGGATCAGATGATTGTTGATCAAGGACGATCACATCTTACGTTGTGAAATCACAGCGACCCTATAATGAGGGGGGTGGAGCTTGGCCGGGGGGTGGGGCTTAGCTAGGGGACCCCCCATAAGCTTTGACATAATTCGAACACTGGATAATTCTAGAGGTTTAATTATTCTTTAGCATCGGGATCACTAGACGAGAGCTTAATAGCCTTATTTTTGTGAAAACCGACATTTCTTAAATGTGTTACCTGTCGTAGTTAGCCCGTGCGCATTCATTCCGACAAATTTTCCGTCACAAATGGAGAGAATATCAATTTGAAGTACTCATCGCTATATGCCCTATTTATTCCCTTCAAATATCAGAGCTGTGCAGAGAGTTGCGCAATTGTGTCTCATTGCGTGACTGTGACCGCTAAAATACACTTGGAGAATAGAGCAATGAAAGCAACGTCATTTTCATTTTATCTGGAGTGAAAGTTTAAGCGGCTCCCGTCCCTAAGTGCCCTTCAAGGGCGCAAAAACGCAGTTTTGAATTCGACCATGCTCTCTCTCATTAGGCTTGTCTGTGCAAGTGCGATTCCAGGTTTTTAATAATACATTATTTTAGGGACTGATTTCAATGGGTTTTTTTTTAAATAATATTATTGGATTTTATACTAACCTTAATGCAGTATTTAATTGTATTTAAAATATGTGTATAACATCTGTGTGCATTTACTGACTGCCTTCAATATATTTTGTGCATGACGGCATTTTCCTCTAACGCAACATCATATCAACTTTATTCAAGACACAAAGGTCCATAGAGACAACACTATACAAAAATAAAACATACACACAATGTTCCATTAAATTAACATAATGAACATAATGACCAAGAACTTTAGATAAATGAGGGGTGATTTTTTTTTTACAGTGGCTTGGAAATCGTCTATTTTTGTTTTGCTCCCGCATAACAATGTAAACTGTTTTTATAATAGCCTATTGAACAAAGATGCCGTCAGCTCTCGTTCAGATTTTTATTGAGCACGAGGTGACAAAATCGCTGGACAAAGATAAACTTATCAGGGAATTCTCAGCACCCAAACACAGAAAGGTGGATTTCTAATAAGGTTTAGGTGAAATCTACGCTCGCCGCCAGGTGAGCTGTCTACGGTGCTGAAAAAACGCGGAGCCCATCCTTATTTATAAGTTCGGTTCAGTGTCAGTCAGACACTTGTCTTGTTTGCTTTTGTTAAATAATTCAAGTTGAGGGGATGTTTGAGATGTTTTTTTTTTAAAGTCAGCCCAGACAGCTGAAAATATACTGCGCAAATCAATTAAGCAGAGAATTTAGCGTCCATGAAAGGGCGAGGCAACTATAATTGTATAGTTGTAATTAAATAAGGTTGGATCATTTCTTTTGAGCTGCCTGTTCGTGAAGCTAAAAGTGCACGTAATAAAATAATATACCACTGATGCAAACCAACAGGAATCCTTGCTTTTTGCTCTATTATGCTTATGTTTTATGTGGGTAGGGCCTCCTAATATATTATATATATATATGTGTGTGTGTGTGTGTGTGTAGGTGTACATGTGTATACATATGAATGGCCCCACGCTAATAGGATTTTGTTTTCTTTCTTCATGTCTCGTCCTCGACCCCGAGGACAATGAGACAAACAGACCCAGTTCTGGTAAATGTGAAAGTCGGCACACCTCTGATCTACTGGCTGACCTTCAATGTGATGCCCAGCTGATGCCTGACCAACGACCACCGGCAGAACCCGCTTAACCTCTGCCTAATCTCCTTATCCGTTTCAATGTGTATATATAAATATATATCTCCCAAGGGTTTTTCCCTCCTATGACTTTTTTTTACTTCCCCGGCTAAGCCTGGGTTTTTTTCTCCTAGGGTTTTTTTTCAACCCGGGGAGGCAGCCTTCTTGGGCTTAACTTAGCACCCTCTTCTTTACGTTACATTAGTAATACGCACGCTTATAAGGTTGATTCATAGCCACAGCAAATTTAGCTGCTTGTGCTATCGTGTATCGTGTTGTGCTATCTGTCTTCTTCTGTGCTTTCCACTGCTTCTATTAAAGGACAAGTTCCGTATTTTAGACTTAAAGCCCTGTTTTCAGATTGTTTATGGTGAAATAGAATGGTTTTGACTGAAATTTCGACATGTGCGGCTGCCCTGAGAATTTTCGCGTGTTTGTGTTTCACCTCACACCTCTACAATGGGTTTATTGGTGCACTGGAACAATCCTTCCTAAAATGCATTAAACTTTCATTTACAAAGATGTGAAACTCACCGAGTGGTCAGGGGTGTTCACTGGTATGCTCACACAAAAATCGCTGCAAAAGACGCATTCCAACAGGTTTTATCATAGTTTTTACCAACTCCATTGACTTGTATTAGATGTCCTGTGAGGTACGGTATTACTCCGCGCCGGGAACTTTGTTTCTATTTTTGCAATTGGCAAAGGCGGATTAGCGCCACCACCTGGGCTGGAGTGTTTATTATTCAAGCTCTAAGCGGAAGAATGTACGGGTGTGAGGCGTTTGGAAAAATAGGTCCACAAGTTACAGTTTTTCTCAATTGCTTTGGCTCAATTCTCAAATGAAAATTTTATTTTCCAAAACAATAAGATCAGATCTCTAAACAATTAGCTTATTGTTCACATCAGATTGGAATTTCTTATTGATTTGAGCAAATTGCAAATGCTTTGGCACATGTGTGCAAACAATAAGTACAATCGTCTGCAGTTTGCCCAACAACTAATTGCATATGGCTTGTTGATCAAAACTGATGAGTCAATTCTCACTTAAACTGTCAAACTCTTCACAACTTCTCAATCATTTGTCATCGTGTACGCCATCACATTCAAAACGATCCATTCACTTATCAAAAACTACTAAACATGCATGTACATTCCATAAATATCTGACATTGATATTGTTTGTAATGTCTGCTTCATTGGAGATTTTTTCCCTGGTGCATGGCAATGGAAAACATAAGATGTGATGTGGATGAAAATCTTTGGCCTGACCAACAAGAGCGACAGGATGTCCAACAAGAATAATTAGTTTTTCATTGAGGTTATTTTGTAGTTATTTTCTATTATATTTTTTTTGTAACATAGGAAATATGAAATGTACAGCAATTGGACAAGCAAGATTTCAGTTTACAGTTTTTCTCAGTCGCTTTAGTACAATTCTCAGATCAGAATTGAAATTCTCAAAACTACTTGTTCAATTCTCACATCATTGTGTCACTTGTGCACATGAAAAAAGCAGTTTCTCATTTCTTTGAACAAGTTGCAAATGTTTTGGTACATCCATGCAAATGATTATGTACAATTCTCTGCTTTTTCCTACATTATCAGTTGCTTATGTCATGTTGATCAAAATGTATTATAATGGGTCTCTGTTGAATAGTCTCACCGCCCACAACATTTAGGCATTAGTTCATAGTATAAGTCTTTACATTCAAAATGGTTAAACATGTTGTCAAAATACAGGGTATGGTCAAACATATTTCTATACATTTCCATTAGACATTTTTTCTAAATCTGTCCTAAATTGGTAAATTGCTCCCAGGTGAATCTTGACTTTCTCTAAGAGACAGGAACGTCCCCAGCAAACAAAAACTTAGATGTTGAAATGACAGCTACTATAGACCCAATATAGTCCGGCTATGAGTAATCCACTTCTACCCTAAATAACCTTGAATTTGGTTACATGCCATTTTTGCCAAAATAACTTGAAGATGTATGATATTTCAACATGTAAGCAAAGTGTGTTCAAGGTGTTTGCTTTCATTTCTTTTACATGTTCTAAAAGTATATGCATTGTCTATTCTTGGGCTATGGTTAGACATCTTTTAGACATCTATCATGTTCACATTTCTACTTTTTTTTTCTCTTTATGCTATGCAGTGCTTGCAGTGCTGTCTTTATCTTTCTTTATGGCAATGACATGACATGGTCTTTCAACGAATTACAGTACAAACAGTAAAAGCGTAAATGTAAATTTTGTCCAGTCTCTTGCAATCAAACTCCCACATACACTAAGGTGTATCTTACAATTTACAATACTTTTCGTCAAAACTTTAGCCAAAGTTTACATCAGAACATCACTTCAGAGTAAACTTTTATATTGACAACATGACTAAACAATTTGACTGTCTTATCCGTACACAATGACACAATGACTTGTTATTCTGATAGCACTGACATGTTCATTGACACAGATATTTAATTTTGAAGGATGAACTAAGTATTTTGAGTAAAAGAGTGGCTTTTGCAGGTTATCCATGGTGTTTTGCTATTTGTACAAATTGTTTTGAGAAATGCACTTACTGTTTTGCAAATTGTGAGTATGATTCGAGAAATGTACCAAAGCGACTGAGAAAAACTGTAAATGTAATACACATACAAAAATAAATGAAGTGAATAAATAGAAATGTTAATTTACTTTTTTTCTATGTACTGTTGACTCTTCTCAATTATTACGATTTTTTTATGAAACCTTATTTTCTATGGTGGACTTTCATGGTGAAAAAACAACTAAACATTTTGACCAGTGTTGCTCACACGATGACAAAAATACTTTATATTGTGGTGCCCTTGGCCAAATTACTGACAAGATAACTAGGTTTTGAAGCATGAATAAAATGTTTTGGGTGTGTAACTTCATTTTGCAGACATGCAATTAAGTTCTGAAGTTCCAGCAAACAGTTGTGACATTTGCACTCACAGTTTAGAGAATAATAAGACTGTTGCGAAAAATGTGCCAAAGCAATTGAGAAAAACTGTAACAACGAATGCTAAAACAGCTGTTGGAAAGCATCTTTTGCAGCGATTTTTGTGTGAGCATATCAGTGAACACCGGCATGTGAGGATGTGAGGGGCCTCGTTTCCTTCCAATGCCATTATTCTCTACAAAAGCGTAAACTCCTACTTTGTTAGTCAAGTTTTAGTTTTACCTGACTGTCAATTGCTGTAATAAATTTATCAAATGTTCAACGCATTCATATATGTTATTCATATATATATATGGTATTATGTTCTTAACTAATTTTTCCAATTGAACAGACTATTGTGCATGTGATGACTTATACAATGAAATGACGCTGACATATTTTGGAGTGAACAACCATTAGACTGAGAATCAACCAATCAGTTTAGATCAACAAGATCTATTCACTTGGAAAATGTGCTAAATGTAGGCTACCTGTACTTAATCAGTTGCAAAGATGTACTGAGCTATTGAGACATGTACTTAGATATTTGCAATTTGATGAAATGAATGAGAAATTCAATTCTGTTGTGAACACTTGCCAAGTGGTTTGGAGGTTTGTCCATGTTGTTTTGAGAATGTAATTTCTGTTTCAAGAAATGAGCCAAACCAATGGAGAAAAACTGTATTAAAAAAATATTGAAATTTTAACAAATCACCATTATCGTGATCGTGTTTGCTTTAGTTGGGCCCTTGACTCTTGTTTTTTAATGGTAAGTTTTCTTTGGCTGTTGAAGCAGTGTTTTTAAAATACATCTGCTATGGCAAAAACAAAACAAAGATCTTATGTTATCAAGTAGTTTAATTCTGGTAGATATACCTAAATAATATTAATGAAATACTGTTAAAGATGTGTAAGAAAAGGATATTACAGTACTAGTTGGAAGCTGGGTAAGGTCTGTTTTTTTGAGAATTATAAAAACACATTAAGAAGATTAACCTACTGAATCTCTCTGACATCATGAATCGGTCTATGAATCTCATCAATGGTGACGATAATCAAAAGAAAGCTTCATGCTGCAATGCATGCTGGGTATCATCATAGTATTAAACTAATTTATGACTCCCAACATGCATTCCCTTACGAAAAAGAAGTTTATTCAAGTGTGCTATAAGTATACTTCTTTTAAACTTAAAATAAAAAAGTATACTTTCAGTTTACTTTTTATGTACCTCTCTAAAATGTACTTTAGGTACTTCTCAGAAATATACTTAAATTGTACTAAAGTATACTTGACCTATACTGACCGAAATGTCTAAGTATATTTGGCCTATACTTGTTTACTGACATATACTTAACAGTATTAAGTAAAAATGCAACAACGAAAGCTACATCAAGAAAGCTGCAAAAAGCCATATGAATAGCCCTGGTAAAAAATAAATATACTTTATTGTATTTCAAGTATATTTAACTTAGCATGTACCAACTTTTAATATATTGAAAGTATGCTTACAACATATTTGCTTACAATTAAACTTTTAATATATTTCAAAATAATTATAATTTAATATATTTTCTAAAAGTATACTTTAAAAAATATACTTGGAGTTAAAGTTCTGTGCAATTTTTAAAGTATACTAATTTGAACTTATTTTAAAGTTTATTTTAGGTATACTTTATCTGTTAAAGTTATCATTATAATAATGCACTGACAGCATATTTATAAAATACATTATTTAGCATCCTTTAGAAACAGTATATTTTAAGTAAATTTTGAAAGTATATGTAGTGTACAGTACAAATGTGTATTATCTTCATGGAGAATCTTTAGTGTTAGTAAACTAGTAGGTTATAAATTTGATGCTGCAGGTATACTTGCAAGTATTCTTTTACTATACTTTTAGTTAACTAGTGTACTCATACTGAAAGTGTACATGCAAGTGTTCTGTTAGTGTACTCTTAGTAAACTAGTAAGTTACTAATTGTGTGCTGCAGGTATACTTGCAAGTATTCTTTTACTATACTTTTAGTTAACTAGTGTACTCAAACTGAAAGTGTACATGCAAGTGTTCTGTTAGTGTACTCTTAGAAAACTAGTAAGTTACTAATTGTGTGCTGCAGGTATACTTGCAAGTATTCTTTTACTATACTTTTAGTTAACTAGTGTACTCATACTGAAAGTGTACATGCAAGTGTTCTGTTAGTGTACTCTTAGAAAACTAGTAAGTTACTAATTGTGTGCTGCAGGTATACTTGCAAGTATTCTTTTACTATACTTTTAGTTAACTAGTGTACTCATACTGAAAGTGTACATGCATAAAATCCAAATTGAGCCAAGCATGACATTTCAAAATGTCTCACTTTCAACATTTGATATGTTATCTATATTCTATTGTGAATAAAATATAAGTTTATGAGATTTGTAAATTATTCCATTCCTTTTTTACTCACAATTTCTACAGTGTCCCAACTTTTTTCTGATTTGAGGTTGTATATATATCTATATATATGGCTGAACCCCCTGAATATTAACTTTCGTTCTGGACTCCATTTCCCATAATCCCGCATGCCTGGACTGATTAATCTGCACCTGAAACTCATTGGACAGCCTATATAAACTCTCTGGAAACATTCAGTCAGTCCAAAGTCTTGATTTGTACCGGCTGTCATTGCTGAGCCGTTTGCCTGCCTGCATATCCATCTGTATTTATTGATCTTTATTTGTTTTACCCGGTTTATGAGTATGTTGCCTGCCCTGACCCTTTTGCCTGTTTCATGACTATGAGATTTGCCTGCCTTACATTGCTGTGTTTGCTGTTGTTTGACCTTGCCTGTTGGAATATGAGTGTGTTTAATAAAAACCTGCAGATGGATCCTCAGTGTCAAAGTGCTTTGTTACACAAGCAGTATACAATAAGTTACATACTAGTTTACTAAGAGTACACTAACAGAACACTTCTGCATGTACACTTGAAGTATATGACTAATAAACTACTAGTTAACTAAAAGTATATTAAAAGAACACTTGGAAGTATACCTGCAGCACATAATAAGTAACCTACTAGTTAACTAAGAGTACACTAACAGAACACTTGCATGTACACTTTCAGTATATGACTAGTAAACTACTAGTTAACTAAAAGTATATTAAAAGAACACTTGGAAGTATACCTGCAGCACACAATAAGTAACTTCTAGTTTACTAAGAGTACACTAACAGAATATTTGCATGTACACTTGAAGTATAAGTCTAGAAAACTACTAGTATACTCATGAGTTCACTTGCATTACAAATGAAGAACTAATTGTGCACTAGTTGTACACTTAAAGTTGACTACTCTTACACTTATAGTACACTTAGAAGTATACTTTTATATACTAAAAGTGGGCCAATTTAGTCCCAAGCGGTATTCAAGCAGTACACTTACAAGTATACTACTAGAACATAAATGTTAGTACACTTACTACATAAAGTATACTTAAAACTATACTCCAACATTACTTAAGTATACTTAATAAAATTAACTTGAAGTGTACTTCTTTTTCGTAAGGGTTGCAGTTGATCGATTTTATCTGAATTTGTTTGATGATTGTCACATTTGTTGAGATTTGTAGGATGAGTAATGATGTCTGAATGTGTCAGCATTGTTTCTGTTTGTCTTTTCAAAGTGTATTTACAAACCAAAATAATTATAATTGTCAAAAATGGATCAACATAATCATTTAAACCAGCTTAATTTTATATCATCTTGACATCTTCACAAAAAGCCATCAGTTTAAAGCACATCTTTCTTTACCAATGCACATGTGTTTCTACATAAACACATACAAACACACACACAAAAAAGAAAAAAAATAACTAAGTTAATGTCAAGAGTCAATGACCCAACTTAAGCAAACACTGATCACAATAATGGTGATTTGTTGAACTTTCAATATTTTTTCAATATTAATGGAGGGTGCAAACGTGATATTGATTCAGTTGTATTAATATTGACAAATCAACGATTTTGTTTCAATGGTTGCATGGTATCTGGGAAGTTGGTCTGGCACCAAACACAAACTCACCAATGGCTTTGCTTTGGGACTCTGTTTGCTTTGTTTCACTGCATGGTCATTTATTTATTCACCTGTCACAAACACATCTCATATTCCATTAATTTAAGGCTTAATTGAGCTGTACCCGCTGAGTGAAGACGCACTGAAGTTTATCCTGATGAATGTTTGGTAATAATGTCAGCATCCCAATGCATCTCTGTGCAAGAGCATTTGGGAACAATGTCCCTTCCAGGAAAGCTATTGAGAGTGTTTGAGAAAACCATTACAGATGAATAATGATTTTTCTCCTGAGATAGAAATGGCTGTTTGTTTATTTCTTAGCAGGCAATCCAAGGACTGATATTACTTTAGCAAGCGCTAAAATGTCATTTGTCATTTTCGCTGATTGAATACCAAAATATTTGTTGCATACACAGAATTAAAAATGTAGTTTTATTAACTAACACCTTTTTTTAGAACCTAAATTTTTCTTGATTTAAAAGGAGCAGTTTTAAATTATATTTTTATTTATATTCTCTATGCTTAAGAGATGTTGAAATTATTTTCTTTTGCCTTTTCCTCTAACATGAGTAAAACAAACAATGTCATCATTTCTTTTGGATTTGGTAATATGGTAATATTATTGTTGCGTTCTAAGTTGTTTACCCAATTAGACTTAAAGAGCACCTATTATGAGATACACGTTTTTAAACATCCTTTTGTGTGTAAGTGTGTATTAGTACATGCTAACGATATTCAAAAAGTACATACCTCAAAGAAAACGATGACGCGAGTTATCGTCTCTAAAGTTCTAGGACTACAAAAAACACTCGGATTGTAGGCAACAGTTTACTTCCTGGGATTAGTGATGTAGAGAAGACCAACATTATCATAGTTCAGCCCTCTCTGCTTTGCTTGGGTACGCCCTCAAAGACGGGGGTGGAGAGCGCCGAGTCAGAAGAGAGTTAAAATGGCGGAGGTTGGGAGTCCCTGCTCTGACTCTGTTTGCAAACTCTTGTTTCATCGTTTAAGCCAGGGATTCCCAAAGTGTGGTGCGCGCACCCCCAGGGGTACGCAAGCTGCCACCAGGGGGTACGCGAGAGGAAAAATGTAATGGCGGTCTGTTTCTTTAAGTGGGATTTTTCCATACAATAAATAAATAAAAAATGAACAGTAAACATTTCCTTTGTAATCGCTTTTATTTTAAATAAAAAACTATAATTAATTAGTTTTTGATAGAAACGTAGAAGACAGCTGCTGTCTTTTTCTACACACTGTTCTTCTGTTATGCACTGCAGCCGCTATATGCGTGCCAACTCGTTTCATTCATTCCATATATATTATAAATATGCTTAACTGGCTGAAATCAGGGAAACTGTCAAGTGTGGGACGTCTTATGATAAAGTTGTTAGTCACGAAGGAGTAGAGGGACCAAGAGAGAGATACTTTTTTATGGCAAAAATAGAAATAATGAAATGTGACGAGACATGGGCACGTCTATGCACAGGATACGCGAGCAATGTGTTTTCATGCATGGTAAAGAGACCGCCAATGAATTATATAATAAAATACATAAATACTTACAAAGACACTGTAGAGAGCTTATTAAAAGCTTTCATTTAATTTTGTTTTAAACTTGAGCTGTTATAATGAATCTGCAAACTATATACACCTTTTGTGCGAACAGTAAATGCTTTCGTGAATGATGGGTCTGCAAGTTACGCACGCATCTAGAAGGAGATCGCACTGGTTAACATGAGGAAACTCTCATATATCATCTTTTAGCTGACGGCAGTAAGTGTACGTTTTTTACCATAGTAAACTCGAATGGCATCTAAATATCACAGTGGTTAAACGCATACACGGGGGCGCGCATCATCTACGCTGAGCGTAGCTGCGTCTGGTCGTAGTTTCAGATGGTGCAACACTCGTAAATATTTTTCACAATGTCAGACGTAGCAAAGCTCGACGTAGGACTTACACCCAACTTCTTAACGTCCGGCTGTTGCAACTGGCCCCTGGTTATTTGCGCATGATTAAACTTGAGTCTTTAAAAACAAATCTTTTTAGAGTTTTTTTTTTAAGTGGGGATTGGGGGTGCGCCAACCCAGTTGGGACATAGAAGGGGGTGCGCAGGAAAAAAAGTTTGGGAACCCCTGGTTTAAGTGATTAAATCTCTTGAGTAGAAGCTGTCTCTTTAGATGCGAGGGCAAAATAGCACTTTATGGACTTCCACAGAGGACATCTTGTTTAATACGGTTCCGGAAAAATCCAGTCAGAAGTTGTTAAATATGTTCACAGAGTTTTCACAATAACTGCTTCTCATGAACCGAAGCTGGCTTTGTGCGACGTCTCCTCCTGAAAGTTGGATTACTGTGCACTTCTGGATCACAGGCTGTAAGTATTCATGTTTATTATTTGCCTTTTACTGTAAGTTACGTTACCGGTAACCGGAGCTTAACATTATGTGTGTGTAGAGCTAAGCTTGCAAGCTAATTGTTTTGTGTTGTAATACTGTATTTCATAAACAACGTACCATATTTACACACGTGTATGTTGAATTATGCAGACTATCGGTTTTTATCGATGTTTATTTAGACGTGTTTACAAACTTGCTAAGTTGCCAGCTAAACTGTTACCAGTAACGTTTGTTTTCATGATCAAACTTAAGAAACTCTAAGTACAGATGATTTGTTTAAAGTTATATGTATTTTACTGTTGTATTTACTTAAAGCTTTCTTAGATTTTGAAACAAAGTAAACACGTAATGTATGTTGCTAATGTTGGGCCATGTAATATGTAATACATGAAAGTTTTAATGAATAGTCTAACGATTTATAGTCGTTGTACCCTATTGTTATAATATGTCTTTTTGACTGAATGCATGTTTGTTTTATTTGTCTATATCCTAGATTCGCAGCTGGACACATCCTTTTACGCTGTAGGCAGCAGTAGACGTGATGTACAATGCCAAACATGCAACATCATTACACACAGTACAAGGAGTCAGACTGGCATATGAGTAGCAAAGGTATGTAACACATATGATGTATTTAGCTAGTGATACCACTACCAGTCTTAAATGTATAACTGATGATGACAAAGTTTTTTTTCTCTGCATAATCATAGGAACCCAGGCAGTAGCATCGTTTCACAATGTTTCCATCACCATCATCAGTAGATGCCTTTGCCGTAGCCTGAGATTTCAGATTTGCAGCAAAAAATTTGATTTTCCCATTTATTGGAATGCTGTGCAGGTATTTAAGTATTTTAGTAACTGTGTTAAATAAAGTAGTATTTACTTTTACAATAAATGTATTGCTTGTATATTTTTACAGGTTGTACCTTGCAGCCATCCATTACAATGTCACCAAGCCGTAACAAAAGCAGGAGAGGGAAAGTACAAGGCTATGTTCCCAAAACACACAAGTGACATACTGTAAGCAGTAATGTTTTATTTCAAATATATTCATAAATAAAAACTTAATGTATGAAGCAGGGAAATCAATGATCAAGACAAAAGATTTATTTACTGCAATATTTTTACAGTTATGTGGATGATGTGATCAGGCTTGTGTTTGATGAGGTATTTGAAGATAAGCTGAAGGAAACCCCCGATTCCAATGGACCTGGCATCACAGTTTGAGAGACCTTCAAAGGAGGACGTGATTGCATGCCATCTTCAGTGCAGGGGTCGTCGGAAGCCAACATTCTGACGAGTCTGATCAGGAAGCTCCAAGCATATCTGGAGAACAACACACGACAGGATGATAATCCTATTGTGTCGTCTTAAGTAGCACCAGCTGACAAAGCTTTGATATGCCATTTATCTGAATTGATAGCCGTAAGAAGTGAATTGAACAATTTCTGAAAGAAGAGCACAATATGGTTACTAAAGTATGTTTATTTGTATATTGTTTAACATTTAAATATATATTTGTAATAAATAAATAAACTTTTGACTGACTACTATATTTTCTTTAAAGGTACATCTTTTGTTCTTTTGGGTGCTTTGTTACTATAATGATACTTTAGTGTTATTGGTTTAAAAATGTAATAAAACTTACTCTACTCCTGCGCCCCCAGGTGAAAAAGTAGTACACTTCCATAGTGTACTTAAAGTGCTTTATTTTCGCACACTAATTTTGTACTTAATATACTAAAAAGTCATCTTTAGTACTTCTTAAGATGTTCTTAAAATCATCTAAGTGTACTTCACTGTGCTATTTTGAGACACCATGAATATGAACTAAAATGCATTTTTAACATACTATCTCTGTATTAAAAAATGTATTTAATTAACACTTGAATTAAACTTGAACTCAACTTTCATACAAAGATGGGTTCAAGTTTACTAAAAGTGGTATCTAAATACATTTTTTAAATACATTTTAAGCACATTTTAGTTCATATTTATGGTGTCTCAAAATAGCACAGTGAAGTACACTTAGATGATCTTAAGAACATCTTAAGAAGTACTAAAGATGAATTTTTAGTATATTAAGTACAAAATTAGTGTGCGAAAATAAAGCACTTTAAGTACACTATGGAAGTGTACTACTTTTTCACCTGGGAGGCTTATAGTCGGTACAATAAATGTTCTGTGTGTAGGGATTTATACAATTTGTGCAAAACCTGGATGATGAATCAGACAGGTAAGAGTCCTTGGAACCTGTTGCATTCTCCTTAAAACCTAATAAGTAAAAACACAGCACTTATAAGTAAGCAGTCTTTTATAATAAAGTTTACCATAGTAAAATAATGTAGAACTAACATTCATTTCAATTAATACTTTCTTTGTGCTACATTTGGTGTTTCCATATAGTTTGCACAGTAAAGTATGCAAGCAGTCTTTTATAATAAAGTTTACTATAGTAAAATAATGTAGAAATTACCAAGTGAAATCGTTTTATAATCATTTCAATTAATACTTTCTATGTGCTACATTTGGTGTTTCCATATAGTGTGCACAGTGATATAGTATGTAAGCAGTCTTTTATAATAAAGTTTACTATAGTAAAATAATGTTAACAAGTGAAATAGTTTTATAATCATTTCAACAAATACTTTCTATGTGCTACATTTGGTGTTTCCATATAGTTTGCAAAGAAATGTAGTACGTTATAATTACCTTTAGGATGTCTTTGCAACACATTTTCTTCTTCGTTTAGCATTCTGGCAGAGCTAAGGACATCTAAAAAAGTTAAATCCAATCGCGTTCATTGACGTAGATCTTTTATATCGTAACGGCTGTCTGAACTCTCTGGATCGAGCTCGAAGTGGTAAGGCTGTACAGACACCATCGTTTATAGAGAAATATAGCGCTTGTTTACATTGCCTGTGACTCTCAGTCAGAACCGGAAAACCCACGCGTAGTCAGGGGCGTAACCTTTCAAACACATGCCGAACCCAGTTGAACAATAACAGTTGAGTAGTCATCTGACCAATCCGAGAACACTAGACATTTTGGGAGGCGGAGACAGGAACTAAATCCGAGCGTTTCCCAGACAGGGAGAAATCGGTGAGGTATGTAAGCAATGTATAAGACTTACAATGCATTAGTTCAAGTTTTAATAACATGTATGTACTATGGGATATTACAATAACGTGCTAACGTGCTAATTTATTAGCATAATAGGTGCTCTTTAACATTTCTCTTGAGATATCTTTATAAACACTGTTTGACATTTCATAAATAGCCTTAATTTGGAAAGTTATCAATTATTCACACTGATGTCAGAAGCTACAGCTTTAATTAGATACAGCAGATGGCCACAGAGCAGATAGTCAAGATTATTTACATAATTTGGACTGATGCTTAAATCCAGCGCAACCTTTCCTCCACCTATTCTTTTACAGGCAGAATCCGAAATGCAGGACCATAATTCACCGTCTGTGAAGATAAAGTCACTTTAGTTTCTGCAAGTAAGTAGAGTAGGAATGAATGTGGAAATCACAACTCATCCAAATGCCCATTAGAACTCACAGGGGAGCCATTAGGAACTTGTGAAGGAATTGCTGAAAGATGGAGAGTGACAGAGTAACTCACCTTGAAAACTCATGGCAACTAAGAAGAGACGAGAATCAATTATTTCACAGAGAATCAGGGTGCAGCCAGCACTAAAAATGAGCAGGGCTGGATTACTGCAGAGAAAGAAAGAGAGAGGGAGAGGGGGGGAGAGAGGAGAGAGAGAGAGAGAGAGAGAGAGAGAGAGAGAGAGAGAGAGAGAGAGAGAGAGAGAGAGAGAGAACAATACCACTTGCAAATATAATAAGAACATGAAAACAAATCACAATATCCACTAGTTTGGTTTCTTTTCATTTAAACCAGGATTTTTATAAGTCGCAAAGCGCACACATACACGAATTATAAACTGCTCATCTGTGTAAGTAGATTTGTAAGTAGACAAGTAATTTGTGTCGTTTGGGACTTATTTATAGTCAAATACAAATGTATTTTGCTAATTACTAATTACTTTCCCTTTTGTAAGTCGCTAATATGATACCGGTACACAACAAAATTTTGACATACCTAGGCCGAACACCATTAATTCTGACTATGCGTCATCAGACATTTATCAGTGTTAATGTGATAATAACAAAAACTTATAATACTATAGTAATGTTGTGACACCGTCAAACAAGAAACATGTTGTACCGCTCATCTCATATACTGTATATTGTGATTTTATGTATATTTGAGTTTTAATTTGTTTTACATGTTTTCCATTTTATTCCTTTTGCTATTTGATGTGTTTATATGTCTTTTATTTTGTTTAGTCTGCCTGTCATGGATTATCACTTTGAATATACACTAGTGGACTCTTTGCACATTTGGATTTTTAACATGCTAGTACTTTTAAGATTGTTTTAGTGTATTGTATGTATGTACTTTATGCTTTTAACAGTCTAAGTTTTAGTGTGTTATTAAGTCTGTTGTGAGTTTTGTAAATACACGTTGTCTAATTGGATTTCACTTGTTTGTCATCCTTTTAACATCGTTTAATCTCACACAATCAAATCTGACCCCATTTTTAATCTTTTGTAACTCAGCTGATAGGGCTGGGCATTACATAGTGGTGGCCCATATGGGTAACATTTAAAGATTGTAAAAGCTGTGTTAAGAAAAAAGTTAATTAATGTTGCTTCTTTTAAAGCAACTGTTGATTTTAATGATGAACGCATTTTATGTAAATGTGAATGTACAAAACTGTGTGCTGAACTTCATGAACTTAAGAACATTGTTTTAAAACTGAGAAGAATTTTAAAGACTCTGTTGAAAGTTATTTTATCCATGAAGTGTATTTTAGAGAGACTGTGGATTTTAAAATTTGTACGCTAAAGGAATCTGTGAAGGATGACGTGGCCACACTAGAGAAAGTTGTGGTTGAGTGTTTTAAAAAGAGAGACAGAAACTGGGCGAAACAACTGGAGAAAAAGTGAGATCCAGAAGCTGCCATCTTTCCACCTGCATCGACTACCAGCCCAGTGCCTCCCACGATCTCCCCTAGTATTCCTCCTACTAACAGTCCTACCATCTCTACTACTTCACAGACAGTCAACAGAACCATGGACTTTGAACACTGTGCCACAGTACCAGCAGGGCCAGATTTTCACTTTCCCTTCTCCATCCTCCACTTCTCCAGAAACGAACTTTGCAGCACAAAAAACCAAAACAAACAACTAAACAAACCGCGTATTGTTACCAAGAAAAACATGAACACATGTTATATTGTGCACTTTAAACATAATTAAAGCTTCAGAAACACAGAAAGAGCGGGAGCTTTAAGTACCCACAGATTTACCATGGTCTTACTATTGTAACCATAGTTTAACAATGGAATTTTTAAAGTAAACATATACAGTAGTTAACAGTGTAAAACTGTGATGTATTCGAATCACTTTGTGTCACTTTGCTCACAGCTGATTGGATGAATTTTAGTGTGTGAACTCTGACCAGAACACAACCTCCCACAGAGCAGGTTTACTGTGTGGTGTTGGTTACTATGGCGAAGAACAGTGCTGAAAAATTAGCTATTTTCATGGTACCAAAAACCCAGGATTGGCAGTTACTAATCCTAAACTTACATGCCTAGTCAACTAAAACGGCTTCATGGTATGGCCCCAGAAACTAAAATTTGACCAATCAACAGTGAGTAAAGTAATTTATGAGTGACAACACTTATTCAACGTCGCAATGGCTTTTCTTACTAATCCTGTGTACATTTATGTGCAAACATTTTGAAGAATTAACCATGGTTTTACTAGAGCAAAAGTTTACTAACAATGTTTTTTTGGGAATTGATTACTATTTGTATTACAATAGTTTAACTTTAAAAATATACTGGTGAATTTAAGGTTACTATAGTATCTATGGTAAATTTGTGGTTACAAATTAAATCAAAAACAGGTAACAATAGTTAAACCATTAGTAATTTTCATAAGGGAAGTGTTAGAAAAGTACTTTACAAATAAAAGTTTTTAAAGACAAAAAACAGTTATGTACACAGATAATTTTACATTAATATAGTAATATATGTATTTGTTTAACCTTTATTTAAATTTTCCGGCCTCTTATTGCTACCTGTCCCAACTTTTTTTGGAATGTGTAGCTCTCATGAAATCCAAAAAGAGCCAATATTTGGCATGACATTTCAAAATGTCTCACTTTCAACATTTGATATGTTATCTATATTCTATTGTTAACAAAATATAAGTTTTTGAGATTTGTAAATTATTCCATTCCTTTTTTACTCACAATTTCTACAGTGTCCCAACTATTTCTGATTTGGGGTTATAGATACGGTAGGGATAGGAAGCGGGTAAGCAGATTAAACTGGTTCAGCCAGTGGTCGTTGGTCGCGCATCGGGTGTGCATCACGTTGAAGGACAGCCAGTAGATCAGTGGTGCGATGACTTTCACAGCAACAGGAACTGGGTCTGTTTGTCTCATTGTCCTCGGGGTCGACAACGAGACAGGGAGACAAAAACAGAGTTCTATTAGCGTATGAGCCGTTCGCATGTAATGCAAGTGTCATACATTATAGTGGTTTAAGTCAACTCCGTTCCAAACAGGCTAACAATTGCGGCAATAGTATATTACCCATATGAGGTATCCCAGACAGCACACATACATCTGGCCGACGTTGTGCCGACTTTCAAATCGGCAAGATGTCGCTCAGGGAGAGTTTCCTCATAGGGAAGATGTCGTCTAGATGTCGGCATCTCATCGCAAATGCCCTCGGGCCGATGATGAAACGATGCAAGTTCAGCTGCTCTGGACGGGCTTTACCGGGCATTTATTTATTAATTTAAACCTTTATTCATTCACACTTATTCAGAATAATGTGCTTCTGTGCAATAATAACTAAAAACAAGTACACCACTGTCAATAACCGTTGCAATTTATTCATTTGAAAAATACAACACATAAACAACTTTGATAAATCAGTAACAGAATATTTAGATGTGTCACACATAAATTACATATTCTGTAACTACTATACACTGCTATACTACTGTGTAAACGTTTTGAAGCACTTAACTAAAATATTACTTTTACCCTTCAAAATAATATATTCTTAAGGTATATGATTCAATTACGTTTGTGGACAAAAATATAGTCTCAACATATACATTTATTTCAATCAGGGGCGGAGTGGGACCCAAAAATCTACCAGGAAATTTCATAGACCACCAGCCCTCTGCGGTCAAAAAAAAAAGAAGAAAGAAAATGGTTCGCTGTAAATAAGCAAATGCTGAAATCTAAAATAACAATAAAATAACTGCAAAACAACATGAAATACCAAGTGTAATAATTATTATTTAAGCTAAAGCTTACTTTGGTTGCAAAGCAGTTGCTTATAAAATTATTAAGCCTGTTTGGAGAGAGATATTTTATTTGACAAAATGTCAGTCATCGTGTGATAACGAAAATTTAACAAGGCTTAAACTAACTTACGTGTTCTGAGCAGGTGTTGTCAGTGAACAGGCTGTAAGCTGTTGGCTAAGTTACAGACACTCGTGAAAAACTGATGCTGATTATCTGGGAAACATTCTCTAACAGCAGTCAAGTTGTCATTGTTTGTGTCAAAGTTGTGCATTTGTTGGAAAATTAAAACAGGAGATCAGACTTACTCTGTGCTGCTTAAAGTGATGCTCGGAGCTCCATTCCTCTGTGGGTGTGCGAGGCTATGCTTTTTTATTGGTTGTTGCGTTAAATCTTACCCAGATACAACAGTCCTATTTTCTGATTGGCTATTGTGTACTGTAGCCTCTTTCTTTATTTTTTGATTGGCTGATAGAACTCCAGGGGAGACGGGCTTGATAGAGAGAGCGGTGCGGCCAGATACATTTTGAGCGCTGAAGCATATTAAATATATGATAAATAGGTTTTAGTGTGGCCGGAGTGCATGACTAAAGACTGAAAGCACGGCTATTATCAGACCAGCCCTCGCAGCCTTAAAACACTACCGGCCCACCGGGAAAAGTCCCGACTCTCCCGATTGCCACTCCGCCACTGATTTCAATTGAGAACTAAAATTTAATTTAAAACTTTTTTTCAAATTACTTGGACAAAATGATAAAATAAACAAGTAATTCAAGCCCATAATACATGGAAATTTCTTTGAAAATATCTCCGGGTGAGATCTCAAAAAATTACTGAAAAAACCCAAGGGTATATATTTCAAATTCTAGGCAAAGGTTGGCTGCATTTGAAATGCTAAAATAACAGTTTGGATTTCAGAAGTTTTAGTCTCAAGATAATTCACATATGTTGTACAAATGGGACACGGCCTGTGAAAACCCAGCAAAGTATTTCTTTGTGACTTACTGTTTTCTACATAAAATCATCCTACACAATTCAGAAAACATTCTCTGAAAATATATCTTCAATACAGACTGAGCAAGGTCATGCCAAAGACTGAACTCAATGTTAACCCTTACTAAAAAGAAGTATACTTCAAGTTCATTTTATTAAGTATACTTAAGTAATGTTGGAGTATAGTTTTAAGTATACATTATGTAGTAAGTGTACTAACATTTATGTTCTAGTAGTATACTTGTAAGTGTACTGCTTGAATACCGCTTGGGACTAAATTGGCCCACTTTTAGTATATAGAAGTATACTTCTAAGTGTACTATAAGTGTAAGAGTAGTCAACTTTAAGTGTACAACTAGTGCACAATTAGTTCTTCATTTATACTGCAAGTGAACTCATGAGTATACTAGTAGTTTTCTAGACTTATACTTCAAGTGTGCATGCAAATCTTCTGTTAGTGTACTTTTAGTAAACTAGTAGGTTACTTATTATGTGCTGCAGGTATACTTCCAAGTGTTCTTTTAATATACTTATTTTACTAGTCATATACTGAAACTGTAAATGCAAGTGTTCTGTTAGTGTACTCTTAGTAAACTAGTAGGTTACTTATTGTGTGCTGCAGGTATAATTCCAAGTGTCCTTTTAATATACTTTTAGTTAACTAGTAGTTTATTAGTCATATACTGAAAGTGTAAATGCAAGTGTTATGTTAGGGTACTCTTAGTAAACTAGTAGGTTACTTATTGTATACTGCTTGTGTAACAAAGCACTTTGACACTGAGGATCCATCTGCAGGTTTTTATTAAACACACTCATATTCCAACAGGCAAGGTCAAACAACAGCAAACACAGCAATGTAGGGCAGGCAAATCTCGTAGTCATGAAACAAAAGGGTCAGGGCAGGCAACAAACATACAGTACTCATAAACCAGGTAAAACAGATCAAGATGAATAAATACAGATAGATAAGCAGGCAGGCAAACCGCTCAGCAATGACAGCTGGTACAAATCAAGACTTTGCACTGACTGAATGTTTCCAGAGAGTTTATATAGGCTGTCCAATGAGTTTCAGGTGGCAGACTAATCAGTCCAGGCATGCGGGATTATGGGAAATGGAGTCCAGAACGAAAGTTAATATTCAGAGGGTTCAGCCATATATATATATATATATATATATATTAGGGGTGGCACGGTTCACAAAACCCTCGGTTCGGTTCGTATCACGGTTTTATGGTCACGGTTCAGTACGGTTCTTGTTGTTATTTTTTCTTTAAATTTTTAACACTCCAGAAATGTATTATCTTATTAATGTATTAATTATCCATAATTTAGGATACAGTATTAAAAAAAGTTATATCATGTAATCATGCACAAACTGAATTTGACTTTAAGCACATTGGACCATCTCTGAGGAAAGCCAGATGAGATTTTGATAGAGCAAGAGGGAAGACATTGATGATTTCAACATGCTTTTCATTTAATTGGCAAAAAAGAGAATGTGTATTGCCATCTACATAAACTTTATGTGCATTTTTAGCACACAAAGATAACTTGCATTTATTAAAATGCCAACTTCAGTGTAGCTCTTAGATTTATCACTGAGAGGCTGCTTTAATACTGCAGAGAAATTAAAATCTCTTTAAGTCTCTTTTGTCCACTTTTGACCACTTCTGATTACTTTGAGGGGCAATTTCTGAAATAAGATCGCGCAACTTTCACACGCTAGCAAAATGAAACTACGCGGAAATCAGCCGCTTTAATTTTATCAATGAAAGGCTAAAAATAGCACTGAATATGAAAAGACGTAAAACATTGTTGTCAGTACCTCAGATTAGATAAATGGTCGGAGAGAAGGCGATCTCCTGTGGCTGTTGGAGCATATTCAACCCATAGACTGCAGTTCTATCTATTGTTTTATTTCCGCTGTCATCATAAGTAACATGAAATAAAAATATGTTCCCTTTCAGTCGGTCACTACGACGTCACGTCGTGACCGACGAATTGGGAACTCGCTTAGAGAGACCAATCTGCTTCGAATACTACTAAAACGCCAATGAACTTGGCATTGAGATATTTGCATAATGCTGGTGCCGCCCCGCCAGGTGCGTATATAAGCAGCAGGTGCAAATAGGGAAATTAGCTTTTTATCGCTTCGAAAGCCGGCAGTATCTGCTACTGAGAAGCTACTTTACTCTGTTGGGATTCGATTGCTGAAGTTGGTTGGACTAGCAGTACCACAGCGGACGCTTCGCTTAATTCCACGACTCTTCATCTGTTTGTTGTTTTGAGTTTAGTGTGTGCGTTGCCTTTCCCTGTGCGCATCATCAACTGAGCATCTGAGTGAATTTCCCTAAAAGAGTGATACGAGAGAGCTTTGTGCCTTGTTAAAGGCAGCCACTCTCTCGTATATCCGGACATCAGCGTCCTTTTCAGGATGGCTTTTCGTCCGTGCGATCTTGGGTGCGGCAAATACATGGGTCCGAAGGACGGTCACGAGCGTTGTCTTTCGTGCTTGGGCATCGAGCACGCAGAGGCAGCGTTCGCTGGGGGTAAATGTTCTCACTGCGAGATCATGTCCCTTGTGGATTTGCGGAGACGGTTGTCTTTCCTCCGGGAAAAGCGCAACCCTCGTCATGCGAGTGCTGAACGCCGCCACGGTGCGGCTGTGAAGCTCTCTAAAGACGACCTCCGCATCACTGTGCTGAGCCGGTCGGGGGATTCGTCCAGCTCTCAGCCTCCTCATCCACAGCCGGTTGATGTGCCGATGGAGACTTCAGCGTCGTGTTCTACGATGACTCTAGAATCCATCGTGCCGCCCTCCGGGTCCACCGACGCCGCAGCATCCGAGGGTGGGCCTCCTCCCCCTGACGTGGACCCTGACGCCCTTCCTCCCTCTGGTCGGGTTGGGACGCCGGAGTTCGATCCAGAGATGGTGGCCGTGCTCGCTCGAGCGGCGGAGACCGTCGGGTTAGAGTGGGTTCCCCCCCTCAGCCCGAGCCGTCCCGCCTGGATGATTGGTTCTTTGGAGCTGCCCGGGTTTCACAACCCTCTCCACCGGTGCCTTTCTTCCCCGAGGTGCACGAGGAGCTGACTAGAACCTGGAAGTCGCCGTTTTCTACGAGATTACGGCCGTTTCAGCCCTCCCCCCTCACCTCCCTCACCAGTGGAGCCGCTAAGGGTTATACGGGGATCCCTCCTGTGGAGCGCGCGGTCGCGATGCAGCTGTGTCCGGCTAACGCTCCCTCTTGGAAGGACCGCCCAACCCTCCCCTCTCGTGCCTGCAGACAGTCCTCCGGTTTAACGGGCGCTGCTCACCAGGCATGTGGAGAGGCGGCTTCAGCCCTGCACGCTATGGCGTTGCTGCAGGTTCACCAAGCGAAGGCCTTGAGGGATCTGCACGAGGAAGGACACGACTCGCCTGTCCTTTCGGAGCTCCGGGCTGCCACTGATCTGGCTCTTCGCGCTACGAAGGTGACAGCGCAGGCAATTGGTCGTGCCATGTCCACGATGGTGGTCCAGGAACGCCACTTATGGCTATGTCTGGCGGACATGTCGGATGCGGAGAAGAACAAGTTCTTGGATGCTCCAGTGTCCCAGGCTGGCCTCTTCGGTGAGTCGGTGGAGTCTTTTGCCCAGCAGTTCTCCGCCGCCCAGAAGCAGACAGAGGCGATCACTCAGATCATGCCCCGGCGCAAGCGACCTGCATCTCGCCCTCCAGCGCCGGCGGCCCCGTCTGCTCCTCGCCGAGGGCGCCCTGCGGCGGCTGCCTCCACCCCCCCCACTAGAACATCTTCCAGGCCACGGAGGGGGAACAGCCGTCGGCAGCCCGCCCCGCCCGCCCCACCCGCTTCCCGTGGTAAACGGAAATCGAATCGGCCCTGAGACGGGCGACCTGGATTTGGATGGGATCACTCTACGGGAGACGGTGATGGCATCGCTCCCTCCACCGGTAGAGGGCCGGGTGGAGAATCTTTGGTTTCGTTTTGTTTCTGTTCCGCCGGCTTCTCAGCCGGCACCCACAAAACCACAAAAAGAGTGCATTCCTATTCCTTCTCCAGGTCTCCAGAGGATCGAGAGAGATGTGAGCGGGCATTCACATGCTCTTCCTCCCTCTCCTCTATCGCCAGCGGGTGTCCTGAGGAGTCCCAGCTCTCCGCTGAGGAGACGGGACCACCAGCACCCTCTTCGGAGTCTGTGCTCTCCGCTGAGGAGACCAGACGACCGTCACCCTCAGCGGGCTCAGGTCAGTGTCACACACACACATACTGTAGATACTTATGCTGTCACAGCAGACGTACCGGCAGTTCCGCCTGTCCCGCCTCGCCGCCCCACCGCGGGTACACCGGTAGTGCCGTTAATTCCTCTCGTACGGTCCCTGGGGGCTTGGCTTCAGCTTCCCAACCCGTCTCGTTGGGTTTTACGCACTGTCCGCCTCGGTTACGAAATACAATTCAACCGGCACACACCCAAATTCTCGGGCATTCGTTTCACCACGGTGAAAGCGTCCGATGCACATGTACTGCGTGCAGAGGTCGGAGTCCTGCTGGCGAAGGACGCGATCGAGCCGGTCCCTCCAACCGAGATGAGGGCGGGTTTCTACAGCCCGTATTTCATAGTACCCAAAAAAGGCGGTGGGTTGCGACCAATCTTGGATTTGCGCGTTCTGAACAAATCTCTGCAGAAGAGGTCTTTCAGGATGATAACACCGAAGCAAATATTCAATTCAATTCGCCCCCAAGATTGGTTTGCGGCAATAGACCTGAAAGACGCGTACTTCCATGTGTCCATTCTCCCTCGTCACAGACCGTTTCTCCGGTTTGCATTCGAGGGTCGGGCATACCAGTACAAAGTTTTACCGTTCGGGCTATCCCTCTCTCCCCGTGTGTTCACGAAAGTAATAGAGGCGGCGTTAAAACCCCTCCGAGAGAGCGGCGTTCGCATATTGGCTTACCTCGACGATTGGCTTATATGAGACTGCTTCAGCGTTGGCTTCACGATCGAGTCCCGAGGAGAGTGTGGCGCGCCGGCATCCATCGTGTAGCTATTACACCTGCGTGTCGCCTAACATTCCCCCCGTGGTCGGACCCCGCGTTTCTCCGGTCCGGTGTGTCCATGAGACAAATCTCCCGGCATGCTGTTGTACACACAGACGCGTCCGACACGGGCTGGGGTGCCACGTACGACGAGCTTACAGCTTCAGGGGTGTGGACAGCACCCCAGTTGCACTGGCATATCAATTGCTGAGAGTTGTGGGCAGTATATCTGGGACTTGTACGCTTCGCTACGGAGCTGCGAGGGAAGGATGTACTAGTACGCACCGACAACACTGCGACCGTTGCGTATATCAACCGTCAAGGCGGTTTGCGCTCCCGTCACCTGTCGCATCTCGCTCGTCATCTCCTCCTTTGGAGTCAGAAGCATCTGAGGTCCCTTCGTGCCATTCACATTCCGGGCTCGCTCAATACAGCGGCGGACGCGCTTTCTCGAGCTGCGCGCCCCGGCGAATGGCGACTCCACCCCCAGACGGTCCAGCTAATTTGGAAGAAGTTCGGTCGTGCGCAGATAGACCTGTTTGCGTCGCCGGACGATACCCACTGTCGCCTATTTTATTCACTAACCGAGGGCAGCCTCGGCGTGGACACATTGGCACACAGCTGGCCTCGGGGGATGCGCAAATACGCATTCCCCCCAGTGAGCTTAATCGCACAGACACTGTGCAAAGTCAGGCAGGACGAGGAGAGCCTTTTACTGATCGCCCCGTATTGGACGAGCAGGAATTGGTTTCCAGAGCTAATGCTCCTCGCGACAGCCCCTCCCTGGTGGATTCCCCTGAGGAAGGACCTTCTTTCTCAAGGAGGGGGCACATTATGGCACCCGCGCCCCGACCTGTGGGATCTCCATGTGTGGTCGTTGAGCGCGCGCAAGGTTTAGGTGATTTACCACAAACGGTATCTAACACAATCGACGCGGCTCGAGCTCCGTCCACAAGACGGGCTTACGCGTTTAAATGGAACCTTTTCGTCACCTGGTGCTCTTCGCAACGCGAAGACCCCAGAGAATGCTCTGTTAACATCGTGCTTTTATATCTTCAACATAGGTTAGACGGTAGGCTGTCACCCTCCACCATTAAAGTTGATATTGCTGCTATTTCTGCTCATCACTCACTTATCAACGGCAGAACAGTTGGCCAGCATGATTTGGTTATTAGATTTTTAAGAGGCGCTCGTAGGCTAAATCCCTCGCGCCCTCCTTCTATTCCTCCCTGGGACCTGTCCATGGTGCTGAAAGCCCTTCAGGCCCCCCCGTTCGAGCCTTTGCAGTCTGCGAGTCTGAAGCTTTTATCAATGAAAGCTCTGACCCTGCTAGCATTGGCCTCAGTGAAGAGAGTAGGGGATTTACATGCATTCTCTGTTGACGACTCGTGCCTTCAGTTTGGTCCTGCCGCCTCGAGTGTAACATTGAGGCCCAGACCAGGCTACGTGCCCAAAGTTCCCACCACTCCTTTCAGAGACCAGGTGGTGAGCTTGCAAGCGCTGCCTCCGGAGGACGCAGACCCAACCATGGCTTTGTTGTGCCCCGTACGCGCACTGCGACTCTACGTGGATCGCACGCAAAGCCTCAGGACCTCAGACCAGCTCTTTGTTTGTTATGGTGGCCAGCAGAAAGGGAAAGCTGTCACTAAGCAGAGGATGTCTCATTGGATAGTTGATACTATCACCCTGGCTTATAATCTTCAGGGTATTCCTTGCCCCTTTAATTTGAGAGCGCACTCCACACGGAGTGTTGCCTCATCTTGGGCTCTAGCTCGTGGTTCCTCGCTAACAGACATCTGTAGAGCTGCTGGTTGGGCGACACCTAATACGTTCATTAGATTTTACAGTGTTCGTATCGAGCCTGTATCCTCTCGTGTTCTTTCCTCACCAGGGAGGACACGGAGAACAGACTCGCAGGTCGGCTTGCAGCCTCCAACTGATGCTTCATAACTGTGTCAGTATGGAAGGCCTTCAGAACAAAAATGCGTAATGGTTTGAATTGTTCTTCCTCCGCTGCCTTGGCAGCCTTTGTTGCGGAGCATTGGCTGTCAGCCTTCACTAGCTGTATCCTCGCGAACCTACGTGTTGGCTCGGGCTCCACATTGTGTCCCATCGGGTTCCTTTGTGAGTATTTTTCCGTGGGGTTAATCCTACCAGCCCACGTTTCCCTTAGCAGAGCACTGCTTTGCTTACACAGCCACGGCTGTCTTTATTTCTTATCGTCCACCATTAGCCCTTAAGAGGGGCGGTGGCTTCCGCAGCGTTCCTATCCCGCTCAGGTAGGGCGCTTCCCAGTCGCTGGCACTTCTGTGGGTTAAAGGAACATCTAGTGCCCGGCCTTTCTGCCCTATCTTATTTCTCCAATTTCCCCGAGGGGATTTTGGAGGATTTTCTGCAGACACTGGAAGAGGTCAGCCCCTAGTGGCCTTTTGGTAGGGATTCCCAATTCGTCGGTCACGACGTGACGTCGTAGTGACCGACTGAAAGGGAACGTCTCGGTTACGGATGTAACCCTCGTTCCCTGAAGGAGGGAACGGAGACTTCACGTCCCGTCGCCACAGGTGCTGCCACCTGCTGTTACGGCCGGTCACACTTTCCGGCTTTCTCAGCGAAAAAGAAGCTAATTTCCCTATTTGCACCTGCTGCTTATATACGCACCTGGCGGGGCGGCGCCAGCATTATGCAAATATCTCAATGCCAAGTTCATTGGCGTTTTAGTAGTATTCGAAGCAGATTGGTCTCTCTAAGCGAGTTCCCAATTCGTCGGTCACGACGTGACGTCTCCGTTCCCTCCTTCAGGGAACGAGGGTTACATCCGTAACCGAGACGTTTCCACACACCAAACTTATACGACGCTGGCGCATCCTCCAACTGTGGGCAGACTTCCTTTTCTCTCCCACTTGCCATTTCTACACGTAACATAACCCGCAGTACTTATACTCCAAACCAGTCACCTCTTCTTTCGCGCGAAAGGGAAACACGCTATCTGAGGTCACATACAGGGCATGAGACTGCATTGCGCATGCCATGGACCGTTGAACCGTGCGGTACACACGCGCTCCGAACCGAGACAAGCGAACCGAACGGTTCGGATTTTTTTCATGGACCGTGCCACCCCTAATATATATACAACCTCAAATCAGAAAAAGTTAGGACACTGTAGAAATTGTGAGTAAAAAAGAAATGGAATAATTTACAAATCTCATAAACTTATATTTTATTCACAATAGAATATAGATAACATATCAAATGTTGAAAGTGAGACATTTTGAAATGTCATGCCAAATATTGGCTCAATTTGGATTTTATGAGAGATACACATTCCCAAAAAGTTGGGACAGGTAGCAATAAGAGTATAAAAGGTAAATTTACATATAAGGAACAACTAAAGGACCAATTTGCAACTTAATTGGCAACATGATTGGGTATAAAAAGTGTGGCAGTGTCTCTCAGAAGTCAAGATGGGCAGAGATAGCCTATATTCTATTGTGAATAAAATATAAGTTTATGAGATTTGTAAATTATTCCATTCCTTTTTTACTCACAATTTCTACAGTGTCCCACTGTAGTGTCCCATTATATATACATAATTTTTGTATTTATTATTTTTGTTTGATTAGCTCACTGATAGCATACGAAAGATTTAGCTCCAAATTGAAAGTACAATTAAAAGGTACAAGTAAAAAAATTAATACACAGGAACATTGTATTGTACTTTAAGTGCAATATATTTATATTTATAGTATGATGTTAAGTTCACTTAAAGTAAAGTTGAGTAGTAAACTACTAGTTAACTAAAAGTATAGTAAAAGAAAACTTGCAAGTATACCTGCAGCACACAATTAGTAACTTACTAGTTTACTAAGAGTACACTAACAGAACACTTGCATGTACACTTTCAGTATGAGTACAGTAGTTAACTAAAAGTATAGTAAAATAATACTTGCAAATATACCTGCAGCACAAAATTAATAACTTACTAGTTTACTAACACTAAAGATTCTCCATAAAGATAATATACATTTGTACACTACATATACTTTCAAAATTTACTTAAAATATACTGTTTCTAAAGGATGCTAAATAATGTATTTTATAAATATGCTGTCAGTGCATTATTATAATGATAATTTTAACAGATAAAGGGCCAGATTTACTAAACAGGGCAAATTAGCGCATGAGCGCAATTCCAAAAATGCGCTGATGGGAGTGGTGATATCTGCGGGTTATTTACTAAAAAAGCGCTAATTAAATAACACAGGCGCAACAGCTGATTTCCATAATGACCAACCAATCTACTAAGAGCAGCGCAAATTAGCGCATGGTTGCAAATAAGCAGAGATGATGCTCCTGCAGGTGCATGTGATATACAGGCCGATAAATAAAGGCAGAGAGACGCGTGAACTTATCTGGTAAAATGATCCTGGAAATCCTCTCCCTTCTACCATGCAGTCTCTGATTTCTGCGATGTCTCCTCCTAGCAACAACAATTGCAGCCATTTCGAGCGCAAAATGATTTAAGACATGCTTTTTTTCGGCGTTAAATAGTCGCGCAAATGCCATACATAACACATGCGCAAACATTAGTAAATCGCGTTGCGTGAATCATTTAAATAGTCTCCTCCCAAAATGTTTGCGTCTGAAAGGGAAACTCCTAGAAATGCATATGCAATCAGGTCAGTCGCAAAAAGAACTAGACCACACCTTTTCAGCGCTAATGATCCACTGCGCGTCTTTAGTAAATTCCGACATCGCTATTTACCGCCAAAATGATGGTTTACGCTGGCGCAAGCGCTTAGTAAATCTGGCCCAAAGTATACCTAAAATAAACTTTAAAATAAGTTCAAATTAGTATACTTTAAAAATTGCACAGAACTTTAACTCCAAGTATATTTTTTCAAGTATACTTTAAGAAAATATACTAAATTATAATTATTTTGAAATATGTTAAAAGTTTAATTGTAAGCAAATATGTTGTAAGCATACTTTCAATATATTCAAATATGGTACATTTCTTTCTAAGTATATTTGTAATGTACTATTGCAAAGTTAAATATACTTGAAATACAATAAAGTATATTTATTTTTCACCAGGGCTATTCATATGGCTTTTTGCAGCTTTCTTGATGTAGCTTTCGTTGTTGCATTTTTACTTCATACTTTTAAGTATATGTCAGTAAACAAGTATAGGCCAAATATACTTAGACATTTCGGTCAGTATAGGTCAAGTATACTTTAGTACAATTTAAGTATATTTCTGAGAAGTACCTAAAGTACATTTTAGAGAAGTACATAAAAAGTAAACTGAAAGTATACCTTCTTATTTTAAGTTTAAAAGAAGTATACTTATAGCACACTTCAATAAACTTATTTTTCTTAAGGGAAATCAGTAAATTCAAACTTCAGATGTCATTAGATGTTAAGATAGTAGCCTGGATTTCATATACAAGGTCACATATTTATGTATCTTAGAAATATACTGTAAATAATAATGTGCATGGACATAACATTTAATCATAAAACATTCTCGTCAGGTCTTCTGTCTTTGTTTCCTACACTTGTCTCTGCAAGCAGTGCCTTTAAACCTTAGAGGTTCCTCTTTGTTGCCTTTGTTTCCTGTCCCGAACACCGTCTTTTAAACATCTGGACACCACTTCTTCCTCTCCATGGTTTCTCTTTGTTGCTTAAGGATCACCTTAACTCTTTCACCGCCAGCATTTTTAAAAAAAGTTGCCAGCCAGCGCCAGCGTTTTTCATGATTTTCACCAAAGTTTAATGCCTTCCAGAAAATGTTCTTCTTTAAATAAATAAACATACAATATACCAAATAAAAGAACAGACCCTCTGCTTTCAAACAAAAAAAACCGTTTCATCCTACCTTTAGTGGTTCTTTTGCAATCAGCTTTTGAATATGGGTAGGTTTTTGCAAAAACACCATATTTTGAGCAAAAAGCAGAGATAATTCCATTTTTATGACGGACTTTTCATAGAGATTATATTCAGAGCGATCTTTAAAACAGACACGGACATGCAGCAGCTTGCCATAGGGCAATACTTCCGGTTTTAAAAAGTTGCGGAAGGGCGCTACCTGGTGGATAATAGCGGTATTGCGGAAAGACGGAAAATCTCGTCATTGGCGGGGAAGCGTTTTCTCTTAATTGACGAGATATCTCGTCAATGGCGGGGAAAGAGTTAATGGAAACATCCAAAAAAATTTATTAATCATACAATCACATTTTTATATTTAAATTGTATAATTAATTACATTAATATGTAGCGATTCAGCGGGAGGAGGAGAACGGCGTTATTTAAAACACCATAAACCTCCGACCGAAACACTACGAAATTTAAGTGCCTATGGCAAACATGAACAATCGTGTATATTGGATAGATAATCAAAAAGTGGACCCACAAAGCATACAGTACTTTACGTAAGCATATAAAACATCTGGGGCCTCATTTATAAAGCGTGCGTACACACAGATTTGATCGTAAAGTTTGCGTACGCAAAAATCCACGGCAAAGTCCATATTTATAAAAACTGTCTTTGACGTGGAAAAGTGCTTAGCGCCACGTCAGGGTCTGGGCAGACGTGCGCACTTTTGCTTGTCTGATTGCTGCAGGTTTTTGAAAAATAAGCCAATCTTGCTGCTTGAAATTTGGTTTAAACATTGAGAAGTGCTCTTTTATATGTCTGTGACATTAATTAGGCATCTGGAAACTGCTCGGCTGCGCACAAGTTCAAGTTCATTTGCGGTTTATGAATCACACGTACGCATTTTTGATAAATGATCGTAAGATCAAATGTAGGATGTTTTTTACGCAGCATTTTATAAATGAGGCCCCTGGTCTACTGTGTTGTTGCATTCCTGAATGTCTGGCTGTGCATTATAAACAGTGTTAATTCTTCTTTGCATCCTCAGCTATACTTAAACATGAGTGCTATAGGAGGAATTAATGCAAATGTCTTGAAAATTATACATTTTATTGTTAGAGATATCTAAAGATAACAGTCACCCACTTGCTTACCACCAAACTGTGTTGAACAAGTGCTTGCATCAGTGTTCGTGTCACGGCCAAGGGGCTGGCGCTACTATGCTAAGCCACGCCCCTTCTCAACTTCCACCTCGAGGAGGTCCCCAAAGCCAACCCAATGACCAGACAACACGAGAAACAGGTAAGTATTAAAACAATCTTTATTAAATATTTAAAAGGTAGCAGGGAAACGGGGAAGGGAAATTAAAACTAATGTCTCTCTCTCTGCCCTCCAGGTGGGCCACGGGCAGGGAACAAGGGGGCAACGAAATGTCCAGGACCCTGAAGACCACGGGGGGGGGGGGGGGACGTAGGACTCAGGCTCCAACCTGGGCTAGACTACCCGTGGCGCGCTCCTTTGTCCTCCTGGAGGCAGAATCAAAACTAGATGAGTGTTGTAGATCTTTATTGAAACTGCGTACCTGGGTCTCCCTGGTGTGGGCTCTTCCTTGCGTTTTCACAACGTTTTGTCGAGTCACTCAATGTTTCTCCTTTCTTCTTTACAGGTAACAACTTAGGCCCAAAGCACAGTTAGTTTGCTTCACAATGGCTCTCACCTCTTGGCTGGACTCAGCGTACCATAAGTACAGGTCTCGTTCTGTTGCTCCTCAGAATAATCACTCTCTCTCCTCTTCTCTCCACAGGTATCGACTTGGACACAAAGCACAGTTAGTTTGCTTCACAATGGCGCTCACCTCTTGGCTGGACTCAGCGTACCATAAGTACAGGTCTCGTTCTGTTGCTCCTCAGAATAATCACTCTCTCTCCTCTTCTCTCCACAGGTATCGACTTGGGCACAAAGCACAGTTAGTTTGCTTTGCAATGGCGCTCACCTCTTGGCTGGACTCAGCGTACCATAAGTACAGGTCTCGTTCTGTTGCTCCTCAGAATAATCACTCTCTCTCCTCTTCTCTCCACAGGTATCGACTTGGACACAAAGCACGGTTAGTTTGCTTCACAATGGCTCTCACCTCTTGGCTGGACTCAGCGTACCGTAAGTACAGGTCTCATTCTGTTGCTCCTCAGAATAATCACTCTCTCTCCTCAGGTTATTCACTTTCTCTGTCCTTCCCTCCACAGGTATCCGCCTAGCGAAACGCCTGATGGAGGAAGTCGTCCCTACGTGGCGTCGGGGGCGAACCCTCTCGACGGCTGTGCGGTGGCAGGGGGGTGGGAATACTCAACGTCTCACCGGGCCGAGTGCTTCCCTCTCCTCGCTGCCGTCGGCGTTCGAACTCTGGACAGGGGCGCCCCTTTGTAGAGGCCACGGGACGATGGAGATCCCTTCACCTCGCTCTCTGCAATAATAAACTCGCACAGTATACAATGTTAGTTGTCACAAATCGTACTCACGATGCTGCTGCTTCTCCAGCTCTTCGTTGGTGCTCACACCACCCGCTCAATGTCTAGGCGGGACAGAATCGTCTTGGGGCGCCGTGCAAATCTTATAAACTCTGAAACACGCTCACAACATATGCAGGATTAAATTTAGCTAGGGCCAACAGCCTCTTAGTCTTCCTGGGGCGAAGTATGTGAAAGCGGGGGTCTGTCAGACAAGACACACAGCAATCCACAGCTACCCACAGCAATATACAACACCACGTCAAACTTAAAGGTTTTCACAGCACAAAAGACTCACCCACCACGCTTAGTGCACAAAAAGGACTCCCGTCTTTCTTTACTTCACTTCAGTCTGAGCGGCAATGGATAATGTGGCCCAGCTGATAATGTCGTCGTTGTGTCTGCTTCAGTAAAAGGAAACCTCCACTCGGCTCACCCACCACGCTCTAATAGGGGTAGGGCCGCTCTTGTTGTCCTGAAGAGAGTTCTAGCATACACCAGGTCAGTATAACAATCACTTGCATTTGCTCTGGTACTCACAGCGTTTGTTGATTTAAATATCCCCTTTCACTTCGTCTCAATCAGTCATGCGTTCGTTTTCCTTGTCACCTTTAAGGTTTGTAATATCCTCAACATTTACTGCTCAGCCTGTGAGAGAGAGAGAGTTTAACAGCCACAAGACATAACGTACCAGCGGGCACAACACAGTGCTTACACACACCCAAAAAGAACTCAAAGGATCAACGTTTCAAAAAGAAAAACCTCCAGTGCAGTGCTCCTTTAACTCACAGCCCCGTCCTTTTCGCCTTTCCTGGCTGCCGCACTCTTTCCTCTCGCTATAAGCGCTCTTTTGGATCAACGGCGCCCTCCGGCTCTTCCAAGGACGGGGCGTGTGGTTCAGTCTGCCCTAGGCGATAAAAAGGAGCTCATGCCCGAAACAACTCTTCTCTCGTTTCTGCTTTCCTTGGACCTTTTATGGGGCTTGTCTCTCTTCCCTCCTTCAATCACGAGTTGCCAGCTTAATCTGTAACACCTGTGGCTCATCTGCCCGTGATCTGTGTTGCCAGGGGGACCAGGAAGTAAAATGTGTAGTTAAAAATTCTGTCCGGGCGGAACCTCTCCTCTCCGTTTTTGGTTCCGCCCTAAGTCACCTTGTGACATTCGTGTAATCGAGTAAAGTATAACCTTATTCACACAGCACTTTGGTCCCAGAAAATATCCGTAAAATTGGCAGAGAGGCATTTGTGTGAACGCAAACATGTGCTGTAGATGTTCTGGGATTGTTCCAGGAAAGAGGACCTAGTAACATTACCGTAAGATACCTGGAAAGCCCTCTTTGTGAATGAGAAGCAGAAACAATGGCGTAGTTTTGATGTTATGGTTCAGCTCTTTAAAACAAAGGTCAGAAAACTGGACTGAAGCAGAGATCAGGGAGCTCGTCACTATCCACGCTGAAGCAGAGATCATTCAGCAGCATAACAGTTCTAGCGCATCAGGCACTCACATGAGCGTATATTAAACAAAATACATGTGCGTCATCGCAACAAGATATACCGTTCAGCTCTTTAAAACGGGGGTTTAAATGAACATTATCCAGCAGCCATATCACCCTGTAGCCCAAGACAGCTTGCCCACTGAAGCTAAGCAGGGCTGAGCCTGGTCAGTACTTGGATGGGAGACCACCTGGGAAAAACCAGGTTGCTGCTGGTAGAGGTGTTAGTGAGACCAGCAGGGGGTGCTCACCCTGTGGTCTGTGTGGGTCCTAACATCCCAGTATAGTGACGGGGACACTATACTGTCAAAATGCACCGTCCTTTGGATGAGACGTTAAACCGAGGTCCTAACTCTCTGTGAAAAAAATCCCAGGATGTCCTTCGAAAAAGAGTAGGGGTGTGCCCCGGCATCCTGGCCAAACTTGCCTATTGGCCTACTAATCATCCCCATATCTACTAATCGGCTATATCACTCTGTCTCCTCTCCACTAATAAGCTGGTGTGTGGTGGGCGTTCTGGCGCAATATGGCTGCCGTCGCATCATCCAGGTGGATGCTGCACATTGGTGGTGGTTGAGGAGAATCCCCTGTTCATATGTAAAGCGCTTTGAGTACTGAGAAAAGCGCTATATAAATTATTATTATTTATTAATATATTATTATTAATTACATTTACATTCACGATGAGAAATGTCTGCAAACTGGACAGAATTCAGGGGGTTTCAAATATCCACTTTGAAATTGGGTTAATTCAAGGGCATATTAGAAGAGCGAATCACACATTCCATTATAGTCTTATCATAAACAAAAATGCAGTCTTCTGCAGAGAGAAATAACCAATAATAACAAACCTTCAGACACTGTGGATAAAACCAATCAAGTGCAGGACTTTAAACACATCATGTGTCTTTACGGCATAAACACAGATTCCGGGAAATCATTGGCAGTGTGAATGAACCAAAAATCAAATGGTCTTGGACTAAGTTTAAGTATAATATGAATGGGCACTTCTTCAATGTATCGTGTCTAACAGATACCAAGTTGCAAAGTTTGTCTCACCTGTGGGCCACAACACTTAGTTCTGCCCTAGTATATGCCTTAGTCCTCGGTCTAGATCTCACCCAAACACTGTAAACGGAGCAGAACAGAAATGTTAATTTGTAAGTAGAAATGATAAGTGGCCCAGATTTGTTCCAGAATGTATTAAATGAAGTTAACATGGCCTGCTTTGTCTAAGATAAAGGATAAAATGCACCGTAAATAAAAGACATTTTAAAAGGGTTGAGTTGTCTGAACCAAGTCATCTTGTTGCTTTGACGTCTTTGTTTTAGTTTATCTTTACCCTTCTGCTTGTTAACAGCACACATCATCAGTAATGTTCATTTATCACTTTATGCATTACTTTATTATTTTATTAATGTTAAACACACCTTCAGGATCGTCAGTGTACTTAAATAGATAAGACTGAGCAGTGTTGATTTACCACCAGGGATTTTGATCTGTAAATGAATTCAGTCAAAGCAACAAGATGACTGTCTGATGACTCGAATGAGTTAAAGGATTCCTCCTCCACCCAAAATAAAAATTTACTGATTATTTACCATCATGTCATCCAAGAAGTTATCTATTACTTTTTTAACAGAACACAATCAGAGTTATATTAAATAATTTCCTGGTTCTTTACATTTATATATTGTATTTATATTTTTGCTTTATAATGGCATTGACTGGGATCAATGTTTTTCAAAGCTCAAAAGAATATCCATCCATCATTAAAGTAATCCATATAAAACCCAGTGGATTAATAAATGTCTTCCGAAGCAAAACAATACGTTTGTGAGAAAAACTATTCATATTTATAGCTTTTTGTGATAGAGACAAGACATTTACAAAGTTAAAAAGACAATTTAAATATGACAGCACGTGTTATCGCATTGGATGTTATGCATCTCATGACTAGTCGTAATATGAATTGTGATGAAACGCAGTAGAGACACGTGAGAAACAATGCCAGGGCCCAGGTCAGGAAACAGACGGATCGGCTTAACCGTCCATCTGTTAGCTGCCGTGATATGTCAAGACCACTTATATCCCAGCACTTCGAGTCAATCTTACCGAAATATCAGCACATTTCAACTGTATCTGTTCCCTGAACAAATAAATACAGGGCACCGCTTGTTACATCTGGTACAAATCTGATTCAAATAAAATTAGAAAACAATACATTAACAGATGAATCTCGAATGTTAAAATTCTGCCTTCTTAACATTAGATCGCTTACCAATAAAGAACCTATTGTCAATGAAATAATTACAGACCAAAACTTAGATGTACTCTGTTTAACAGAAACCTGGCTTAAAGCAGACGACTACATTAGTTTAAATGAATCCACCCCACAAGACTATTATTATAAACACGAACCTCGATTAAAGGGGAGAGGGGGTGGTGTAGCTACAATATACAACACAATTTTTAAAGTAAACCAAAAATCTGAGCTAAAATTTAAATCATTTGAAGTAATGTTGTTAAATATGGAAATAACTGATCGTAACCACAAACAGCTTTCTTTTGCTTTAGCGACAATCTATAGACCACCGGGCCACCATGCAGATTTCCTTAATGAAATAGCAGATTTCCTATCTGAGCTTGTAGTCACTGTAGATAAAGCTCTTATTGTTGGTGATTTTAATGTCCATGTGGATAACCCAAAAGACGCATTAGGACGTGCGTTTATAGATGTTCTAAATTCTCTCAATATTAGACAAAACGTGACAGGGCCAACGCATACTCGTAAGCACACATTAGACTTAATTCTGTCACTCGGACTCAATATTAATGACGTCGAAATATCACCTCAGAGTGATGCAGTTTCTGACCATTACCTTGTGTCATACACAATACTTCTAGATAGGATCGGCTACTGTTTAAACTGTTTCCAGCAGTTGTTTTTTCTGCGGGTTAAAGATTAAATTATTTCGTTGCTTAGTTCTTGGTATTTGGGCTGTGAATAGTCAGTGGGCTTTTGGGCTAGTTTTGAACATCCATTCGGATGGTTTTGATATGCGAGTCTGGCAACGCTGGCGGTGTGCTTGTGCAGACTGTCGGTTCGGATTCTATATAATGTACATGTAAACGAACATTTAAATCAGATTGCAGTGTTTAGGGTGCATGTAAACTGTATCGTCGTAACTTTCAATCGTATTAAATTCAGTCGGATTGACAAAATTTTGTGCATGTAAACAGAGCCATTGTGTAATAGACAGTTTGGTCCACTAGAGCACGGTTTTTTCAAACTGGGGTCCCTCAGGTTGTGGTCTAATGTACGTTAACACTGCTGCCGACTTGAGCTTCCAAAAAAGCTCAGGCCGCCTGGTCAAGGACATATGTCAATAAGTACGCGGAAGCTTGTTGAAGCTTTGGCCGCTCTGAAGTCTTTGTCACCATGAAATGTTTCTTCGGAATCAGAAAGCGAAGAATGTCTAGGCTATATTCTGATTGGTTGCTGGTGTTTTGCTGCTGCTTGCCGCTGAACCCCGTCATACCTCATTACCATAAAGTTGAGCTTCTTTCAACTTTTTGATTGATGCTCTGGTCGCTCAAAACGCGACGCCGATGGATTTGACGCTCCTTGCAGCTGATAGAAGTCAGCTTTCATTGTAAATGAATGACTTCCGGTAACTTTGGAAGCTCAAGTCGGCGGCGGTGTGAACGTACAGTAAGAGATTCCCCAGCAAATTTCAAGGGAAAAGACAAATCAAAAATGGTAAACGTATACACAGTAGTAGCAAAGTATTTGAGTTTGTAAAAAAATTGCTGAAAACATAATTACAATGTTTCTTTACAAAATATGGATAAAAACTTTAGGAAACGGGTCTCTCGCTAAAACTTTATCATATGGGGTACTAGCTATCATACCGTTAAAAAACTCCTGCACTAGCAATACCTGGGTTTGTAAACAGCTGATAGATGTGCAATTTTTCATAATCATTATTTAAAATACTGCTGACCTCAACACTCCATACACTTCTTTTTCAGATAGTGGATGATTCACACTCAACTGCAAAGCAATGAAAGGTAAGACAGAACCTGTTTTGTTTACATTCACTTGCTTAACCCTCATGTGTTGTTGGGGATGTTTTCATCCACTACAGAGTTTTTTTTACTCTTAATTTGGCCGTAACTTTCTCTCTGTTTTAGCAAATTGAATGATTTTTGGTGACAAATCTTATATTTACATATATTTTAAGAAAATGCTTTGAAATTTTTTAAAAACTCAACGATATCCCGTGGGCAAATTTACTACCCTTTCGTGTTGTTAGTGGATGAAAACATCCACTAAATTCAACGGGTGTAAAAATTTATCAGAATAATATTTTTTCCAAATTTTTTTTCATAAATCTGTTAATCAACCTCAGTACTGATCAAAACTACCAAATCTTCACAAAAATTCCATGATTTTAACCCTTTAATTGCCAAGTTTATAAGGTGTGTCACTGATTTGGGGAAAAAACACACACAAAATGACAGATTTTCAATATAAACAGTGATTGTAAACTGGATTTTTGTTTACCATTTTCAGAGTCTTGAAGATGTCTAAGATTGGTAAAAACATTGGCTTTGAAACATTTTTAGTTTTTGTGTAGCATCAGTTTTAATTTTTTTCTCCCTCATTTATTGTTAGTGGCTGTTTTTGCCCCATTGACTTCCATTATAACCACATTTTTTGATTGCAGAGCTATGACACCTTTTTATCATGCATTTTTGAATGTTGGATTTTTTTCCTTTTGCAAAGAGGTCAAATTTGTAATTTTTACAGTTTATCACCATGTGGCACTATTAACCCTTTAGTAGCCCTGTGCAAAAACAAAGCTTAATTTCTGACTTGTACATTGAGTTATATGAAGTGTAACTCCATAATAAAAGCATAATATTGTGTGTGTGCTGTGTGTGTGTGTGTGTGTGTGTGTGTGTGTGTGTGTGTGTGTGTGTGTGTGTGTACCTGGTAATTATCACGTTGTGGGGACCAATTGTCCCCACAAAGATAGGAATACCAGTGTCTTTGTGACCTTGTGGGGACATTTTGATGTCCCCATGAGGAAACAAGTTTATAAATCAAACAAAATGATGTTTCCTGAAAATGTGAAGTAGGAGAAGGGTTTTTGTGATGGTTGGGGTTAGGGAAATTTTCTGTAAAAATCTTCTCTGCATCGGATTTACATCATTTATTATGAACACAAAAACAACTTCAAATAAATTGAACAATGAAGCAAGAGTAGAGGATGGATGGAGAACTAAACAATCAAACTAACTTTTAGTGTGTATGTGTGTGTGTGTTCAGTATTTCCAGCAGGACTTGCAGCATATCACTTGGTGCTCTCTGCAAGTGTGTCCACCACAACAGATGCAAGTGCTGACATGTTTGTTCTTTGCACCAATTGCATGTTCCCCTCTTCACTCCTGAGCTGCTGGTGTCTGTGGATTTGTGTCTGGAGAGACAGCTGCAGGAGACTGAATCTCTCTCACCAGTGCAGTAGCAACTGGTGGGCGAGGGTGATGCTCTCTCCTCAATATTGCTGCAGAGATTTTCCCAGGTCTTCTAGGAAAGACTTCTCCTAAACAGCTTTTCACCTCCCTCGTGCATGAGTTGCTGTCCCTCCAGACAAACTTGCAGAGAGCACCAAGTGATATGCTGCAAGTCCTGTTGGAATGACTAAACACTTATGTGTTCATAATAATGATGTTCATAAATCTAATGTCTAATGCAGAGAAGATTTTTACAGAATATCTTTTTTTCATGCACATACACACACACACACACGCACGCACACACACATACGCACACACACACACACACACACACACACATACGCACACACACACACACACACACACAAATATGCTTTTATTATGGAGTTATACTCCATAAAACACAATGTACAAGCCAGAAATTAAGCTTTGTTTTTGCACAGGGCTACTAAAGGGTTAATAGTGCCACATGGTGATCAACAGTAAAAATTACTAATTTGACCTCTTAGCAAAAGGAAAAAACAACAACATTCAAAAATGCATGATAAAAAGGTGTCATAGCTCTGCAATCAAAAAATGTGGTTATAATGGAAGTCAATGGGGCAAAAACAGCCAATAACAATAAATGAGGGAGAAATTTTTTTTAACTGATGCTGCACAAAAACTAAAAATGCTTCAAAGCCAATGTATTTACCAATCTTTGGCATGCCCAAGACTGTGAAAAAGGTTTAAAAAAATCCAGTTTACAATCACATTTTATATTGAAAATCGGTCATTTTGTGTGTGTTTTTCCCCCAAATCAGTGACACCACTTATAAACTTGGCAATTAAAGAGTTAAAATCATTGAATTTTTGTGAAGATTTGGTAGTTTTGATCAGTACTGAGGTTGATTAACAGATTTATGTAAAAAAATTTGGAAAAAATATTCATCCGATACATTTTTATAGCCGTTGAATTTAGTGGATGTTTTCATCCACTAACAACACGAAAGGGTAGTAAATTTGAACAATGCACAAGGGTTAAAGGGATAGTTCACCCAAAAATAAAATTAGGGAAATTGACCCACTCTCCTGTTGTTACAAACTTGCATCATTTATTTGTGCTGATGAACACAAAGGAAGATATTTTGAGTAATGTTTGTAACCAAACTGATCAGAGGCCCCATTGACTTCTAGTATTCTTTTTCCTATTATGGAAGTCAATGGGGCCTCTGATCAGTTTGGTTACAAACATTACTCAAAATATCTTCCTTTGTGTTCATCAGAACAAAGAAATGTATCCAGGTTTGTAACAACATTAAAGTGAGTAAATTGTGACCATTTTGGGGGGAACTATCCCTTTAATTTAGAGGTGCCCAAACTAGGGCCAATGACCTTTAATTTGGCATGGCATGCCACGTGAGATAAGGAAACATCATTGACGCAGATGTTCATATTTATAATTAAACAGTTTTTAAAATGTAATTTTTTTTGTTTTATTTGTACATTACAAAAATGTAAATTGAAATATAATGCAAGGAATTAAAATGAATACATTTATTTTTAATGTACATGGATACTTGAAGGTGTGCATCATGAAACTCAACGAACTCAGGTACCCTGCACTATAGGCTAATAATGGGGAGGTCAAGGGAGTGGCACACAGACAAAGGAAAATGTAAATGTAAAAATGATTGGCAAAATTACTTTCTCAATGATTGGCAAAATTATTTTCTCAGTTACCTTTGAAAATAAAACTGTATTAGTTATGCATAAACAGTAGTGCTGTGTTCAAAATATTGATACGAAGATACATCGTCATGAACGCCCGACGATGCGCGCATATATACCTCACCTTCCGTATCGATTCGGATGCACTTTTGAAGGTAGCATGACGAATCGCTGTTGATCGAAAATACGCATATGACTCGTGGAATATGTAGAGTTAAAGTTAAAGGGCACACGGGTCTGCACAACTTGCAAACTTCTATTAAATACAGTAGTATTAGGTTTGACTGCATGTGTATACATATATTCATAGATATAGAATAATTAAATGAGAGACAAATATAATGCTTAGAGTAAGGCACTATATTTGTAAATCTGCTTTAAAAAAAACTTTATTTAAGTATTACTTAAAGTATTTCTACGAATTACCCCAAAAGCTAATAAATGAATGTCAAACACACAACAGTTACAACACTGCTTATTCAATGTATAATAAACAGATAATAATAATAATAATGTAACTAAATTCTGAACAAAATGTAATTCAAAATATTATAATATTGTGATGTGCATCGTATCGTGGCCTTGTATCTGGATATGTACCGTATCGGGAAATTGTTGGCAACAAAGTAATGTTTGCTTATTTATTTTTTAAATATTAGAAATGTATAAATTAGGAGAATCAGGGCAACTTTAATTTTAATATATAACACAGCAACATTTACTTTAAACTCTCGCCTCTTAGTCAGGTTGGATTTTTGTCCCTTGGTAGAAAAAAGTTTGGGCACCCCTGCTTTAATGTGCAAAAAAGTATATTTTAGACAGGCAGTAAAAGTTAAGAGAAAACAAAACACAATTCTTTGTTTGTCTCTTAGTTGTACTGAGCAAAATTAAAGAAGCATAGGTTTTGTTCTTATTACTTTCAGGGCAACAAAAGATTCTACAAAGTTCTCCAGGCCTTTAAGGGCAAAGTCCACCCTTACAAGAAAATTATGTTGTCATTTACTCACCCTTATGTCCTTTCAATTCCATACACTTATGTTACTCTGTTGAACACAAAGAAAGGTATTTCTATAATACCTAGTAATATAAACAGATTGAAAGATGAACAGAATGTAAGGTTTTACTCACAATATTGAAGATTGACATAATGGTAAATTGGTAAATAATGTTTATTTTGGGGTCATCTGTCCCTTTAGTTGTTACACTATTGTATTTAAAATATTTTTCCAAGGTGGGCTGGCCTGTTATTATGTTTTTTTTATCTTTACAGAACACATCTGTCACTAAATTGAACCCAGTCACCTTGGATTATGCCCAAAAGTGTATTACAAGAAACTCACCAGAACTGTGATGGACTCCATTTCCACCTTAGAAAAAATGACAACATGCTCCGTCACAGGGAAAAAAGGGACCACTGGTGAACAAAGACAGAGTCCTGACAGAGAAAGTGAAGCTAGTAATAGGTAAGGATGTTACAATATTGTGAGTTTTGGGCAAATTATAGTTTACCAACTTGTTTACACAAATATTATTCTTTTTAACTATTACATTCCTATTCTAATGTTGCTTTTCCATTGCATAGTAGGGCTGTCACTTTTGAGAAAAATCAAATTCGAACGGTTTCGAATATCATGCAATGTATCCGAATATATTCGAATATCTAGCAACCCATGGCATTTTAAGAACCGGATGGTTTATTTATAGTTCGAATACGGATATTTCACGTCATGTTCGAATGCATATTCGAATATCGAATAAAAAGTGACAGCCCTATTGCATAGTACCCCACGGTTTGGTTTAGTTTGGGTCGGGTCTGCTTACTTTTTGGAGCTTTTCCATTGGGTGCTGTACAGAGTACCCGATACTTTTTTTCGTACCACCTCGGTTGGGGTTCAAAGCGACCCGAGCTGATACCAAACGTGATGCGAAAACACTGTAGATCACTGATTGGTCTGAGAAAATCGCGTCATCCTATAATGTAGATTAGCTTTACCTGTGCTAGCTTGCGCTGTCTCGAGCAAACATGTTGTCATCTGTGCTCTGCTATAAGTTCCCAAACTCCCTTTTAGCGATGAAAAACATCCACAAGTTGAGAATCAGGAACACCATAAAAGTTTTTTCCAAACTTGCAGTTTTTGGCAGAACATTCACATCGAGCACTTCAGCATTATATGCTTAAATGCAACTTCATTGAGGCTCAGCGGAGCACCGTCTACTGACGCCGCGGTGTTTGAACAGAAACTGTCATGTGAGACAGAGGTAACGTTAGTGATAAACGCAATGTGCAAACATCTATTTGTGGTGGCCAATTTTAATTTTGTGGCGGACTGAGAAAATAATAAATGTATGGAAATGTACAATGATGCTCTCACTTGTATGATGTCACAGTCTGCAGCGCAAATATAACGACACCCCTATAATCCCTCCCACTAGGAAGTGATACTAAACTCGATGGAAAAGCTAACCACGCCAAGGTGAGGTGAGCTGACCCGACCCAAACTAAACTAAACCGTGGGGTACTATGCAATGGAAAAGCGCCATACGTGCAGAGTAAGATCATACACCAATACAAATAACAATACTTACTAGGGTTGGGTATGAAGAATCAGTTTCATTTTAGAACCGATTAAAACTTTAAAGAACCGGGGATTCGTTACGATGCACGCATTTTGATTCTTTTGATCGATTCCTGACTTTTCTCATGCATTCTCGCATGGTGAAACAGTAGTGAGCATTTTATTGTTGTATCTACCTGTATATGCCAGGACCTGCGACAAGAACAGGTGTTTCATTATGCACATGCATAGTTCATCATAATCAATATTTAAAAGTTGTAATGCTAACCAAATGCTGCCATAACCACAAAAAATAAATAAACCCACACGATCATGGTTTCATAATCGATCGTCGATGCCACATTCGAGTGGCCATTCCTACAAAGACCATACAACTAAAAACAGCTAATCCCAGTGTTTCCCATACATAGGCTCTACTTGGGCGCTGCGCCCAGGTAAATTGCGACCCGCCCAGGTAAAAAAAAATCACTTTACGAATTTCCGTATTTTCTGAACTCGACTGGATGACCCGTGTTTTGGAGAGAGAGAGAGAGAGAGAGAGTGCGCGAAAGAGAGCGCGCGAGAGAGAGCGCGCGAGAGAGAGGTGGGGGTCGGGTGACCGTGAAGATGATGCACGCGTCATAAACTCATCATTCAGCGCGGCAAACTGGATCAACTGCAGCAGCACATACGGAGCAGCCAGGGAACACACTGCGACCAAAATGGTCGCATATGCTTATGTGCATATGTGTTTATAGCATCTAAGTTGGCTTCATTTTGCGTGCAAGCACGTTGTGTCTCTCCGGTTGAGTGTCCGTTCACGTGCTCTCTGTTTCTCAATGAATTGGGCGCGACGCGAAGCAACCTCAGTGTCACATTGTATCCTTTCATGTTTCTGAACTTGAGCAGAGTTTTACCATTAGAGGTCTTTCTTCACTGAGGACGCGGGACCCGTACGGTTCCGGGTTTATATTTTAAATGGTCAGATGGGTCCGGGTCGGTCCTAGTTCATTACTTCGGGTCCCAAGTCTGATTAATATTGTGTGTAAAACCCGAGTCGATCGGAGAACGGCCGTGAGCGCTACCGCGCTAAAGCTCGAGTGCTGTTTTAGCGTGCCTCCGGTTTCTATGGCGATAGCAACTGGCTCTTGTCACGACCACGCGCCGCTTCATTTTCTTTATCCCATTTTTTTAATAATCTTACTATTAATATACCATATCTTTACTAAAATCTAAACAGTTTGCACAGAGATTGTAGCAAAAAGCAGTGCTAATACTGAATGAGCAAAGCTCTAGCTGACTCAGGATATAAAAAACGCAAAGCTGTAATGTAAAGTCTGTCATCGGGACAGCAAGTAGACTTTTAAATCTGAAATAATTAGTGGATTAAGCTTTTTTTAATTGGCAAAAGAGAAATAGAAAGCAGAAGCAGTAAAAGTGCCTATCTTAGGGGCCAGTCACACCAATAGCGTTTATGGCAGTTGCAGGCGCCTTTTTTGAATGATATTCTATGGGCAGGGCGCGTTTGCGCGCTGTTTATGCGCGCCGAGCGCCTTGCGGTTTTTTGCCGCCTGCCGCGGACGCGTTTTTGAAGGAGCGCTGAGAGCGGAGAAGCGCCCGACGTCATTCGTGTCTTTCCATTGTCCAATCGAATGAGGGGAGAGGCGGGCCTTACGTTGTGGCGAGGGAAGTTTACAGTTGCTTTGAAGAACCGGACTCCACTCGCTCACTCTCTCCTGCGTGTTTGTGCACCTCTCATCCTCAAACAAGGTCAGAGCAAGCGTCCTCTTTTTAAAGTTTCTGCTGATATGACAGTTAACAGCAAAAGAGCGCTCACGCTTCAATATTTGATTGACAAGACAGCTGACTCGGTGGTTGCTTAGCAATATGAAAAGCCGCGTCGCACTGCTCTTTTTTTAAAAAAGGCAGTGCGTCGCGCCTTGCGTTTGCAAGCGTTTAAAGCGCTTTTGGTGTGACTGAAGCCTTATAGAAGTTATTAACATTATAACATCAGTCACATTTATAATCTATAGACCTGCACTGTCTATATAGGCTATAGTATACATTGTATATAATTGAGTTTGATAAAAGGGGTCATCAAATTGCTTCATATATCAGTGCAAAAACATAAAGTGTTTTCGTGGTGCTTTGACAAACAGTGTCAGCTTTGTTTATGGCAAAAAAAGTTTGGGGTGGTTAGATTAATGAACTATAATGTGAAATTAATATGAATGTTTTATAAATCAAAGTATTGTGTTGTGTCACACATTATTAGTTCTTTGTTACATGTATAGTAGACCATTTTTTGTCGGTGGATAATAATGATTGCCCTTTTCACCAGCTACCACCACAAGTAAATTTCAGATCTGTGGGAAACACTGTAATCCTGAAATTCAAAAAGAAAAAGTAAATGCTATCGAGAGAGACTGATGCTTGTACTGCTCTAATCTTCTTTTTTTTTTTTTATCCTAAAACAGGGAGCCTGCTGGAAGAGAATCTGAGGACTGATGCACATATAACAATGGACATGCATAAAGACACATCTCTAACAATGGACATGCATAAAGACACATATCTCTCTCTCTCTCTCTCTCTCTCTCTCTCTCTCCCACATACACACACACTCAGATATACAGTTGTTGTTGTATGGACAGCATTTTATTGATACTTGTTTTTTTTATGAATATGTTTGGATACTTCTTATAATTTTCTGTATGTTTGCAAATAAATTCTCCATTTGAATCAGTTTTTCCTTACAGTAAAATGTGTCTTATGTCAAAGTCACGTTGGTGCCTTTATTTTATATCACTGACATCTTAGCAAGATTATAGCTTACCCTTGGGGTCAAAGGGTGAGTTTGAGTCCTGGGTTATGATAAGCAATTGTATGGCCTACTTTATATACTTTAACTCTCAAGTTCACATGTAAAAAAATACGTGATCACATGAGAAACCCATGTGATCACATGTGCATAATGTGATGACAATTTTTTGTGCTTCACATGGAAATTCACATGTGATTCACACAAAAGTGTTTCAAAAGCACACATTTCCCATGTGCAAAACACATGTTCTGCATGTGATTCTAACATGTTTTCATGTGTCACATGTGATTTTAACATGTTTTCACACAATAAATTTCACATGTGAAATATGTGCTTTTGGAACATTTTTGTGTGAATCCCATGTGAAACACATGTGATCACATGTGCATAATGTGGTGACCATTTTTTTTTACATGTGCCACATGTGATCCACTAATTTCACATGTGTTTCACATGGGATTCACACAAAAATGTTCCAAAAGCACACATTTCACATGTGAAATTGAAAGGGAATTTGCATGTGTTTCACATGTGAATTTGCATGTGCTTCACATGTGAGCCCATGTGTTTTACATGTGAGCCCATGTGTTTCACATGTGAATTTGCATGTGTTTCACATGTGAATTTGCATGTGTTTCACATGTGAATTTGTATGTGTTTCACATGTGAATTTGCATGTGTTTCACATGTGAATTTGCATGTGTTTCACATGTGAATTTGCATGTGTTTCACATGTGAATTTGCATGTGATTCACATGTGAATTTGCATGTGTTTCACATGAGAATTTGCATGTGTTTCACATGTGAATTTGCATGTGTTTCACATGAGAATTTGCATGTGTTTCACATGAGAATTTGCATGTGTTTCACATGTGAATCTGCATGTGTTTCACATGGGATTTTGCATGTGTTTCACATGTGATCTCATGTGTTTCACATGGGAATTCACATGTGATTCACACAAAAGTGTTCCAAAAGCACACATTTCCCATGTGCAAAACACATGTTCTACATGTGATTTTAACATGTTTTCATGTGTCACATGTGATTTTAACATGTGTTCACACATTAAATTTCACATGTGCAAAATCACACACATGTGATCACATGTGGCCACATGTGTATTGCACATGTGGCCACATGTGTATTGCACATGTGAGCATGTGTATTGCACATGTGCCCACATGTGTATTGCACATGTGAGCAGATGTGTTTTGCACATGTGAGCACATGTGTTTTGCACATGTGAAATACATGTGCTTTTTCTGTACTCAATCTACAACATGCTACCGACTAGCCAGAACAATAATCTCCACCACTAAAGATAGCTTTATTAGCACTCTTCCAGACCTGTCCCAAATGAAACCTGTAGCAGATAACTGTGACGATCTAGATATTGAAATAGAAAACCTAAACAATGTCTGTTCTAACACATTGGATGCCGTTGCTCCCATTCAAAAAAAGAGATTCAAAGAAAAACCGCCAGTTCCATGGTATGACCATCACACCGCAGCCCTTAAAAAGGCAGCTAGAAAAATGGAAAGAAATTATAGAAGCACAAAGTTAGAAGTATGGCGCGCAGCATGGAAACAGAGTGTTAAACACTACAGACAGGCTATTAAAACCGCCAGATCTACATATCTTAGCAAGCTTATAAATGAGAATCATAATAACCCTCGTTTCCTCTTTAGCACAGTTGCGAAACTGACTAGAAACAAAGAACAAACAGAAACCAATAGTAAACTTCAACACAATAGTAACGACTTCATGAACTTCTTTTCTAACAAAATTTCGGCTATTAGGGAAAACATCGTAGCTACCCAGGCAGCCACCACTCTACCCATTAGTTCACTTAAAGCTCTACTGTGTACTTTATTGAGTTAATTCTTAACAAAAACCCATGTTTTCTTTCAAAAGTATGTGCTCATTCATGTGTAATTACTTCCCACCCACCAATGAAAGTATTCTCGTAAGTGTAGAATCTGCTATTTAAAATGCATACCGTCGAAGCGCTCTCTGGCTGAATCCATGTTGTGCCTCCATCTTTGAAATACATTCGCCGAAGAGGGACATTCCTGAAATTCAAGCTCCGCCTTTCGCGCTTTCACTCTACACTCACGCTGGCTGCTGGCTGAAGCCTTCGGAGGTTGCATGTGTAGGCGGTATACGTCATCAAGACGTATTTCAGAATATTAACAATTATAAAGCTGACAATTATTCTTAGTTAATTGTAAATTGATGTAATATGCGTATGACTTGCGAATGTAATGCTCAGTTGATTTAAATAAACCAGGCTTGATGACGTATCCAGCCTGTGACCTGCGCACGTAGCTGAATCCTTCGGATTTTACAACAACCGCACACCGTGATGAATCTGCGATCTAATGCTTTGATTTGAAAGCCTGTTGAAGACATATTCTCGAGGACATTAAAACAAATCGCCAAGGATGCGAAACGGGGATTTTAAACGACAACGTGACAGGAAAAACATCAAGACCAAAGTCACTATTGGAGTTAGTTTTCCAAGAGGGGGCTCAAGGGACACTGAAGTTACACTTTCTATCTTCTCCACAGGTAATTCAGCATATTCGTTTACATCTATACAGTCCATGTTGTAAACTTGAAGTTTTATAGTTCCTTGGCTAACTTTAGCATGATTATGCATAACACTTGTTAGTGTAAACATGCATGTGGTTTAATGTGTTCAAACGAGAAGCCCCTGTCTGCAGCCTGCAGATTTGGGCGGGTATGCATCTGGGACGGTGCTGCACGTGCAGGCCCGCCCACACTGCTTCTCATTGGTTAGTGGCGTGAAGTCATGATGACGTCGATTATAGCAAGTTTTCATTTCCGATGTTTATCGCTGCATGGTGAGTACAAGCTCCTGTTTTTGTTCTTTTTTATTTACAATTTTTAATTTTGAAGTGGCGTTTAGTGTGATGTTAAAATAACTAGGACCGCGTGTGTGTGTGTGCGCGCGTGCGTGTGTGCGCGCGTGCGGTTTGGTGGGATTATGATTAAAACAAAGCAAAACTGAACCAAAAGAAGAAATATAGGATTTAAGAGTTAATAGTAACAACAACAAAGTTATATTCTAGGACTTTTTTCTATGAATACATTTTTAAATGTAAACTATTTTGATATGTTATTGATAAGTATATTTATTTATTGATCAGGAAACCATTTCAGTATTCACTGAGCTTTCTGACAGCAGGGACCTTTGATTTTACAGAGGTTAGTGAAATAGACAATAGAAACTCCCCATATAATTAAAAGTAAACTAACTCAGTATTAATTTTTAACTTAGCCTGTCATACATCAGTGTCTGCTGCTTTTGGAGAATTCCCCCTTTGATGTTTGTTTGTTTGTTTGTTTGTTTTCTTTTTTTAATACATACTGTTCATTGAAGCTTCAATTACCAAATGCTTAAATTTAGCATTTTGAAATAAATGTTTTTAACTATAGATAAATTCATTACATGTATCAATCTAAACAAGTGGATTTCAATTATGGTCCTAAGGGATGTCATTAAGAACAAACTGTTTTTATGAGACTTTATATTTTAAACTTTTGAAGGTCAGAGATGCTGAAAGAGCAGCTCCAGTAAAAGAGGAGCGTAGAGAGCAGGTGTTGGTTCCCATTTCAAATCTTGAACCTAAATAACAGGGGTTTGAAAATGATGCTACTCTTGTTCTTACTCTCCAATTTAGAGGTGATGAAATCCCCCGGCCTGTGGATTATTTGACCAAGGTAAGTGCATTATAAACTCCTGTCAATTTTTCAGTTACACTTTTAATAAGTTGTATGTAAAGTTACATTTTGGACTGACTGTTTGCTACTTTAAACAGATGCCACCTGACCTTACATCCTCTGGCAGATCCTGATGGGAGTCGTTATAAAGAGGACAATATGGCTTTATGGTGACTTTCACTGACATGCAAGGTTTTCAGAGACGTTTTCAGCAAGCCCAAGTTCAGAGAAAAGGTCCCCTTTGTATGTCCAAACAGTAAGTTTTTTTAAATCTAAATTGTGAGTACTTTAAAAGATACTTGAGAAAGTCTGTCTGTCTGTCCTTCTATTTCTGTTTGTTTGTTTGTGCAATCTATCTATCTGTCTGTTCTTCCTATCTATCTGTCTGTCGATCTATCTCTACCTATCTGTCATGTCTATCCGTCCATCTGTCTGTTTGTCTGTGTCTGATAGACGGTATTGCCTTCAAAACTTTCAGCTTGAAAACTACTTTGCTGCAAACTGAAATTCTTCAAACTTCTATTTCAAACTTTTAGGATAGGCTTTCTCAAGTCAAATTTAAGCTTGTGTTGCTTGTGTTAACAAACTTTTTTAACTGGTTTATGTTGTTCATAAACAAAAAGTGAGTCTCTTAGGTACTTTACAGACAAAGCCAATAACACTCAAGTATATTTTGTCTAACATTTTCCTGTATTATGTGTAACATTTACATAAAAAAAATCCTTGCATGACTCTTTACTATGTTTATGCCTATTTCCAATTTGCCAATTTCTTCAAAATGATTCAATATTGTTTGTTCTGTATTTTATCTAAATTAGGTGTTGTGAACTGGAGTGCATTTTCCAGACAATATGGGCAAGAGCTCCGGGTGCCCTACTCGTTGACTTTGAAATATACAAGGACTGCCCACCTGGATATGTAGGTGATGGCAGAAGGGGAGTCCTGAATGGGTTTTATTAAGACAAGGAGGTTCAGGGTTATTGCTCATTTGATTGTTTTTTCAATGATGGAGGGGAACTTCAGGCTGTGTAGATTGTGTGTGTACGGTTAATGTACGTGATTATCTGTATGTGTGTATTATGTCTTTTAAACAATTATTTTTGTTTTGAAATAAAAGTTATCACTGGTATGGGTTTGGTGTTTTTGAGTGGCATGCATACTATGGGATACAGAGATTGACAATGTACTGTATGTAGTTTAACTTCATACTACTTTATAGGCAGGGACGTGCACAGGAATTTTTAGGGGCAGTTGCTCTGACCTAAATAAAGGGCACCCCCCCAATTTTTTTTTTTTAAATCACGGCCTATATGAAGGACTGAGAATAACAGGGTCTTTATTAAAATCAGCAAACATGTTTGCCTAATGCCTACCAAAAACATTGTAGCCTAGGTTGCTTGTCTGCAAGCTATGATAGCTAGCTGCTATCTGTCTGATTATTTAGGCTTAAACGTGGCAAACTCAGCCTAGATTCAAAAAGATTTTAACAGAGGTGGAAAGAGTAGCCACAAACTTTACTCAAGTAAAAGTACAAGTAACTTAATAAATAATTACTCAAGTAGAAGTAAAAAGTATGCAATGAAAATATTAAGTAGCGAGTTACTAGTTACTCATGAAAAAACGCAAACACACACACACACACACACACACACACACACACACGCAAACAAACAAACACACACACACACACACACACACACACACAATACAGTGCCCTCCATAAGTATCAGAACTGTAAAGACAAGATTTTTCTGTTTGCTGTGGAGACCAGAAATTGGTAAGATAAATATCAGTATGTCAGAAGTTTAGAATGTCACATTTTATTAACCTTTGTTTATGTTTCAACACATACATGCAAACAAAGCACATACACATACAACAAAGAACAACAGCATTAAATGCTGACTTGTGATGTGTGTTGTACACAAATGCACATAAGTGAATCAAACTGATCCTACACATTTTATGCTTTTCATGTGTAAACAATCAGGACACAGCTCAGTGACCATTAAAAAAAAATAATGTGACAGATTCTGTACTTTTGTCTCATGTTCATCTTTTAATGTTTAGACATTTCTTGACTACACAACAAACAGAAGAATACTTATGAAGGGCACTTCTACAGTATAAACTGCAACATACACACAAACAGTACAGAAAAAAGAATACAAACACAGAATAGACAAGCATTTCAAATAAACAAATTAACTCTAGTGTCAATGTTATTGTAGCTTATAGCTGAAATATCAGACAAGTAAACTGACAACAGTTTTGCATTCACTATGTATAAAGTTAGAATCTCCTAAGATGGTCTGAGGACATTGACAGTTTACACTTACATAAAAATGATTTTAGACAAAACTCATGTTTTCTTACGTTGTCATGTCACGTGTGTTTTGTGAGAATCACTTACATCATACAGTACAGACAATCATCAGACGTCAATCATCGATGTATTTTCTTCAATCTGTGCTACAATGCTTCTGAAGGTTGCACGCGTTTAACTGTGTCTGACGAGACGACGAACAGGTCGCGTGTATGTAATGGCGGGTACGTGTGTGAAGTTTTGCTTTTAGTTAAAAGATTGGTAAATTCATTTCCACGTCACCCAACACTGGTTATATTCTGCGTGTTTCTACATAGGTTACGGGTAAAATGATTCCGTTTTTGCAGCGATCTGAACAATTCATTCAAACTGATTCGCGAATCAATTTAAAACGTTTGGCCCATTCGCTTTGTAAAGAATCGACTCAAAAGACTCATTTATTTGCAACACTTTGTAAGGAATCGACTCAAACGAGTCATTAATTCGCGAATGCGCCAGGAACACAGGATAGCAATTTAAAAATAAAATACAAATTTCGTAATTAATTAAAATACAGTAACGAAGGAACGCTGCATAGTGTAAACGAAGAAAAAGTCAAATTAATTTTTTCCACCTCGGAAGGGCAACTTGAGTCGAGAAGGGCATATGGGCAGTTGCCCGGGCAACCTGAGCAACCCCCCTGTGCACGTCCCTGTTTATAGGCATAAATGTTTAGTAATAGCCTATATTAAGCACAAAAATAAACAAGAACTATTAGAGGAGTGATTAAAATACGAAATATATAAGGTGCCATTAATGTTTACGGTAATTTTGTAATTACACAATTAAGTGCAACATAATGTGAAAAACTTTTAAAATCTACACAGATATTACACAATACTCTGAAATTCCTTAAAAGTTCACATTAGATCAGGCATAATTGAAACTATATGCTCTACTCCATTATTACTTTTCTTTAATAATAAATCGTTTTATTAAAGTATTATTTCATAACGTCAGTGCGATGTAGCGCACATTTTAAAAATCGCACAGTTTTCAACCGCATTTCCTGTTTACCGTGGCGTCGACGTCATTACTGTGCTACTAACCAATGATACGCGTTATGGGAGGGGCTGCCTGTTCAGGTCCTCCCTAGAGTCATCCACGCCCGATCTGCAAGCTGCAGTCAGGTGTACTTGGTTCAAACAGACACACGCCGTCTCTCCGCCCATTTATGTAATCTGAGGTACTGAGATAAATGTTTTTCATCTTTTCTGACCTCTAGCACAAACACACGGTGACAGCGCTATTTTTAGCCTTTCATTGATAAAAGTGTCTGATCTGCGCGTCTTTCGTTTCATTTTACAAGCGTGTGAAAGTTGCGCGATCTTTTTTCACCAATATGAGAGAAAGCTCTTACATATACACGGACATGTAACGTTTACTTAAAACATAAGCATTGTACTTTGACATAATATTAATTCGCGTCCATTTAAACCCGTCATGGTTGCTTTTTGTATGTGATTTTAAGCGGACATATCATGACAATCAGACTTTTTTCATGTTAAACATAAATCTGTGTGCTTTGATGGATCACAGGCAAAGGACAATGCAAATTGTTCATTTTTTTTCTCATTGCTTTTGCTTTGTAGCTACTGGAAGCCATGTTAACCTTGGCATGACACGGCCGGGCCACCGTACGAGTTAAAACGCGTTCCGAATGGGGGGGGGGCTAGAAAGTATTATTCAGTTGCTTGTCATATAGACTTTCACCGCTAGATGGGAGTAGATCTTACACAGTGGAGCTTTAACACTAGACTACCATACGAACATCTTGATTCATTTAAACCTACTACAATAGATGAGCTCTCTAAACTAGTGTTGTTTTTGGCAGCCTGTTTTCATTTTAGTTTTAGTCTAGTCTTTGTGTCAAGCTGTCATTTTAGTTTTTATTAGTTTTAGTCACGTCATACTCTTTTTAGTCTAGTCAAGTTTTAGTCGACTAAAATTCTTGCCATTTTAGTCTTATTTTAGTCAGACTTATCCATTACTATTTTAGTCTAGTTTTAGTCGACGAAAACTGATGACATTTTAGTCTAGTTTTAGTCAGTGAAATTGTATTTAGTCTCTTTTTAGTAATCCAATTCTATTTAACCCATATAGTATAATGACCTAATAGTATTATAGACAAAACAATATTTTCTTTTAGCCAAACCCATTTCAAACAAAAGTTATATTATTGTTACCTTATAGACCCAAGAATACATCCATTCCAGACATGGAAGATGCTCTGATTTGAATAGATATTTATTTTACTATCCTCTGAGTGAGTGACTTGATTGTTCGTAAGAGTCTACATAAAAGTCTACATAATCAAAACAAAAGTAGTCTAAGCAAACACACACACACACACACACACACACACACACACACACACAAGGTCAAATGGGTCACACACAACTATAGTATGTGTGAGAATAGAAATATGCTATTGTTAACATTTATAATTGTATTTTGACAGCAGCACAAACTACAATCATACATATGTAATTATATATTATTATAGTTTATATTTCTGCATCTGTACGTTACCACCAGTGTACCTAATGGACTTTGGCTTAATCTAATGTGACAAAGCTGATCTTAAATGTCAGTATAAATCCAAGCGATTTTGGAGAATTACTAAATGTTTTTCTTGTAAGTAAATTAAAAGTCAGCTTTAAGAAAACATCAGATGTCTATTAAGAAAAGTTGGTATGTATGGTTATGTTCTCAACAGTACAGGTGTTTGATTGATTTAATACTCAAGTATTCAGCGAAGTATGTTTTGTTTATTTAAATAATAAATAAGTGTAGTTATTAAGCATATACAAAACAACAAATGTCTTTAGCATAGATTTACAATGTTTCAAAACGCAACGCAGCACAATGTCACAAGATACATGATATAAATTTGTACATTGTTATACTGGTGGTGTCAGCAATCAAAGCTATAGATTTCAACAGGCTTGTTGAACTGACCTGAAAGTGATGCACGGGATTTATTTTGGACTTTTCTTTTACATTTGGAGCCAGAATGCTGCATCTTCCCGGTCGGAATCGCCGCGCGGCTACAGCGTTTCTCATGTAGTGGAAGCGTTTTGTGCAGCATTTAGTGGAAATGTGTTTATCTTCAACAGCGACTGCCATGAAAAGTCGTGTCCGTAAAAGGGAGAGGATCTTAGGTGCACGAGCAAGGCTTGTGGACCAACTCCGCTTCACCTCTGTAACCGCCCCCGTTTCTCCGCTTTCCGCATGTCTCGCGGTTGCCGCGTACACTGTTTGAAATGCCCATTAACGTGCAAATGGAGGCGTATGATATCAAAGCATCGCGAGAGCAGACTGCTCCGCATGCTTTCTACTCACTCTCGCGGTACTTTCATGTTTTGATTGATCTACGCAGCGCCAACAACACACGTGATCACCTGCAGTCAGGTGGTGGGGGATGCTGAGATCGTGAGATGGGTAAAAGACGAAATAACGTTATAACATTTCGTCTCGTCTCGTTTTGGTCAACGAAAATGAAGAGACATTTTAGCTTAGTTTTTATTTTGTAAACCACTTTTAGTCTCGTTTTTATTCGTCAACAATATTGCATTATACATTTTATTATAGTCATCGTCACATGACCAGCATTTTCGTTACGTCTCGTCTCGTTTTCGTCACGTGAAAAAGGTTCGTTGACGACTATATTTCGTCATACTTTTCGTTGACGAAAGCAACACTACTCTAAACTAGTCACATCATCCAAATCATCGTCCTGTATATTAGACCCCGTTCCCACAAAACTACTTAAAGAAGTATTCCCTGTAGTGTCAACCCCGGTTCTAAATATCTTTAACTCATCGCTAGAAATAGGATACGTTCCAACAGCTTTCAAACTAGCAGTTATTAAACCGCTGATTAAAAAACCACAGCTTGACCAAGGAGAACTTAATAACTTTAGACCAATCTCAAATCTCCCTTTTCTTTCGAAAATATTAGAAAAGGTAGTGGCAAGCCAGTTACGCACATTCTTGACAAATAATAGTACATATGAAAAGTTCCAATCAGGATTCAGGCCCCACCATAGCACAGAGACAGCGTTGCTTAGAGTTACAAATGACCTCCTATTAACATCCGATCGTGGTGAAATCTCAATTCTTATATTACTAGACCTTAGTGCAGCATTTGACACAATAGATCACAGAATCCTACTCAATAGACTAGAAAACTATGTTGGTATCAGTGGTCAGGCGCTAGCCTGGTTTAGGTCATATCTAACCAATCGCTATCACTTTGTTTATGTAAATGAGGAAGAGTCATATCACTCCCTGGTTAAATACGGTGTACCGCAGGGATCAGTTTTAGGTCCTATCCTGTTCTCGTTATACATGTTACCCCTAGGAGACATTATCAGGAAACATAACATAAGTTTTCACTGCTATGCGGATGATACCCAGCTTTACATCTCCTCGCATCCCAGCGAAACACACACGTTTTCTAAGCTAAAAGACTGCATTAGCGATGTTAGTGACTGGATGGCACATAACTTTCTTAAGCTCAACTCCAATAAGACAGAGGTACTTATTATTGAACCAAATCGCTACAAACATAATATGTCAGATTACAAATTGCACATAGATGGCTGTACTGTGGTGCCATCTTTCACGGTTAGGAACTTAGGTGTGATGTTCGACAGCAACTTATCCTTTGATAGTCATATCGCCAACGTCTGCCGCACAGCATTCTTCCATCTTAGAAATATCTCAAAAATACGCCATATACTGTCTACATCTGACGCAGAGAAGCTTATTCATGCTTTTATGACCTCTAGAATAGACTATTGTAACTCGCTACTCGGGGGATGCCATTCAAATCAGGTCAACAAGCTTCAGCTAGTTCAAAACGCTTCTGCAAGGGTACTTACTCGATCTAAGAAGTATGACCACATAAGCCCAATTCTGGCATCTTTACACTGGCTACCAGTTAAATATCGCATCCAATTTAAAATATCACTAATCACCTACAAAGCTTTAAATGGCTTAGCACCCTCATATCTTAGAGAATTACTATCAGAATACAATCCATCACGCACACTACGGTCGCAAAATTCTGGCCTATTGATTATCCCTAGACTATCAAAAGTGTCCAAAAGTGGAAGATCCTTTTCCTACTTAGCCCCTAAGCTCTGGAATGATTTACCAACCGATGTCCGAGAATCAGACACAGTCGATCATTTTAAATCTAGACTTAAAACTTTTCTCTTCAACAAAGCATTCGCATAATTTGTCTAGTAAAGGTTCTTAACTCGCAATAGTTATTTTCACGGAACAAAGCACTCACGGTCATAACACAGACCAACCAAATAAATAAATAAAAACCTTTTCTGCATGAACACTTAAAATGAATTGCATTAAATAGTTTGCCACCGTTTGCCACTGAACCTGCATTAACGACGACAGTGGGGCTTCCGGCCTTAGTCAAACGGTTTGGCACGTATGGTCGGGTTGCGATTTTGGTGCTTTCTTGTGTCTTGTGAATAGTATGCCATACAGACCCGTTTGCCACTGAACCTGCATTAACGACGACAGTGGGGCCTCCAGCCTTAGTCAAACGGGTTGGTATGTATGGTCGGGTTGCGTTTTTCGCGCTTTCGTGTGTCTTGTGAATAGTATGCCATACATACCCGTTTGCCACTGAACCTGCATTAACGACGACAGTGGGGCCTCCAGCCTTAGTCAAACGGGTTGGCACGTATGGTCGGGTTGCGATTTTGGCGCTATCGTAAGTCTTATGAATAGTATGCCATACAGACCCGTTTGCCACTGAACCTGCATTAACGACGACAGTGAGGCCTCCAGCCTTAGTCAAACGGGTTGGTATGTATGGTCGGGTTGCGTTTTTCGCGCTTTCGTGTGTCTTGTGAATAGTATGCCATACAGACCCGTTTGCCACTGAACCTGCATTAACGACGACAGTGGGGCTTCCGGCCTTAGTCAAACGGGTTAGCACGTATGGTCGGGTTGCGATGTTTTTGGCGTTTTCTCCTGGTCCTGTAAATGGTATACAATATAGACCCGTTTGCCACTGAACCTGCATTAACGACGACAGTGGGGCTTTAGGCCTTAGTCAAACGGGTCGTCAGGTTTCATTTTCTCTTAAAGATCGGAAGGTGACCCTTATTTACCATATATACCCTCGCATTGGGCCCCCAATTTGCTAAATCCTCAACTGTGGATAACATAATTATGCCGCAATATTTAGTCTGTCTGGAACTAAGCTGAGTTAAACCACATCACTGTGTGACACTTCAATACATATGAACGGCCGCTACGCTAATACGATTTTGTTTTTCTCTCCCTGTCTCGTCCTCGACCCGAGGACAACGAGACAAACAGACCCAGTCCCGGTAGATGTGAAAGTCGGCACACCTCTGATCTACTGGCCGTCCTTCAATGTTATGCCCAGCTGATACCTGACCAACGATCACCGGCAGAACCGCTTAATCTCCGCTAAATCTCCATTTCCGTTCTCCCAAGGGTTTTTCCCTCCTAGGACTTATTTTTCCTCGGATAAAAGCCCGGGGTTTTTTTTCTCCTAGGGGGTTTTTCACCCCGGGGAGGCAGCCTTTTTGGGCTTTACCTAGCTTCCTCTTCTATACGTTGCTTTAGTAATACGTGCACTTATAATATTGAGTCATAGCCGCAGCAAATTTAACTGCTCATGCTATCATGTATTTTGTTGTGCTATCTGTCGTTTTTCTGTGCTTTTCACTGCTTCTATTTATGTAAAGCTGCTTTGAAACAATTGACTTTTGTGAAAAGCGCTATATAAATAAATTGAATTGAAAAATTGAATTGAATCGATTGAGTTGTTGTAGTCTGTTTCCATTACATATGCACCGTAACTCGCTTAACATACAATGACATCATTCTAATTTATTTATTTACTTATTTTGTGTGTACATTTATAGTATCAACTTTTTACTATAATTTTAAATGCCCTAAACAATGTACAAGGGTTACAATGACCATTAAAGTGTAAAAGCTATGTTATGTTAATGGTAACTGCAGTTGGTGCTGTTATTACAAAACTGTCCCAAAATCTGTTTATTAGAAAACATACCATTCATTATTACATCCAGTAACTTATTATTTACCTCAAGCTGATGTGGTTCCTCTCGTTTTCATAACGACCTATAACATCTGGCCCTAATAACAATTTTCCCTGAAATAATGTTTGTGACTGAACACACAGAAATACACAGTTAACATTTTTTTTAAATTATTTTTATTAAGAACACTTTTAAATCATCCATAAAACAACATTGATCGTTATGCCATGATAACTGCCTAGCATAATACCTACCTTGATAATCAAAAATAAATTGCTCAAAAAAAAATTTGTACCCTTTATCTAATTTTGACCTTCTTACCTCTCCCTGAAAACTATCAACAAAACGGACAACATCTGCTATTCTTACTTTAGGTAAATTATGTAATGTCTGGGAAAAAACGAGCTGTTGGCGGTCCATTATGATTATGATAATGAATTAATGAATGAATGAATGAGATCCTAGCCGGCGACGGCGCGACCGGAAATGCGTTTTACCTACATTCGGTCTCGGCCGCCATATTGTGAAATAGGCCTATTGAGTATGACAACGTCAGGCTAGTATTTCCGCGCTCACCAGTCCAAACACATTTTAATTTTTTTTCAGGAGTTATGTATATGCAAAATGATAACTTTTGATGACAGTAGTTTAGTGATAAAAAATGAAAAAAACAAATCAGATTTTATTTTTTCCCTCTCATCCTGTAGTCACTTGCGCCCCCCTCCGCAATAGTGTCGGCGCCCCCCCAGGGGGGCGGGCCCCACTGGTTGAGAACCACTGTTTTAGAGTGTAGTCAATTTAGTGACTGGTATTTAATAGCACTTATTTGTTTCTTTTGTAAATGCAAACAGACCATCAAATCCATTACAATCCATTACACAATTAGCTTATGAGGTGATCAAAAACATGCTATTCAAATTAAATGCTATATTTTTCTTCATAAAAATGCCAAGGTTACCATATACTCATTTAATTGGGGAGACACTGGATAATGTGCTCCGTTTTGATCAGGCTCTTCAAACAACTCTCTCAGCTCTGAGTCTAAGGATAGAAATGTGTGGATTAATAGGATCTTACTTTGCTCACCCTAGAGCAGTGGTTCTCAAACTTTTTTGGCTGAAGTACCCCTTTTTATGATTTTTTCAAGCCGAGTACCCCTTGACCAGGTAACAACATTTGCTTTAAAATACAGTGAAATGACAGTGAGACAGTTATTATATCTGATGCCCCAGAACAGGTTTATTGCTTATAAACATGTATATAGCTTTACGCAACTATGTAAATTCTTAAGTTTTAGGCATAACTGTAAATCAGAGACATTTTTTGTTCAATTAAAGTTCCTTGTAACCTTTTTTTCAACAGTTTCCGTGTGTTTTAACAAACAGTTAGGTTTTTACATGTAATAATTTTTTTTTAACTTTTTTTCATTAGTTTCACTGTGTTTTAACAAACAGTTAAGTTTTTACATGGTATCATCTTTTTTTTAAACAGTTTTCAACAGTTTCAGTGTGTTTTAACAAACAGTTAGGTTTTTACATGTCTTCATACAAGTCTAGTATGCTTAAGTCTAGTAAGTCTAGTATTGTCAGTTATATTTTCAATGGGATACATGGGCCTGCCCTTCGCTTAAGATCTTTGACATTCTTGGTGGCAGGGAAGTTACAGCTGTTATCAAACTTTGTTCAAGGCAAAGTCTGTTTCTTTGTTTAGTTTTTATTTGAGTCATTGCTGAAAATGAGGTTTCACAGAGGTAGGTAGAGCCAAATGGAAGTAGGTGTTCCAAAGCCCTTTTCCTTAGCTCAGGGTGCTCTCTCCTCACACACACTCAAAACTCTGTCAATGAACAGTTTTCAAAAGTAGTTTGCAATCCACGGTCTGTGCATAAGTCCAATAGCTCCTCCCTCAGATGAATAGGTAGCGTGACACCGTTGCTTTGAGAAAGTGTAAAAGGGTTTCTAACCCAATCCAGTTGCTCAGACTTCTCTTTTACATCAGGGAAGTATGATTGGAAACCAGACATCACATTAACTAAGTGTCCATTCAGTAAAGTTTTTAATGTGATTCTCTCCATATTTTCACTTAAAACGAAGCTATGAAACTGAGGAAAACAGCTAAAATCGCCCTCTGCACACAGTCTCTTCCACAGCTCCACTTTCTGAAGAAAACCATCAACTCTGTCATAAAGTTTTAAAATCGTAGTGTCCCTGCCTTGCAGACTGAGATTCAACTCGTTAAGTTTAGTAAAAATATCTACGCTAGTTTAGCAATCCAGTTATTGTCCTTAAACAAAGTGGCAAGAGGGGACGCATTGTCTGACAAAAAGCAACCCACCTCGTTTCGCAGCTCCAACAGCCTATTCAGTACTTTGCCTCTCGAAAGCCAGCGGACTTCAGTGTGTAAAAGAAGTTCGGTGTGTTCAGATCCCATGTCATCACATAATCTCCGAAACAGACGTGCATTCAGTGGTCGCGACTTTATGAAATTTATTGCCCTAACAGCTTCATTTAACACGGAATTAAGTTCCGGGCTCATCTTCTTCGATGCCAAAGATTCTCGGTGTATAACACAGTGTGTCCACAGGATGTCAGGGTTCTTCTGCCTTACGTGCACGATCAGGCCTTTGATACGACCTGTCATTGCCGCTGCTGCGTCAGTACACATACTGGTACAGGATTTCCAGCTGATTTTGTGCTCTGAGAAAAACGAATCAACAATGTTGAAAATATCCTGTCCAGTTGTTCTCCCCTCCAGTGTTTTGCAAAAAAGTATGTGTTCGCGAATGTCGCTGATATCCACGTATCTCACAAAAGCAACCAATTGTGCCTGTCCACTGACATCAACCGATTCATCCAATTGAAGTGAAAATGATTCACCAGTCCTGAGTTTATCCACCAATTGCTCAACTATATCAGTCCCCATTGTAAGTTCACTGTATGTTTGAACCTTTATTTTGTAATTTTGAGTATTCACTTCCGGGTCATGGTATTTCACTGGTTTCACCTGTATAAGTATTTCACTCCATTTCCTGTTTGTTAGTGTGTATTGGAACAGGGGGGAAGTAAGCGGGAAAGCTTACTTTCTGTTGACCGTAAACTTGGACGTCAAACATCGTAGGTTACCGTAAACTTTATTGGTCTATTTTAATGTGACTTTATGGACTTCATCATCAGTTAAAAGTATGTCTGTACTTAGAGTTTTGCATCATCGTATGCGTTTTTGTTTATGAGTTTGTTGTTTTCGTTTGTTTGTATACATGAATGTCTCTACAATAAATATCATTAAAGAACAACTGGAACGCGTCAGCAAATGCTTCTTCTCGATACTTCGCCCCTGAGCGGTTATTGGTTGCCGCTATATATAAGTCAACAGAAATTGGCTCTGTTTGGAAGTTTGGACGCAATTGGAAATGGCTTCATCTGCTCACCTGTGTTTGTATAAGGAGACTCATCACCACACATACTTGTCGCACGAAAACGGCAATTGAGGTATGTCCGCGATTTCAATTATTTGTGAGCTGTGTTTGTTGTTGCTGTGGAAGACGCTGCTATATGCTACTGCTACGTTGGATTGGAATTGGATTTGAGGTGCGTTTGCTTATGAGCTCATGATTGTGGATGTTGCTCTGTGTATGCGAAGACAGCGTTGTTTGGAATTAAGTTCACACCGTTGTAGTGTTGATGAACTAAATGGAGCACAACGCTGATAGCGGCGAGCAAGACGCCGATTGCGGCATGCAAGACGCTAATAGCAGCGAGCAAGACGCCGATGGGGGCGTGCAAAATGCTAATGGCAGCGACCAAGACGCTGGTGGTGGCAAACGAGAGCGTAAGCTCACGGCTAAGGCTTTGTTGGCAAAAATTGAATCGCTACAAAAGGATCGGAAGATTAAAGTGAACAAAGTGAAAGGTATGATTGGAATCATGATGGAACTGATGAAATGTGATGAAAATGCGTCTCAACTGAGCTCAATGTTGGAAAGTATGAAACTGACTATGTCTGAAGCTATTGTGTCACACAAATGTTTACTACCTCTTGTACCTCTGGATGAACTAAGCAAACAAAATGAATGGTTTGATGCCATCTGTACCCGTTATCATAGTTTTGTGGAGGATTTGGAATTTTGGCTCTTTGAAGCTAAGAACACAAAAGCTTTTAACCCTCATGAACCAGTCATTGTATCACAAATGACATGTATACCAGAGTTATCTACTTCTGTTGTTGCTACAGCGTGTAATATTCAACACAAGCCTGTACAAACTGAGTCTGGTGATTGTAATGACGATGTTCAACCAAGTGACAGTGTTTCAAACACAAGCAAAAAAGGGTCTTCTGGAGTAATGTCTCATGGATCTCGATCCAGCCGCTCTTCTGTGTCATCTACACGTCTTAAGGCTGAAGCAGAATTGGCTGCATTATTAGCCACTCAACAAATGTTACAAAGGAAACATGCATTGGAGGAGCAAGAAGAGCAACTGAGGAAAACAAGAGAAAATCTGGAGTTGGAAACCAAACTGGCTGAGTCAATGGCTAAATTAAAGGTGTATCAAAATGCAAAACTAGGATCATATACCTCTGCTAATAGAATTAAATCCAGTTCTCGTCATATTAATGTGGAAGCATTGATTCCTTCAGATACTGAGCCATTTGTATCACAAACTTTGACTGCTTATGGAACATCTCAAGCTCATGCTGCACAAGGCATCTACGCTCATGCTGCACAAGGCATCTCCGCTCATGCTGCACAGGGGATCTCAGCTCATGCTGCACAGGGGATCTCAGCTCATGCTGCACAGGGGATCTCAGCTCATGCTGCACAGGGGATCTCAGCTCATGCTGCACAGGGGATCTCAGCTCATGCTGCACAGGGGTTCTCAGCTCATGCTGCACAGGGGATCTCAGCTCATGCTGCACAGGGGATCTCAGCTCATGCTGCACAGGGGATCTCAGCTCATGCTGCACAGGGGATCTCAGCTCATGCTGCACAGGGGATCTCAGCTCATGCTGCACAGGGGATCTCAGCTCAAGTACAACAATCATCAATCAGACCTAAAATACAACATTCTCAGATTCCTGCATCTAGCATGTCATTATTGGACAGTCGGAATAATGGAACTGGTAATGGAACGAGTACTCAAAATGATCTCAGTTACATGAATAGGCTACAACTTATTGATAAGCAGAATAAAATAACTACCTTGTTGGTTAAACAGAATACCCTATCTTCACTTCCACCTAGAGAAATACCTTACTTTGATGGAGATCCATTACGCTTTCATGAATTCTTACGCTCATTTGAGGAAGTGGTGGAAAAAAGGGCAGATAGCCCAGGTGACTGCTTGCATTTTTTGGAACAATATACAAGAGGACAGCCCAAAGAAATCGTTCGAAGTTGCCAACATATGACTCCATTACAAGGCTACTTGAAGGCAAAAACTTTACTCAAGGAGAATTCTGGAGATGAGGTGAAAATAGCTGCTTCTTACATGAACAAAGCTCTTTCATGGAAAGTGATTAAATTTGAAGATGCAAAGGCTCTGCAAGAATATGCTCTCTTCCTAAGGAGTTGTTGCAATGCTATGCAAAGTATGAATTACATGAATGAGTTAAACCTCACTTCCAACATGCAGATCATTCTCTCAAAACTTCCATACAAATACAGAGATAAATGGAGAATTGTTGCATACGAGTTAAAGGAACGAAACAACAGTCAGACTACCTTTGTTGATATTGTCAATTTTATTGAGAAACATGTGAAAATCCTTTCAGATCCTGTGTTTGGGAATATACAGGGTACACCCTCCACAGGAACTAACAAAGTGAATGAAAGAATGACTCCGCAAAAGTCCAGAAGTAGTTTTGGTACCATAATTTCTTCCATGTCCAATGTAAAGGAGCACAGTAAGACAGTAACCAACAACAACTGTATCTTTTGTGATGGAGAACATGCATTGAGTGTTTGTCATAAACTTTCAAAAAAAGGGCACAGAGAAAAGATGAACTTCCTGAAAGTTAAAGGAATATGTTTTGGTTGTTTACAGACTGGACATATCAGCAGAGATTGCAAGAAGAGAAGAACTTGCACTGTATGTAATCTTAATCATCCAGATCTTCTTCACATATTCCAGCGTGAAAGGTCAGATACTTCACACAAGCAATCTGAATTGAAAACTGCTATTGGTAGTGCTATGATTTCCCTACAGTCCAATGCTCATACTGGGGCTGGTACAGACTGCTGTGCATTATCCATTGTTCCTGTGTGTGTCAAGTCAAAAAAGGGAAATAATGTTGTGAAAACTTACGCTTTTCTGGATTCAGGCAGCTCTGCTTCATTTTGTACTGAAAGTTTAATGCATAAGCTCAATCTCCCTGGTAAAAAAGTGAATATTCTTCTCAGGACCATAAGTCAAGACAAATCAGTCAGCAGTTATGTCCTGAATGATTTGGAAGTGTCTGGGTTGAATCAGGAACATTATTGTTTAATACCTGAGGTATATACTCAAGATGCTATGCCTGTAACTACAGCTAATATAGCTTCACAAAATGATCTTCAGTCTTGGCCAAATTTGTGTCACCTCAACTTACCTGCAATAGACTCTGATGTTGAACTCTTGATTGGAGCCAATGTTCCACAGGCATTAGAACCTTGGCAGATCATAAGAAGTCAGAATAATGGTCCCTATGCAATAAAAACTATGTTTGGCTGGACGATTAATGGACCACTTAAAGGAACGGTCACAAAGGAAGATGCTATGAATCGATCTCCTGTAATGGTGAATAGGATTTCGGTGCTGAAATTGGAAGAACTGTGGAAGCGACAGTTTAAGGCAGATTTTCCTGAGACTGCTCATGATGAACAGATTGGATCATCGAGGGAAGATCAACAATTTATGGATTTTGTGTCCCGTTCAGCAAAACTCATTGATGGTCATGTTGGACTTTAATCGTCCTGCATGTTTTTAATGAGGAGATCAGACACGTAACTCAAATCGAATTATTTTTAATAAATATCTCAAATGAAATATTACAGAGCTCTTGGTCAAAACTGTCCCTGTCTTTACACAACACCAATGCAGAAACAAATCCCCCGAGGAGCGGTTGATCTGATCTGCCTCTCCCTCTGACCCAAAATATATATATGTGCAGTTGGGTGGGGGCCTGTTCGATGGAAAGTTTTACTTCTTTCTTAAAGGTTCACCAGACCCGTTCGATGGAAAGTTGTACTTCTGTTTTAGAAGTTCATCCTGTTATGAATAACTATGACCGTTATTTCACCCTGTCGCCCCGACATCCTGTTTTTCTCCCCAGGTGTTTCTGCAAAGCAAAAGTTAAAAAACACACATACATACATACCGCAAAAACTCCAAGCCTGCTAAATTTCCACATGACATTTAAAAGTCAACTATCAAAACCCATATACAATGGAATCATATCTCTAAGTCTGCTAGACTATTCTAACTTTAGTACTATATGCTAAAGGTTAATACTCAAAGCTATTCTTAAAATCTTTATGATTAAAGGCAATGCAATCATTAATAATGCAATAATAAAATCATGATTATTCAAAGCACGGTTAATATTCATATTTCAAGGATATGCGGATGTGGGAATGTTCTAATTTGCCTTCATTCCCCCTTTTGATCTCCTTTACAGGAGATCAACCTCTGACTCCTCCTCCTTTGGTTCTTCTTCGTTTAGCCCTACTGCTCCCAGCAGTGGCATCTGATACGGTGGAGGATCCTTCCCCTCCACCGTCTTCACGATCCACCTGTTACACAAAGATCTGATACATGGAATACAACAACACCCGCAGGTTACAAGTATCGCCGCGGCCACTGCGATGGACATTAATAATGAAGTGATCAGCGCACTGTATTGCCCAAACCATTTTGTCATCCAGCTATTGAATGGGTTATCGATTCCGGAGTTTTCCGCATAACCACCATATGTCTGCCCTGTATCTACTTTGATTAGCCAATTCCCCTGCCCAGATTGTGTCTGTAATCAATATTGTATCTTTGCACCATCCCTTCTCAAACGATCCTCTATTCACCCCTAGGTTTTCCTCATTCCTAAAACACGTATAGTTCCCCTTATGTACCTGTACCCCAGGTGGTATTGCCCTGTCCGTTGGCGGGAATTCTCTCTCATACTCTTCACACCCTGCTATCTCTTTATTGAATAAACTTACCATGCATGTCCAGTTTCTATCTTGTATTGGTACGGTTGCTAACCTAGGTCTTGCTCCAGCACAAACAAAGCACTCTGTCACACCTACCTGTCTGGCCATATACCTCGCCCAATCCAACCACTTATTCTCTTCCTGATAACCTGTCTCCATCGCCCATTGCTCTTCCTCATTTATTAACTCATCTGTGGCTATGAATGCTACCACCGCCTCTTTATCATCCTTGAGCTTCTCTACTTTTTCAGCCAGGCTCTCCCCCACTCTTACTTTCTTTGCTTTTATCTCCAGTACCCCTTTTGGGTCTTTCCCTGTGAGGTCTACTCCTATTGTTATCCACATCGGTAACCATTTTTTCGACGGGGGTATCCCAATTACTATCGGATTTATTCCTGCCCCGTTTACTCCTACACCTCTTCTAAATGTCATGCTCCTTATAAATTTGTACCGTTCAATTGATTTAGTTGCTTTACTGAAAAACGGAGATTGCGGCACCCAACCTGGTTGACTATACCAATGTACGTCAAATTTCCACGAGTGACAGAAAGGCGCACTTGGCTTTCGTTTGAGGGCCACAAACAACCGTACACATCATGTCTTCGCCATGCTGCCTCATCGTTTCCACACTCGATTACTTTACATAAATCGAAATAGACTGTTTGTTTAGTTTCTGGATCTATTTCTATGGACAACATTCCGCTGGTTATTCCTATAAAGGTGGTTACCAGTAATATTCCTATCTTCTTCATTTTTGCTCTCCAATGTTTTTTATGTATTTATTATTTTTATTTATTAAACCGCCGCTACCGCAAGTACGCCAATAAATTTTTACGTAATCCTTTTTGGCCTCACAATATTCTACGACGATCGATTAATTGTCCTTCTACTGAAAACTGTCAACTAATGGGACAGAACTGTGAAAACATCCAACAACAATAAAGAATCATACAACAGATGTAAAAATATGTATGAGAGCTGTAAAATATAGTTAAACTGGATGTAGAATAACTTCGAAACACACAAGTTAAAATCAAACTGTAAAACACAACTCTATATCAAAAGAACTAAAAAATTACTGTAAGATATCTTCAAAATGCCCTCGTAAAATAATCTATAACATGTAAAACAATTGTCTTCAAAAATACTCCTGAAGGCATATATGAAAATTGCAAAATGTCATCAAATATCTTCAACGATGCTCACAAAAGGATATATATTAAATGTAAGTCCTTTGAAAATCATAAAATATTGTAAAATGTAAAACCCTTGAAAATCACAATATGTAGAAAAATATGAAATCTTTGAAATTCTCAAAAATCGTAACATGTAAAATACTTGAAACTCATAAGAATGGTCAAATGTAATACCTTTAAAAATCATAGAAAAATGTAAAATATTTGAAAAATCTCAAAATAGAAAAATGTAAAATTTTTTAAAAATCATAAAAAAAAAAATTGTAAACTATAATATATTTGAAAGTTGTAAAATATCTAAATGTGAAATCTTAAAATCTAAAAATAGAAAAAATGTAAAATATTTGAAAAATCTCAAACTAGAAAATGTTAAAAATTTTGAACATCATAAAATGGTAAAATGTAAAATATGTGAAAAATCTCAACGTATAAAAATTTATGATATCTGAAAATCATAAAATGGTATCAAAAATTACGATATCTGAAAATCATAAAATGGTAAAATGTAAAATATTTAAAACTTTCAAAATATAGAAATGTGAAATAAGTAAAAATATCAAAATTTAAAATATTTGAAAAATCATAAACTGGTGAAATGAAAATCATAAACTGGTAAAATGTAAAATATTTAAAACTTTCAAAATGTCCAAATGTAAAATATTTGAAAATCACAATCTCCTCTTTTTCCACTTATTATTCCCTTACATACACAGTAATGATTATGTCTGTGTTTTGGAACTCTTCTTTGATTACATCCCTTACTTTTTCCCACTCTAGTCTGTCCAACCCACACCCAATCCTGGGTATAGCCAACTTTTTTACTCTTTGTTCTTCACAGTGTTTTTTGAGTTCCTTTATTGCCTGTCTCAATGTGTCGTATGTTGGAAAATCTTTGGCTTTCTCTTTTGTTATCAGGTGAAAGATTGTTCTTTGCCCTTCCTGTGTTACCGCACACTGTCCCACCACTTTCTGTTGTCTAACTACTTTGTCTATTCCATATCTTTTTCTGAATTCCAATGCTATTCCTTTCCCAAATGCACAATCTTTGCTAATGCAGTGAGCTAATGCTTCATGTTCTGGACTGTTGAATAAGTCCCCCTTTAGTTCTTTGAGTGTTAGTTTTGTGTTCTTTTGGGAAATGTCAACCTGCTGTTGTGAAATGTCAACCTGTTGTTGTTCCCCTGTGTTGGATTCCCCCTTTTGGTCCTGCAGTTCCTGCAGGTCCAATCTTACCGTATCCAACGATCTTTCTGGTTGGTTGGTAGGGGAACAACAAGACCAATGGAACCAAGTGTCACCTTTACCAGCTACTCTGACACTATGTGTTGTGCGCTCAGTCACTCTGTATGGCCCAGTCCAACGAGGTTCGTTCCACTTCCGCTTAAACACCCTGAGAAGCACCCACTCTGCCGATGGAGTGATTTCTGCGTCTGGATGGGCCGGGGAGATGGTTTTCTGTTTGGAAAAGCTTGAGACAAGAACATTCAGCTTGGTAAAGTACGTTCTGTGATCAAGATCATATATCGGTTCAGGGTGCACTGGGTTGAACGGACCAGGAAATGAGCGACCTGTCAAAAGTTCGAACGGTGTGAATGACGTCATGCGGTTAATGGACGACCGTACAGACAAAAGTGCCAAGGGCAACGCCGTGACCCAGTTCACTTTCATTTGTGTACAGATTTTTGCAATTTTTGTTTTTAGCGTGAGATTCATGCGTTCGACCTTACCCTGTGACTGAGGATGGTATACGGTACCGAAACGGAAACGCAATCCCAGTGCACTCTCAACCTTCTGCAAATCCGCATTCTTAAAATGTGTACCGTTGTCTGAGCGAATGATTCTCGGAAAACCGTGACGCGGAATGTATTGGTTAATCAAACACTTAATCACCGAAATCGAATCTTCCTTCCCCGTTGGCCACGCCTCTGGCCAGCCTGAAAACGCATCCACGAAAACCAAAAGATAACGTTTACCTTCCACTCTCTCCCCCATGTCTGTGTAATCGATAACCACTTCCTCACCTGGGGCCGGATTCATGAAAACATTCTTAAGACAAAAAATAAGAAAGTTCTTAAGATAAATTATAAGAAGTGCGTAAGAATGTTACTAAGTGCAATTCTCAAACATTTCTTAAGAAGTTCTCAATTTTTTTCTTAAGAATAACTTAAATTTGTGTCTTAAGAATAAAATGACAAGCTTTAAATGAATTATACCCTGCTAATGAGGTAACAATAAATTGCGATCATTAACGCGATACAAACGAGTGATGCATTAAGACTACAGGATGTTATTCGCTGTTGTAAGGTCAGCTAGTATTAAGGCGGTGCAGTGCGTAAATATAAATCCATAATGTCCCAATCGGTCCGTCATGCGGGCCGAGCGCTCTGAGTGTGCGTGCTTCACTCTCCGTGCCCAAGGCTTTCGTCTCCCGCGACCCGCGCTCACGCGTCAAGAGACGGACGCGGAGGGTCAAGCGTGCCCGCAGTTTCGGAGCCCTCGACTCACATGACGGAGCGATTACCGGTCCGCCTCCCGCTTAGAGCGACTTTAAGCTGTTAAGTAATTTCATAATGAATGTAGGCTATTACGGAGGAAGTTACATGTTTGCTAATATTATCACTAATACTTATTTGTGTTGTATGACATATTACAGAGTAAGCTATTAAACTTCATTTGAGTGTTGAATTCCTCTTTAAACTAATCTATGTGAAGTAAACTGATAAAATTGCCATTTCAGACTACAAAATACAACATGTCACATTTTAAACAATCACATTAACTTATAAAACATCTTACATTTTGAGATTTAAGACTACTGTAAGGTTATCCTAACTTTAAGATGTTATTTAAGACAGTTTATTTTTCGAGAATTGGAATTCTTCTTAAGTTTTTTCTTAAGAACATACTTAAGGAAAAAAATAAGAACTTTCTTAAGAAGCTTTTTTGAGAATACAAAATATTGTTAACTTTTTTCTTAAGCTTGAATTTAAGATAAAAATGGCAGTTAAGAAGATTTTTCTTCTTAAGAATGTTTTGTGAATCCGGCCCCTGGTCCCCGTGGCGGGAAGACACCTGCGGCACATTTCACTCCAGCACGTACATTGTGTATGGAGCACACCCTGCAGTTAGCGATAAATTCTTTAACTGTAGCAGCCAGGAATGGGTGCCACCACTGGTTAAGATTGGAAATGGTTTGTTTGATTCCAACATGTGAGGGGGGGTGTGCTTGAGTGATAAGGGGTTTTATCATACTAGGTGGAATTACTGGTTTACTGTCCGGTCCTACCCAGCCGTTGTTCAAACGTACCGCCCCCTTTTGAAGCCACATAGACTTTTCCTCAGGTGATGCTTTGTGTTGCTCTACTGCTATGTCTGGGTCAGGTAAAATGTTATTGGTACCTTCCTGTTCTGCATCTTGTAACACCATTTGTGTGACGTACCCTGCACCTTGCTTTGCCGCCATGTCGGCTATCCGGTTACCCTGTGCCGCATCTGAGTTACTTTTATCATGACCTTTACATTTTATGATTGCCACCTGCTTGGGTTTCAAAATAGCTGCTGCTAATGCTATGATGTCTTCCTGATGTTTAATAGGTTTGTTGTTAGCTGCCAGAAAACCACATCTTTTCCACTTAGGCAATTCTGTTACAACTGCACCCACTGCATAGGCAGAGTCACTAAAAAGGTTGATTATTTTTCCTTCTCCCCACTCTAGCGCCTTTGTCATTGCCACAATTTCTGCTCTCTGAGCTGACTGATGTCCCTGTAAAGGTTCTGCTATCAATATTTCAATGTCTTCCTCTTCCAGTGCTGCAATACCTATTCCTGACCTCAGTGTTCCACTCGAATCTCTGAAACAGCATCCATCAAAAAACACCATAACTCCCTCTGGAATGATTTTTGTCAACAAATCTGGTCTAATTTTCTCTTCCCTTTCCACGGTCATACAACAGTCATGGGGTTCTCCTTCTGTCCAATATGAGGCCATGTTTATGCCCTCATGTGTGAAAACCAGATTTGGTTGTGCGAGACAGTTTTCCAACCGTCTTTGTCTCAGAGTGGAAAGTGTAAATGATGCTGAATTAACATAAGCTACCACTGAATGTGCAGTGAGAACTGTTAAACAATGTCCCTGTACTATGTGCCCAACTTTGTCCACAATTTTTGCCAGTCCTGCTGCATATCTGGTACATGGGTGTTCTCTTACCTCAATGTTATCCAGTGAGATGCTGATGTACATAAGAACTATCCGATTACCCTGATCTTTCTGGAACAACACTCCGTTTACTGTAGTCTTACCCTTTGAAACATCTAGGAAAAATTGCTTGTCATAATCTGGTTTTGCCAAATCTGCTGCCATGGATAAACTGCTCTTCACATCTATGAACGCTTTTTCTGTCTCTGTGTCCCATGCTAACTTTGCTCTTAGTTCCCTTGGCCCTGCCTTCCTAACCATTTCCCTTAGTGGGTGTGTCAACTCTGCATATGCTGTAATATAATTCCTGCTAAAACCTGCCAAGAAATGATAACATATCTTTTACTGTAATTGGTTTGGCATGTTGCAAAATTGAGGTTCGATGTTGGCTGGACAATCCTGATCCCTGTGCTGACAATACTCTTCCTAGAAAAGTAACTTCCCTTCTACATACCTGTAATTTGCTCTTGTTCACTTTGAAGCCTTGTTCATACAGTCGTTTGAGCACTTCATGTGTGGCCTGGATACAGTGCTCTGCTGTTTCTGCGGCCAGTAACAAATCATCTACATACTGAATGAGAGTCGTGCCCTCCGGCAAGTTCACTCCCTGTAACATATCTTTCAGTGCCTGGTTAAATATCCCAGGGGATAAAATGAATCCCTGCGGAATGCGGGAATATCTTATTTGTCGCCCCCTGTAGGTGAAGGAGAAAATATCTCTTAAGTGCTCTGCAAGGGGTAAACAGAAGAAAGCATTAGCAGGATCGATGCAAGTATACCATGATTGATGTTGAGTGATTTCATTCAGAGAAGTGTATGGGTTTGGAACAGGTAAAGTTGGAGTTTTAATGATTTGATTGATTGTTCTCAAATCATGTGCCATTCTGAATTTTCCTGTGTTTTGTTTTTCCACAGGCAGAATGGGTGTGTTCCAATTGGAATCAGCATACTCTAAAACCCCTGCGGTTAACTAACCTTCAATGGTATCTTTGATACCTTCCTCTGCCTTTGGTTTGTGTTTATACTGAGGCCTCCAAATTGGATCCTCACATGTCAGCTCGAACGAAATTTCTGGGTAATTTTTACAAAACCCTACATCTGTGGGACTCTGAGTCCATAACTGGTCGGGCAAACTTTTCAACATTGTTTCAGCATCTTCATGATCACTTTTCTCCCTACCATGCCATCTTGTGAGCCATTCATGTTCCAACACTACAGTGTCTTTTGTTTCCTGTGTGATCAAATAATACCCTGAGCTAGATGAATATTTTACACCAGGAAGTTGGGTTTCCCTCCAATCTGTTAAGTGTATTCCCTTCTTTACCATTGGTCCTAGATCTTTAGCTTGGTGTTGGGGGTGTACTAACAATGATATATGGGGTGATGCCTCTTCCCTCATTTTGTACCGTTGTTCCTGTTCGGGGGTAAGTTCTACAATACCTGTCACTCCCTCTTTGCCTATCAATATTCCTGCCCCAAAAATTTCCCACTGTTCTCCTGCAATGTTATCAAATTGTTCTTGGTACCAGTACTCTTGTGTTCTATCATAAAACAGAGTGACATGCAGTGGATCTATTAGCTGGGTGTATGGAGCTAATGATAATATCCAAGGTTCCCATTGAGAGTACAGATCGTTCAGGGTGTCCCCTGTGTCCCCCAGAAGCACCCTCCCCCAGTAAATGTCAGCTCCCTGTGGAGAGGTGTTTGCAGAAAGTAACCATTGTCCATGCGTTCTCATTGTGGTCATGATGGAACAGTTCATGGTGATACCATTTTTCATAGTTACTATAATCCCCTCCGGGCTGCATAGGATTTCAGCTCCAAGTTTCACTAGCAAGTCTCTTCCCAACAAATTTGTCGGTGAGAAATATGACAGCAGAAAACAGTGAGTCAGTGATTGTTTTTTCATGCACTGCACTGTGAGTTCTTTGGAGAATTGCAGTCTAGTTATAGCCCCGGAAAACCCCCTTACTTCAGTGGTTTCATCTGAAATAAGATTTTTTGGAAGTTCAAAGTTCAGTGTGGAGTATGTTGCCCCAGTATCCACCAGGAATTCAACAGGACGTGTGTTTACCTCCAAAGTCAGCAAGGGTTCCGCCCTGACCCTGCTGAGGTCGTTCCGTGGGCCGTCTCAGTACCACTCCCTTTCCCCTCCAGTGGACAAAGGGTACTGCGAGTGTGGTCGTGGTGCTTTTTCCACGTTAGGGGCCATGTGTGGGTTATGGCCTCTGCCCCGAGACGGTCTCTGTTGGGCTCCGAGTTCAGGTTGCCGACAATCACGGACGAAGTGTCCCGGACGACCACAACGGAAACACCCTTCCTGATACTGCACTCTTCCCCTCCCCCTATTGTAATCCCCACCCCTACCTCTATTGGAGTAATACATTGGTCTTTGGGTGGTTCTCTCCCATTTAACATTTGATGGGTCAACTTCCTGTTCTTTGTTATATCTTGGAGGGGCTTTCATCTCCTGAACTACCATTTGTATATCCTTCTTTTTCCCTTTTTCTTCATTTAATTTAGATCTTGCTTCCTGCAACTGTAATTTTAGCAACTGTTTTTTCAATTCCTCTACTTCCCCTACCTTTTCTTTTTCTTTTTCGTTCGCCCTCGACATGTGATGAAGGAAATGTCGTTCCCAAACCTCACATAAAGCACCTGGTAAGTCAGGGTTGGCTTTTATTTCATCCTGTACAGATTTAGGAGTCCCTTCCAATACAGCAGCTCTGAACATCTGTTCCTGTATTCTATCTGAATGTGGATGAGCCCCTGTTTGCTCTTCCCACTCTCCTTTGCATCGACTCAGATATGCTGCTGCTGTTTCTTCCCCTTTTGGAGAAAATTTTATATTGTAAAGGGTGCCTGCTGGTGCTGGGTACAGCTTTCGCAGTGCCTTTCCCCAATCTGATGCAACTCGACAGTATGGATAGTCATCATATAATCCTACCGTTCCTGCCTCTCGCTCAATTTCCGTAATCTGTCCTACGGTCAGTACCTGTCCCAATAATGCTCTAAGGTCTCCGATCGCCAACGTATGCCCTTGTGTCAAAGTTATTACCTTCCCAATCCATTTACCCCCACCACTCGTGATATGAGTTAGCTTTGCAAGGATAGCTCCCATGTCTGTGAATGACCATGGTTTGTATTCTACCTTTCCACTTGTCTCCACTAGGGGGCAGATATTAGGTACCCTACGAATGAGATGTAGTTCCCTACATTCCTGTTCATCTTCTTCCTGTTCTTTCTTTGGTGTCTGTATACTGTAGTTATATCTGCTCTCCTCTTTCATCCTCTTACCCACCTTCATTTCTCCTCTGATTTCAACTGGATATGTTCCCTGTTCTTCAACCTCTATCTGACTCCCAGTCTCGTCCACTGTTATGAATCTGCTACTCAATGTTTCTCCTGGGGTGCTTTGTGCTCGAGGTTGAAATGTCCTTTCCTGTACTACGCTATTCCATTGTTCCCTTAGTTCTTTCTCCAGAGCTGCCATCTTCTGTTCTGCCTGTGCCGCTTGCTCTCTATCTGTTCTCATCAATTCAGCTGTTTCTCTTGCTATTTCTCTCTCCTCTGTCTCGTTTTCTGTTATTAAATTTAATTTCCCTGATTTTATTTTCCAGCGATTTCCCTCCCGCTGCTCCATGTCCAACACACCCTTTTGTACTTCAAATACTGGCAACTGTGTATGGGGCGGGGCATATGGAGGTGGAGCAGTGGGTGGCAGTGCTGGATATATGGATGCTATTTCCCTCCCCTCCTGAATTTTGTTTGCTTCCTTCTCTTTAAGGTCACTCTTTTTTATTTCCACTTTCTTTTCTGTCTCTTGTCTCTCTTTATCCAACTGTACCAAAGCCACACAACTAACTGCCATACTATGCCACAAATGAAACTCTTCACGTAGTCTCTTCACTTCCTTGTCATGCTTCTTTCTAGCTAGAAACCCCACTTCCTTTTTGTCCTCTCTCTGAAACTTCCTGTGCGCTTCACTTTCTTGAAAAATTACTTGCTCTTTCAAACTTGTCTTCGTCCTATCTTCGTAACCCTTAAGTTGTTTCCATTCTTCATACATTTCTTGCAATTTCTGAGTCTTTTTGAGCCTTTCTCTATCTTCTAACCCACTCAAAAGCTGTTCTACGGCTGCCTCCCATTGCTCTTTAAGAGTCTTCATGTTATCTTCCACTAAAATATGTCTTACCCTGAATATCTTGTTTATTCTTCCTCTCAATGTTATTTGCTGTCAGTCCTTCTGTAAATACACAAAAATTCTCACAAAATTATTTTCTGTGTTTTCTTAGTCAAACGAACAACAATCACCTCTTCTTATTAAAACTAAAGTTCACTTTAATACTATTGCCAGACAATAAAATTCAGTATTGTTACTTCTTCTTGAAATGAAAATGTAATAGTATTCAACTCTTGCTTGATGACGGTTAAAAAGGATTCAAGATTTTGTCAAAACTTAAATCAAATTCAATCTGGCAATATGTAACTTCTGTCAGAATTCAAACTACATTCATTATATAAAACTTGTCAAATTAGAAATTTAAAATCTCAAAAATGAAATGATATTTAGGACGTATTAAAAAAACAACATCTATCAAAGTTAAAAAATGTAACAATATGTCATACTGGTTAAAGTTAAAAATAACATTTATCAAACTTTAAATGTAAGAATATGCAATGCTGGTTAAAGTAAAAAACAAAATTTATCAAAAATAAAAATTCAATAATGTGTAATACTTGTTAAAATTAGAAACTACACATAAGCTTTGCCAAAATTAAAAATGTAAGGGCCTTCAATACTGTACTTGTCAAAATTGAAAATAAAGTTCACATCAATAACATTTATTTCTTATCACTCGTTCAAATGTAAATTTCCATAAAACAACCAGCACTTCTCAAATCTCTTGCTGATCTCACTAATTTTCTAACGTTTTCCTGAAAGTTACAATATTCTTATTACGGCTCGAAACAATGCATCCAATACACGTCTCAATCAATTCACAGGCACCATATGCTTTTATGATAACCACGGCTTAATTTCAGACAAAGTCGGCTCAGTTTTATCCACTACTGCAATCGAAATTATTAAATGTCAGTAATCGTTTGAATCTCTCTACTTCTACACTTTTCGTCTATTATCTCTCTCGGACTGGGTTTGTTTCTCTTCCGTACGCCTTTTTCGGCTCTGACAATCTATATCATATAACTTCTTTCAGTTGTACTTTCTTCAAAATGAAAGTAAAACTACCAGCCCGTCACGGAAAGGAAGCAGAATGAGAGCACAGCTTCTAAAGTGAAACTAAATTACGCTCCGAGCTGAGAAGTTCACAGTTTTCTCTTCCTTATTCTTAAATCTTGTTAGAAATGAAACAATCTCTTCTTGTAATCAATTCACCGAGAACAATTATCCATTTCAATTTATTTTGAAATCAAGTATAAAGAAACTACTCTTTCTTCCCGAATCACACCCCGGAATGAAATAAGAAAATGGAGATCCACACTAAAATACAATAAACATAAAATATACTGCAGAAACGTCTACTCCTTTAAACATGAAATAACACTAGACAACTCCAGAGAATCACACATTCACATCAATAAAACAAAATAAAAACTGGATCCGTCTACGCTTGTACCGTGTAAATGAAATGATACTAAACAAAATTCCCCAAATACACACAACAGTAAAATACAATATACACAGGATATAAAATATGCTTTTCTACAAATTGAGTTAAAATTTGCTGACAGTAAATTGCAACCACAATAAATTTTTTTAAAGACGGAATCCGACGGCTTTTTAAAACTAGAAATTTTATTCCAACTGCACTTACAGTAAAACGATTAGTAATTGAACACATAAAAACTGAATTACGATTTTACTTATAATAAATCTAGACAATACTCAGATTTTAGGATGCTAAATTAAAATTTACTGATCATAAATCTGACTCAAAATAAAATGTCTTCGTAAAAATAGAAAATTGAATCAAAATTTAAGATATACAATTAAGTAAAAATCAATGACAATAAAATTGACTAAGAAAAATAGAAAATTTAATTAAAACCTAAGATATAAGATTAAGTAAAAACTTGTTAATAGGAAAATAGAACATTGAATAAAAATGTACTAATCGTGGAATTGAATAATAGCAAAAATATTTCGTAAAAAGATAACACTGAATTGCAATTCACTGGCAGCAAAAATCAATAAAAATATTTATCCAAAGAAGAAGTAGAATTAAAATATACTCACAGTAAAGCTGATAATATACCGGTAGCAAACAGCGCAAATAAACAGCACATTTAAAAATAAGCAGCCATTTCGTATAATCTTCAGCAAGTTTCAAATTCCTATTCTTTAGCACAACTTAACAATATTGCTTACAATAAAACTTTTTCAAATACCAATATTCTCTTCGTATTTTCGACTATTTCGTGGCTTTCTTACCACTTTCGCTTTCTCTTTATGCGGTCCAACCGCTGCGTTGCCCGTGGTCCCTGACCACTTTCTCGGGTATGAAACCCACTTCAATCTCTATGTATCTCGGTCCAACCGCTCTGTGTTCCCAGAACACTAAATCCTATTCTACTGTATTCTATTCCCGCGGTCCAACCGCAACGTGTTCCCAGAACACTAAGTCCTATTCTACTGTATTCTATTCCCGCGGTCCACCCGCAACGTGTTCCCAGAACACTAAGTCCTATTCTACTGTATTTTATTCCCGCGGTCCAACCGCAACGTGTTCCCAGAACACTAAGTCCTATTCTACTGTATTCTATTCCCGCGGTCCAACCGCAACGTGTTCCCAGAACACTATCAAATTTGTCCTACGTTAACAACGTGGTACGTGTCCACGTTCGGGTCCCGGACCCTAATTTTGGAATAACCCACAGAACACTCGTCAGTGTCGGGTTTCCAATTCTGCGTTCCAAACGCCTCCTGGTCCCGGACCAGTTATAACAATATTTCCTTTCTTTCGTTTCACAATTTTTATTTTATTTTATTTTAACCGAATAATTGTTATTTCCCTTTTTATTTTATTGACACATTTAATAGTTCATTTGAGATATATGAAATTTAGATAAAATTGACAATAATCATTGTATCATATCATTAATCATTCTTCACGACATTTAAATAAAGCAGAATTTTGATATAACAGGTATCTGCTTACCTTTCCTATTTTGCGCAAGTGGAATGTCGAGAAGAAAAATCAATGATGTCCAGTCCTCCTCATCACGTCGATGGGGTCACCAATTGTTGGACTTTAATCGTCCTGCATGTTTTTAATGAGGAGATCAGACACGTAACTCAAATCGAATTATTTTTAATAAATATCTCAAATGAAATATTACAGAGCTCTTGGTCAAAACTGTCCCTGTCTTTACACAACACCAATGCAGAAACAAATCCCCCGAGGAGCGGTTGATCTGATCTGCCTCTCCCTCTGACCCAAAATATATATATGTGCAGTTGGGTGGGGGCCTGTTCGATGGAAAGTTTTACTTCTTTCTTAAAGGTTCACCAGACCCGTTCGATGGAAAGTTGTACTTCTGTTTTAGAAGTTCATCCTGTTATGAATAACTATGACCGTTATTTCACCCTGTCGCCCCGACATCCTGTTTTTCTCCCCAGGTGTTTCTGCAAAGCAAAAGTTAAAAAACACACATACATACATACCGCAAAAACTCCAAGCCTGCTAAATTTCCACATGACATTTAAAAGTCAACTATCAAAACCCATATACAATGGAATCATATCTCTAAGTCTGCTAGACTATTCTAACTTTAGTACTATATGCTAAAGGTTAATACTCAAAGCTATTCTTAAAATCTTTATGATTAAAGGCAATGCAATCATTAATAATGCAATAATAAAATCATGATTATTCAAAGCACGGTTAATATTCATATTTCAAGGATATGCGGATGTGGGAATGTTCTAATTTGCCTTCAGTCACTATCACATTGGACTGCCATTCAGAAACACTGATGTTATCATGCCAGTTAATCGTAAAGTTGTGGAGCAGCGTGCTGTACATCTGCAAAGAAGGTTCAAAGTGAATCCTACCTTTCATGCAAACTACACCACCTTCATGGAAGATGTTATTAGTAAGGGTTATGCAGAAAGAGTACCCATGGCCGAGTTGGAAAGATGTGATGGACATCTTTGGTATATACCACATCATGGTGTATACCATCCTAAAAAACACAAAATAAGGGTTGTGTTTGATTGCGGCGCTTCTTATCAAGGTACATCGTTGAATGGTAATCTCTTACATGGCCCTGATCTAACTAGTTCACTAGTTAACGTACTTGTACGATTCAGACTAGAAACTGTTGCCCTGATGGCCGACATTGAGTCTATGTTTCATCAGGTGAAAGTCCACCCAGAAGATCGTGATCTTTTAAGGTTTCTTTGGTGGCCTGAAGGTAACATGAACAACAGTTTGGAGGAATACAGAATGGTGGTACATTTATTTGGTGCTACATCTTCACCGAGTTGCTCAAACTTTGCATTAAGGAAATGTGCAACAGATCAAAAGGACCTATATGATGACAAGACAAAGGACGTTGTGTTTAATAACTTCTACGTGGATGACTGTCTTGTCTCTGTAACATCTGAATCTGATGCCATACATCTGTACAGGAACCTCACTGATATGTGTGCCAATGGAGGATTTCACTTAACTAAGTGGATGAGTAACAGTCGTGCCGTATTGAGTGCCATACCTGAAAAGGACAAAGAGAGCAAGGTAAAGGACCTTGATTTGGATCATGATGTATTACCACTAGAAAGAGCCCTGGGAGTACAATGGTGTGCTGAGTCAGACGCATTTCAATTTAAGGTGGTAGTCCGTGAACGACCTTTTACCAGAAGAGGAATTCTTTCTGTCGTTAGTTCCATTTATGACCCTCTAGGATTCCTCTCACCTGTGATTCTATCTGCAAAAATAATCCTACAAGATCTATGCAGAAAGGAAATTGGATGGGACGATGTTATTCCTGACGACTATATACAACGTTGGAGGAAGTGGCTAGATGACCTGCATCATTTGGAAAGTTTCAAGGTCAAAAGTTGTATAAAGCCTGATGGATTTGGTGAAGTAACATCTGCTCAAATGCACCACTTTTCAGACGCAAGTGAACAAGGATTCGGTGTGGTGTCTTACCTGTTGATTCACAACGCCAATAATTTGACACATTCAACTCTTCTGGCAAGCAAGGCAAGAGTTACGCCGTTGAAATCCACTACAATTCCTCGCTTGGAGCTTACAGCTGCCACACTTGCTAGTCGCATTAACAACATATGGATGAGAGAGCTTAAGATGCCCTTTCAGGAATCAATCTTCTGGACAGACAGTACTTCAGTTCTTAAGTACTTACGAAAAAACGACCACAAGATTCAAGTGCTTTGTTTCTAACAGAGTGTCAGAAATTCTGAAGAACTCTGACATATCACAGTGGAAATATGTGAATTCATTGAGTAATCCAGCGGATTTGACATCAAGAGGAGTAAAAGTGGCTTTATTTCTACAAAATAGTACGTGGCTTACTGGTCCTACATTTCTTGTCCAGCCACAAGAAGAATGGCCAGTAGATCCTACATGTCAAGATGTAATGATGGCTAATGATCCTGAAGTGAAAGTAAGTGTCTTGGTAAACAGGATAGAAGTCAAGGAAGAATCAGACTCCTTATTAAGCTTCTTTAATTACTTTTCTTCTTGGATGCGACTGAAAAAGGCTGTTGCATGGATTCTTCGCTTTAAGACAATACTGTTGGATCGTGTCAGAAAGCGGAAACAGCCACAGGCCGTGGATCCATCTCAGCAGATGACAACTGTTGATAAAGGAATACAAAAGTTAACATCTATTGGACACAAGGACCTGCTTTCACTGGAAGAGTTGGAAAAATCAGAAATGGAAATCATACGACTGTGTCAAGAGTGGAAATTTTATGATGAGTTGGCAAGTCTGCAAAAGAATGGAATAGTCAAGAGAAGTAGTTCTCTCTACCATCTCAATCCCATACTTCAATCTGGTATTTTAAGAGTTGGTGGTCGTCTTAGTAATGCAGAAATTCCTGAAGAAGCTAAATACCCAATTGTACTGACTAAGGATATGCACATTTCTAACCTGATTTTGCACCACATTCATGAACAAGTTGGACATAGTGGGCGAAACTACATGCTGGCTATCCTTCGACAACAATATTGGATCACTGGAGCTGCTGCAGCCATAAGAAGAATTCTATCAAAATGTGTTGTATGTAGAAAGTTCCATGGAACTGCAGGACATCAACAAATGGCAGATTTACCACCAGATCGAGTTTTACCAGATAAACCACCGTTTACTCATGTTGGAGTAGATTGTTTTGGTCCCTTTGAGATAAAACGGGGAAGAGTCACACTAAAACGCTACGGCGTTATCTTTACTTGTCTTGCCATAAGAGCTGTTCACATTGAAATGACTGCATCCTTGGATACAGATTCATTTATTCATGCATTAAGACGCTTCATTGCACGACGTGGACAAGTGGCTGAAATACGCTCAGATAATGGGACAAATTTTGTGGGAGCTGAACGTGAATTACGAGAAGCAATACAAAATTGGAATCAAAATCAGATCAACGACGTTCTTCTTCGAAAGAAGATAAAATGGACATTCAATCCACCTACTGGTTCGCATCATGGAGGAATTTGGGAGAGACTTATACGATCGATAAGGAAAATCCTGAATGCTATTGTTCAAGGTCAGCGCTTGGACGAAGAAGGTCTTCTTACATTTTTCTGTGAAGTGGAATCAATACTTAACAATAGACCTATAACAAGAGCTTCTTCTGACCCTAATGATTTACAAGTCTTAACACCTAATCATCTTCTCCTATTAAAGACAAATTTGACATTACCTCCTGGAACCTTCACAAAAGAGGACTTGTATACGCGTAGAAGATGGCGTCAAGTTCAATACATGTCAAATCTCTTTTGGAAGCGATGGATAACCGATTACCTACCTCTACTACAGGAACAACAGAAGTGGATTGTAAAAACGCGCAACTTTCAGTTGGGAGATGTTGTGCTTGTAGTGGACGACAATGCACCAAGGAGCTCCTGGAATATGGGTAGAATTGTGGACACCATAAAGGACAAAAAAGGATTTGTACGACAAGTCAAAATCAAGACTAAGAGTTCCCCCTTAACTAGACCAATTACAAAAACTATTTGTCTTCTTGAAGCTGAGGAACATCATGAATCTACGGACTAACAACTTATAGTGACATTTGAGAGCTCTCAACGGACATGACAATTCTTATATTATTGAGGACAAACTTTGTATCTACAAAGATGAACTAAACAGACTTTTATTGAAAAAGAAAAAAAAAGGGAGAACAAAAAAAAACTCAATGAAAATGTATGTGCCATACTGCAGTGTAAATGTTTGTATTTATTCTTAATTATATTTGATGATTATTACAGATGTATTGTGTAATAATCAGGGGCTGGAATGTAAGTGCACTGTATGTTTGAACCTTTATTTTGTAATTTTGAGTATTCACTTCCGGGTCATGGTATTTCACTGGTTTCACCTGTATAAGTATTTCACTCCATTTCCTGTTTGTTAGTGTGTATTGGAACAGGGGGGAAGTAAGCGGGAAAGCTTACTTTCTGTTGACCGTAAACTTGGACGTCAAACATCGTAGGTTACCATAAACTTTATTTGTCTATTTTAATGTGACTTTATGGACTTCATCATCAGTTAAAAGTATGTCTGTACTTAGAGTTTTGCATCATCGTATGCGTTTTTGTTTATGAGTTTGTTGTTTTCGTTTGTTTGTATACATGAATGTCTCTACAATAAATATCATTAAAGAACAACTGGAACGCGTCAGCAAATGCTCCTTCTCGATACTTCGCCCCTGAGCGGTTATTGGTTGCCGCTATACCCATCTTGTCAATTCTACGTGAAACGGTGTCATTTGACAGGGGTACAGTTTTTATCTTGTCTGCTGCTGTTTTATCCAGCATGGTCTCAGCGAGCACAGCTGCCGCAGGAATAATTAATTCCTCAGCCAGGGTAAATGGCTTTTTTGCTTTCGCCAAAAGTAAAGACACAGCATACGATGCTTCGAGTGCTTTTGCTGATGCACTTGTAGTTTTTTTCATCTTCTCTTGGCATGATGTAAATTCATGAAATTTTCTTTTAAAAAACTCCAGTGAGTTCCCGACCTGACCTGGATGTTTAGTCCGGAGATGCCGTTGAAGATGAGCTGGCTTCATTGAGCTGTTAGCTAACAGCTCACCGCATAAAAAACACAATGCTTGGGGAGGGTTATGTGGAGTAGACGTAAATCCCATCCCTATGTATTCTTCGCGAAACTGGCGGTATTTTTGAGTCTCTGTTTTTTTATCTTTCTTTTTAGCATGTTCATCTGTTGGAGGAGCTTGTCCTCTTTTAAGAAGCCACCTTTCCATTTTATCTCATCCTCTCCGAGTCCTAACTTACATTATTTCGCGCGCAGACACCGCTCATGATTCTGGATTCGTGTTTCAATAAATAACTAATAAATTGTTATATGTTTTAAAGTGGTTAATTTCTTTTTTAAACCATCTTTTTTGTAGTCCTGATTTCATATAAAAATAATATTATCATGATTTAACGATTTCCATGATTTATTACTTAGGTTTCCAACTTTCTCACGTACCCCCTGCAGTACCCTCAAGAACCCCTAATGGTTCGCGTACCCCCATTTGAGAACCACTGCCCTATAGGAAAAAAGATAACTTAGTTTAAAAAATAAGATGTGTTTTAAACTTTCTTAATGCCTTCAAAATTTATAATGTCTTGAGAATAGCAAATGTAAGTTAAATTTTTTTGTTCTATTTGTCCAAGATAAACCTTTTTATTTGAGTCTTCTCTTTGGTTAATTGAGCATTCCTTTTTCTAGATTTGTATATTTGTATTTTGGATATACTGGAAACATCACTTCTAGCTTATACTTAATGTAAATATTCAATTCAATTCAATTTTATTTATATAGCGCTTTTCGCAATTGGTGATTGTTTGAAAGCAGCTTTACATTAATAGAAGCAGTGGAAAGCACAGAAAATCGACAGATAGCACAACATAATACACAATAGCACAAGCAGCAAATTTGCTGCGGCTATGAATCAACATTATAAGCGTGCGTATTAATATTGTAACGTAAAGAAGAGGGTGCTAAGTTAAGCCCAAGAAGGCTGCCTCCCCGGGTTGAAAAACCCCCTAGGAGAAAAAAAAACAGACTTTTTAGCCGGGGAAGTAAAAAAAGTCCTAGGAGGGAAAAACCCTTGGGATATATATATGTATATTTACACATTGAAACGGATAAGGAGATTAAGCGGAGGTTAAACGGGTTCTGCCGGTGGTCGTTGGTCAGGCATCAGCTGGGCATCACGTTGAAGGTCAGCCAGTAGATCCGACTTTCACATTTACCGGAACTGGGTCTGTTTGTCTCATTGTCCTCGGGGTCGAGGACGAGACATGAAGAAAGAAAACAAAATCCAATTAGCATAGGGGCCATTCATATGGATACACATGTACACATATATATACACACACATATACATATAGGTATTGAAGATACAACGTCACCCCCTGTGACAGACTCTGCACAGTTTGGTTTAGGGAGAACGAGATTGACGCACTGACTCCCTTAGAAGGACTAAAGTCCCGCCCCTGACCAGTGGGCTTAACGCCACAAATCTATACCCACCAAGCTTAATTGAATTCTGGTCGAGCAAGGGAGTAAAGGGGAGACGGGGACGAGACTGCGCCAGCCATCTCACTGATGCCTGTCTGGGATTCACAGTACTCCCTTACTCGCCACCCTCCTCCTCAGAAACCTCAGGAGGAGGGCCGAGCAAGTGATAACATTATGCCATACATACCTTTCAATCACTCCTCTGCGCGTGGCAATTAATAGGCCGATTCTGGGTTTTATTAGTCTAGTTTTGGAGTTTTGGACCTATTGTGGTTTGTATGTGCGCAAAGTAGCGTTCTATTATTTTCCTTATAAGTAGCCTTTTCTATTTTATACGTGACATGTGTTTATGAAAGTTTATGCCCAACTCATGGTTTGCTGCACATATGTAAACGGGTAAGGAGAGATTAAACATATTTCTTAAGAATATTAATAATATTTACCATGCTTTGAAGTGTTGACGAAATGAGGATTTAGTATATTTATTTATTAGGTTGTACAAACTAGCTATTGTGAGATGAGTACCATTACTAAAACAAATTATGTGAATGCCTTGTTAAAGAGAAAAGTTTTAAGTCTAGATTTAAAGGTATCTACTGTGTCTGATACTCGGACAACGGTTGGTAAATCATTCCAGAGCTTAGGGGCTAAGTAGGAAAAGGATTTTCCACCTTTAGACACTTTTGATATTTTAGGGATAATTAAGAGACCAGAATTTTGAGACCGCAGTGCACGTGATGGATTGTATTCTGATAGTAATTCTCTAACATATGAGGGTTCTAGGCCATTTAAGGCTTTGTAGGTGATATTTAACTGGTAGCCAGTGTAAAGATGCCAGAATTGGACTTATGTGGTCATACTTCTTAGATCGAGTAAGCACTCTTGCAGAAGCGTTTTGAACTAGCTGAAGCTTGTTTACCTGATTTGCATGGCATCCTCCGAGTAACAAGTTACAATAGTCTATTCTAGAGGCAGAGGCGGACAGAGTACACAGCTTCAGTACTTGAGTAAAAGTAAAAGTAACCCTTGCTAAATTTTACTCAAGTACAAGTAAAAGTACTACAGTCAGATGTCTACTTAAGTAAAAGTACATAAGTACTTGTTTTTAAAAGTACTTGAGTATAAAGAGCACAAGAGTAAATTTTCTAAATAATACTACTGCCACAGTGCTTACATTTATGTACAGAAATGTCCTACATGGAGTAATGAAAAATGTTAGTGTTAATACCTTGGAGAATGTAAAAGGAATTCAAAGTAAAATCAAGTCATTTTCATCTTTTGACCATGTTGCTTATTTAACATTTCTCACTTGCACACAAGGCAATAGAACAATGGCAACGCTCCGACAAACTTTGGCTAAAGTTTTAATAGATTTTTTTGGACCCACATTTGAACCTGACTGTGTAAAACAGACCGCTTACTCAAGAACATCAAAGCAAATGCTCAGCTTACAAAAAAATTCTGCTCATTTGAGTGACAGTATTAAGCCCCTTCCTCTCACATTGACATACAGGAAAGGCAGGAGAAAAAACTTTCAGCTGAATAACACCATTCTCACATTCAGACACAATCTATGTGTGACAACTCTGTGTGCGTGCGTGCGTGCGTGCGTGCGTGTGTGTGTGTGTGTGTGTGTGTGTTCAATCAAATATCATGAAGTCCTTGTTCAACTTGAGGAGAAGTTGGTTCTCAAAATTCTGTGAATGAATTGATCCCCTTCTTGGGGTGAAAAGCAAACCTGCTACGCTAAAAAGCCTTTCACACGCTGCTGAAGCTGGCAGGGCTGTGTTGAGCTTTAGTGAGAGGTTACGCACAGCTGGATAGGGGGCCAGTGTATTCACTCCTTCAGCTGTAGCGGCTAGGTATCCATCAAGTTGTTTACTTATCTCATGGGAATGCGTCTGCTTGACATTGGTGAAGAAGTCATCTTCATCAGAAGAGGTTGATGTGGTATCAGGAGACCGAAGACCTTCATTGTGTTCTGACAGATGTTCCTTGATGTAACTAAGGCCTTGATTAGAAACACAGAATCACACCAACAAACTTGTGTGTTATTATTACTCTGTAAGTAAACAACTGCATGTAATCATTGTTTGATGTAAAGGTTTTTGAAAGCAAGCAAACAAAAACATTTTCCTTACCAAGCTGTAGGACTGTGTCATTGCTGGTCCAGGAGGTTTTGAACCTTGGAACCAGAATGGCTGCTGCAATTAGCTCTGGCTCTGACATCATGCTCTCAAAACGCTTCCTCAAACCTTCAAGAAGAGCATCAACAAGTGGCTTGCAAAATCTGAGTGACGGTCTGGTCTTTTCAAGCTTGGTTGTGAGGGTGGTGATTGTTGGGAGCAGCCAGCCCATCTGAATGTTGACTTCTCCTTGTAGTATGTTCAAAGACTTCGCAACTGGACTCATGGTGGTGACATATTCCCCTAAAAAGGCTATGTCAGCCGGACTGTACCTAATAGAAAAAGAAGAAAATAAACAAACACACACTGTAAAAAATTAATTGTTGGCTCAATGAATTATTTTTTAGTAACTAGTTCCACAGAAATTTTACGTTCACTCAATTTCTGACTCCAAAGTGTTTCCTGGATTGATGTTTTTTAGTTGGCCCAAACTTGACTCAAATATAAAAAAGTATGTTTGCTCAACTTGCTTTATAGTTCATTTAACTAAAATATTTTAATCAGTTGAATCTTTAAAAACTTACAGCAAAGACTCTGTCAATTAAAATTTAAGTATTTACTCAATGTTTTATGTGTTACTTCAATTATTATTTACTATTTGGGAATTTTTTATAAAAAAAGTTAAATTATTTATCAAATAATTTATGCTGGTGTTGTCACGGTTTCAACCGTGTTTCTGTTGTCTCTGTTCTGATTGTTGTCATCTGGACTTTTCACTGATTACCAATCATCACACCTGTTACCATTTAGTCTTTGTGTATATATATCCCTGTCACCTGTATGTTCAGTTGCTGGATCGTTGCCTCAGTTTGTGTCAGTACTACAGTGTATGTCTTGGTCCCTGTTTCTGCCTGTTTTGTTATTTCAGTTAATAAATGTTATTTATTTCAAACTTTGCACTTGCATCCTCCTACCTGTTCCGGGGTCATGACAGAACGATCCAGCCATTTTAGGATGCAGCAAGTTTGTTGGAAGCGGAGTAGTGAACATCGGGTTCCGGGAAGGAGCGCGACCATGCTCGATTCAGTTCTCAGGAGGGCCCCTGCCATGCTCGATTCATTCCCCGGGATGGCCGCCGCCATACATGAGTCTGTTTCCCCGAGATGGTCCGAGTCGGTTCCCGTGAGGGTGGAATCTTCGGAGTCGGTTCCCGTGACGTTCGAATCTTTCGTGTTGGTTCCCGTGATGGTTGAATCTCCGGAGTCGATTCACGTGCTGGTAGAATCTTCTGGGTCGGTTCCCGGGATGACTGCCGCCACGCTCGATGCAGTTCTCAAGACGGCCGCCGCCATGCTCGATTATTCCCCGGGATGGTCGCCGCCGGACACGAGTCTGCTCCCCCGGGGTGGTCTGAGTCGGTTCCCGAGTTGGCCGACCTCGAGCTCTCCGAACATTTTGCCTGGACCAAGATGGCCGGTCCGGCTAAGCCGGATCTGCCCTGGCCCCCTGCTCTGCCTGCTCCGCCCTGTTTTCCTAGCCCTCCGTCCCTCCCCCAGATCCACCCACCGAGACTTTTTGTTTAGGCTAAGGTGGAGTGTCTGGTAGCCACTCCTTGAGAGGGGGGTTATGTCACGGTTTCAACCGTGTTTCTGTTGTCTCTGTTCTGATTGTTGTCATCTGGACTTTTCACTGATTACCAATCATCACACCTGTTACCATTTAGTCTTTGTGTATATATATCCCTGTCACCTGTATGTTCAGTTGCTGGATCGTTGCCTCAGTTTGTGTCAGTACTACAGTGTATGTCTTGGTCCCTGTTTCTGCCTGTTTTGTTATTTCAGTTAATAAATGTTATTTATTTCAAACTTTGCACTTGCATCCTCCTACCTGTTCCGGGGTCATGACAGGTGTTGTTAACAAATAATTAACTTCAGTCACATAAAAACAAAAGCTTTATTCACTTATCATACAGACTGAACATACAGAATTAAGTCTTCTCTAAATAGAAGGCATAAAACAGTCCAAAAAGCACTCCAAAGTCTGTCAGAACATCTGAAGGGTCATTTAGGAGAATTCTATTTCGCCATGTATCCCTCTGGTCTGCCTCCACATCATCACCGCTCTGGTTTGATAAACAGAGGAATATAAATACACACACACACACACACACACACACACACATAAATACATGTTTAATATAATAAAGCTTGATGGTGAAAGACTTTATACCCTAAAATTGCCAAATTTCCCTCAGACATCACACGTAATTGAATTAAACACTATTGGGCTGTTTTCCCGGACAGGACTTATCACTGACTAAAATACTGACATCTCTTAACATATGAGTGCTATTGTTTTGTCTCAAAATGCACGCCAGTATTGTATTTTATACGGTTTGTTTGTAAAAATGTCCCAATTATAATTAAGACCCTAATAAACCCTTTCCGGTAATCTTAACTAAAATAGCTCCACTTTAACTCGGACACACAACATAACACACCTTTATATAACTTTTATCTTTACAAAAAAGTTGAGTATTTGCGTCTTTGCCAATTAATATAGTCTAAAATTAACATTTATTTACAAACACTTACCTGACGTGAACGTGAGGAAACGGCTGATGACTTTGTGTGATGTGAATCAGTAAGTGATGCCTGCTGTTAGGTGCGGCTTGATCTCAGATGAAATGACCTGTGATCCAGATCCTTCCGAGTTAAGACATTTTAAATTAAAAACTCACGCACATACTGTACATACACAAACGTTCACGGGTACACACACGGTATATTTAGAAGTTTTATTTAAGATTGTTATGATATTGGGACTATTTCTCCATCCGCTCCTTCAGCTCTGAAGTTCAAATTCGCATGCAGTCCGTTATAACAAATGTAAAAGATTTGAAACATCACTCAACAGTGATATCAATTAAGTGCAATCCTAAAATATGATTTAAAACATAACCCTTTCATTGTTAAGTATGAGAAATTAAAATGAATTAAATCACGTTTAAACACCACAGAGATATCAGAGCCGAGGCGAGGCTGCGCTAGGCGGGGTGTGAGCGCTTAAGCGCCGGTGATTTTCTGGAGCTCATATGGAGCTGATAAGGAGCTAATCTCCATCTGAAAGTGTCCAAGCACATTTTTAAATAGACGCTATCTTTATTAACCGACCGCATATTTAAACTTTAAGCACATACATTCACGCCTGAACAACTCTTACAATTACATTTTGTGACCAAATAACAGTAATATTTTGAGCATTTTGTTGTCAGGAAAAATAGCTGTCATAAGTCCACATATTTACCTGATTTGTCTTAATTAGTTCAGTCAACACTGGCCATTCTGAATGTTGACTGGATTTGAAAACAACCATTCATTTAATGTTTTAAACACAGATTTATCTAGACTTAAAATAATATGTCTTCTCAACTAGCTCAAACAAAAAAATTGGTTTAACTTTTTGCCCGTCCAACATTTCATTAATTGGATTTTTTACAGTGCATATTTCAACAAAATGTATACAGAACCACTGTGCAATGCTGGACATTTATTTATTTGTTTATGTACCTACAGCATAAAGGGGAGGTTTCCCGGACAAGGGATTAGCTTAAGCCAGGACTAGACCTGAGTTAAATTGGGAAATATAACTAGTTTTAACAAACACATCTTACTAAAAACACTACTTATGTGCATTTTTAGGCAAAACAAAGGGCATTGATGTATTTTAAGATTTGTCAGTGCAAGTTGTTTTGACTCAACAAAACAAGATAACATAATTATACATTAACATAAGCTACTTACATTGGAACATTGAGTGCAACACAGACCGTTCTCACAGACCCCTCTACTTGGTCTCTAATGATTCTGACCACACGTTCCACGGCCATGAAAGTGGAGTTCCATCGAGTTGAATTAGGCTGTACCAAGTGAAGCTTACAATGTTGCTCTATAGACCCTTTTACAGTTGGTAAACATTGTGACGTATTTGTGTGGGCGGGGCTTAGCTGGAGGCAGAAAGAGCCGCAGAGGCTATGTTGACAAGCTTAAACGAGCACGTTTTAGGAGGGATTTATTAAACATGGATGCAGAATTAGTTTCGGATCTGTCCGAATATGTACAGTCACTGATTCTGCGGGACCGTGACAGGTATTTTTGTAAATTAACTCTTGCGATTTTAACCAGGTTTTAGATATTTCATAGACAACATATGAATTACTTTCAGGTGGATTTGGGTAATTTTGTCTAGGCTTACTGTCTTATGTAACTTATCACTGGGCTAACTATGATTAGCAATGTGGATTATTTTAAGAGACTATTCAAACGATGGCATACACATCTATCGCTGTATGTTTGTTTAACATTTAAGCTAAACAATAGCGCGGTTGGCGACTTTTCACCAATAAAACAGAAACTTGCTGATTTGTACTAGATAAAACCAACACAACAGTACATATGCATAGATTATTTTACCTGATATGAAGTGTGCACTGCAAACACGAGTATTATTTATGATCGTCTCCGTCTAGTCTGTGCGCCGTATTGCATTCAACCACAATTGTCTTCTTGATATCTGTGAAGAAATGTCTGCCGGGATCCGGTAAAACTTTATTTTTGAACCAAAAGTGCTGTTCCTTCTAATCTGGCAGCCAAAAACACAACGAGATGACATTTTAAAGTCAAAAACTCAAACTTTTAGCGCGCCGGCTATGAGTTCCTACTTATTTTTTGCCTCCAGCTAGAGCGGTGACGTCACAGTGACGTGGGCTGTAAAAGGGTCTATAAGCGCTGCATTTTGAGGAGACCTTGATTCTTTATTCCAGAGTGCCTGACATTTAGAAAAGGCTGATCTGGACCATTTCTTGTAAGCTTCTGTCTTATTAGCCCGATCAACATCGACTGTGGAAACCAAATTTAGTAAATGGCATGCACACCGATGATGTTTTGGCAGCTGATACTGAAGCCCATCATCTTCCTCCAGAATGGCTTCCACATCCATGAATTCCACCTCCTCTTCACCATCAGATGCATCACAATCTTCTCCTACTTCTTCTTCTTCGATTGTACCTTCTGCAATTAACTCTTCGTGGTTATTTTTCGTCCTGCTGACCAAAGACACGGAAAGCTTTGACGAAATTCGACCCGTTGTCTGTTGTAGTTCTAACAACCTTTAGACTTATTTCATACTCCGCATGAATGTCGGTCAAAACAGCTGCCAAGGCATCGAATGTGTGGGAGCCCCTTAGTTGAAGGCAAGCAAGGGCAGCTGAACGACGTTCAAAACTGCAAGGATCGAGCCAGTGGGCTGTTACATCTATAAAGCTCCTTCTCCTGGCCGTCCAACAATCAGTAGTGGTGGCAATGTATGGTGTCTTTTTCATTTCGCTTTTGAGACTTTCTTTCATTTTAGATGTAGCTGAATCAATCTTGCACCGCACAGTTGTGCGGGACATGACGGTACTACTCGGTTGTAATTCTACAATAAGGTCTTGGAAGGATGGTTTCTCAACTAGGGAGAAGGACTGGAGACCTTGAACGATGAAGCGTCTTCTGAGACACCTGCTTGGTCTCCAGCAGCTTCAGTTGTTTCGTCTTGGAACCTGTTCCACCTTCTGATGGCCTCTTACAGGCTGTTGAAGTAATTTGACAGTATTCCTCCAGATGTGTCTCATGCCTTCTCTGTAAAACACAGTATAATATTTCAGTTTACACTATAAATATAAAAAAATATATACATCATGTAGTCAACAAAGAATATAGTCTACAAAAAATTATTAATTATGAAGTGCTGGTTGTTCATAATTTTCCAATGGCTCCAGACTTTTTTAAATTTGTTTTACTGGTGCAACTAACTTTAATTTACTTCGACCAGCAAAGTAGGACTAATTTACTATACTAATAACTTTTATTTATGTGGACCTCTGTCACTATGAGACTTAATCTTCATTATTCTTTTATCCTTATTTTGTTTGAATTCAGCCATTATAGCCTTTCTTCTGGCATAATGCTTGGCCATTTACACATTCTGTCAACTCACTATACATGAATAATCCACCTATTCACTTTTGTCAAACAACAAAAAAAACTATTATTGGAACTTTAAATGCAGAATATTATTATATTATGGAATAGAAAGCTCCTACAGCAAGGTGCATTAGCACAACACCAGGGCCGCCTTAACCTAATGTGAGGCCCTGGGGCTGAGAGGTTTTGGAGGCCCCCCATACCCTCAATTTATAGTCTCATTAAAAAAAAAATATCTAGGTAATCTACATCACAAAATGCATTAGTTTCTTTCAATACATACAACAGTGAGTTTTCCCTCTTTGACCCAGAAAACACCATAATATCATTATTAACATATCACTGAGCCCACTTGAGAATAAACACAAGACACTTTATTTAACAACCACACACAGCAACTTGTGTTGAAAATAAAACCAAAATGTGTGAGAGTATATATGTTTATAAGCTTTATATCTATATAGTTTTTGGAATATACAAATTTGCAGAAAATTGCCACTCACTAACTAAATGCTCTGCACAGTTTTAAAAATATAAGAAGTTAAAGTTAGTTTTATAGTGAAAATGCATTAATGTTAACAAAAGATAAGTCTTTATAGACAGAATCTTATTTTTTAATCAGTTATTTATTTTGTAGGCCATTGAAGATATAGTATTCATTGTATTTAGTATTTATGCATACATAAGCATGTAAAACGAACACTTATGAATATGCACAAAACAAACAGGGAACATACATGTATATAAGATCTTTAGATAAGGACATTATAAATATGAATGGTGCGTTCAGGGGATGATCATTTGAGATGGTCTTGTCGCGCTTTGACTGGCACATTTACCGTTGCCTCGTCTTTCTAAACCAACAGATGTGTGTACTGTGAGCTAACATCGCGTCAAACTACATCGCAACAGCTGCGCACGCGTCACTGATATAAACGCGAGTAAACTTTAACTTTAACAACGAACAGCATTAATATGTTCGGGTACTCCTTTCTTTATTTGGCGGCACAGTATCTTGCGTACAGTTTGAGAGACTTCTGCATGCCAGAGAAGGCACAAGCACAGAGAGCGAGCGCGCACGCGAAAGAGAGAGACACCTCAGCACCTCACTAGTGCTTATTATGAAATTTCAGAAATTACTCTTTCATTTGTTGGTGGATTATTTTCCGTTTCTCTGTCACACTCAGTCTAACATGTAGGAATGCCAAGTTGAAAACGCGCACATTACGCGGAATAGAAAAATCTGTTACGTCTGATATTTTATTTCACGGTTAGTTACCACGGACCAATCAGCAGCCATGTAACGTGCAGTTAGAGTGATTGACAGATAACTTGACGAGTTACAAAACAATATGAACGTGAACTTGGGAGGCCCCTAAACTTGAGAGGCCCCTGGGCTTCAGCCCAGGTAAGCCCGTGCATTAAGGCGGCCTTGCACAACACAACAAGTGACCTCAAGCTACATGACACAATTTAATTTATTAATATTACACTTTTATTTAAAGCTCACTTTAAAACACCATCGAGTATATGTGTCATATTCCGGTTTTCAAGTCAAAAAGATTTTGAAATATGTTAGATTTAACAGTTAACGTTAGCATTTTATATGAAGCTATTTGCTATGCTTACCCTTACCTTTATTCTTTCTTCATATAAAAATACCCCGAATCGCACGAAAATAACACATAAAACACCTATACTTCAATTGTGCATTTATTTGCTTCTTGTTTCGGTGAAGAAATGACACTTTCGCTTTATCATCACGAATATGTCCAGAATGAGGAGGTGTACACAGGAAGCGTCATGCAGATCGTTGAAGCACGTGAGATGATTGACAGCAAATGATAGAGCTCTGAGGTCAAATCTGATGCAAATCAGGAAGAGGAGACAAACATTTCGCTCTGTTTGCTGTTTGATCGCATAATTCAGTGGAGAATGAATAGAAATGTTATTCTGACTAAACGTTTTACTAACATGTGATAATTAATCATTATTTCTCCAAATATGCGCACCAATGTACTAATAGCCCTGGCGTATTCTGTATATTTTATGTATTTGAACACAAATAAACCGGAGAAGAATTAATATTTTATGAGTGATGATTTCTATTCAAAATAACAAACGTTACAGATTAATTATTTTGCACTCCTGGCATACATGTAGAAATTAATGTCACTGCAAATATAACTAATAGGCTAAAACATTTTTTGTATGGTAAAAAAGACGTTTCGTACTCAGACTAGAAATGCTCTCTCTATTTGTCAGGGGCATGTCAAAACATGAATTTGAAAGGACTTCAGTTGATTTGATTATTATCTATGTTACACCACAATTAGCTTGCATCAGCTTACAGTTGTTAACTATTGTCAGGCCAAAGTTAGCCATCTTAATGGCAAATTGGCGGGTGCATGTGGCTTCGACTACTCAAACATAATCGAGAAAGCTACATTATCGAAGCTAGCCAATCATTTAGTGCACTTTTCTGTTGCTAGACCCTAGCTTAGAAGAAATGTACGGAAGTTTATTTCAATGTTACGTACCTTAAAATGCTTCCGCAAGTTGGAGGATGAATTCTTGTAGGCGTTGATAAAATTCTGTTTCGGTAAGCACAGCAAACACTTGAAGCGAAAACTATCATTAATTTCTTCTGAAAATTCAAATAGTCTGGCGTGGTGTGGCCATGGGTTAGCACATTCCCGAGATGGACTTGCTGCGACTTCATCTACTGTTGTTTCGTCCATAGTTTTGTCTCATCTAATCTGATCATGCAGTTGACTTTGGCGCAAAGCTGGAGGTGATTGCTGATAGGCTGTCCCAAGCATTGGCGCCGACACAATCCAATCATGTTTGAGAGGGAAACAACAAATTGAGGGTTTTTGAATTTTTTCTTTTTTTCTTTTTTTAGAAGTAACGCGTACTTACGGTTATGGGTAGAAATGTAACGAAGTAAAGAGTACAATATTTGCCTCTCAAATGTACTTGAATGAAGTCATGAGTACTCCCCAAAAATGATACTCGAGTAAAGTACAGATCCCTCAAAATTGTACTTCTTAAGTACTGTACTTGAGTAAATTTACTCCGTTACTGTCCGGCTCTGTCTAGAGGTCATAAAAGCGTGGATAAGCTTCTCTGCATCTGATGCAGACAGCATATGGCGTATTTTTGAGATATTTCTAAGATGGAAGAATGCTGTGCGGCAGACATTGGAGATATGGCTATCGAAGGATAAATTACTGTCGAACATCACGCCTAAGTTCTTAACCATGGAGGTTGGCACCACAGTGCAGCCATCTATGGGCAACTTGTAATCTGTCATTAGCGATTCAGTTCGATAATAAGTATCTCTGTCTTATTGGAGTTTAGCATGAGAAAGTTATGTGCCTTCCAGTCAATAATATCGCTTATGCAGTCTGTTAGCTTAGAAAACTGGTGTGTTTCACTGGCATGTGAGGAGATGTAAAGCTGGGTATCATCCGCATAGCAATGAAAACGTATGTTATGTTTCCTGATAATATCTCCTAAAGGTAACATATATAATGAGAACAGGATATAACAAATATACTATATGTGATTATTTAATATGGTGTTTAATTGATTTTGTGCTAATTACTGCACTTAAAGTGAACTAAATGCGATTTCCCAACTCATGCTTCTGTAGATTTAATGCAAATGAAAACATATTTAGCAGAATTGTTCTAGATTTTTATAAACAAATTCGGTTAACATTAATAAAAATTTTAATAACATTAAGAGTATAATTTAAGGAAATCTAAAATAAGTTCAAGATAACTGACTCTTACGTTCTTCGATTCCAAAGATGCATTAGAGAAGTAATTTTCAACCTTTTTTTGGGCCAGTGCCCTATCCATTATTCACGTACCTTACAGTATGTATGAAATGGTAACATTTTGCTGTCATGTTTATACTTTTTACCAGGGCCAGAGTGGGGCCACTTTTCGGCCCGGGAGTTTCAGGCCCAAGACCGGCCCACTAATTAGAAGTTTTGCCAGTTGTTTTGACAGTTTAGCACTTACTTTTGTGTAGTTTTTATTAATACCATGGTTCAACAAATAATTTAAAGGTTCAATATTAATTAAATAATAATATACTTATTCACTACAAAAATAATTAGTAATTAAAATAAAATAATAATAAAAAGTAATTTTACTGCATAAACAGAACAAGCTTGAGTTCCCTTTCAATACGGTTCACTTCGCATTGCGTCAGTTTGCTGACGCTATGGGGGAAACTCCTGTTTACTCCGTGATTGAAGCCTATTGGTTAACGTCTGTAGAAAATACAGACCAATGACGTTTGAGCCCGCGCGGGGCGTGGCACACGTCCCTATATAAGCCGGTGAAATACGTCAAGAGCTCATTACTTTTCTCGTTCAGCGCGAACCTTCTCGCTGCTCCGAAGAAGAAGCCCTTACTCGCCGTCGATCCAAGCACTGCAGCAGACTACTACACACCAGCGTGTTCCCCTGCCACTTTCCGGTGAGCCTAAAAAGAGAGATTTCATCTAAAAGAGCAGAAGCGCGTTGAGATAATGTCGCTTCGGCATTGCGGCTCCTGCCGAGCCCCTTTGCCTGTGGAGGATTTCCACAAAGAGTGCGTCATCTGTCTGGGCCCTGCCCACGCCGAGGCCGTACTCAACGAGGCGGGCTGCGCCCACTGCGAGCTCCTTCCCATCGCGGTGCTGCGCTCCCGCCTTGAGATCTTTAAAAGGAAGGCTTCCCGTGCTCTCCCGCCTAAACAGCAGCGGAGCCGTGAAGCTGGAAGACGCCCCGAGACCGAGTCCACGCCGGCTCATCCCCCGCATGCTCTGTCTCCCCGCCGTCATCCTGTCACCTTCGCCCATGAGGACCTACGCCCCCTGCCGAGTGCTAGCGGCATGGTTTCCTTTGGGTCCGGTGACAACTTGGAGATGATGTTATCCTCTGAGGAGTTAGAGGATTGGGCGGCCTCGGATGACGACGCCCACGCAGCCGCCGATGAACCTACCGAGTCGCGTCCTCACGACTCTGAGCTCATCCGCATCTTGACGCAAGCTACGGCGGAGCTCAACATCAAGTGGTCGCCGCCGTCAGAGCCTCAACTCAGCCGGTTGGACGAGTGGTTTCTGCAGCCCGGGCGCCGTCAATCATCCCGCCAACGGCAGGCGCCGTTTTTTCCTGAGGTTCACCAAGAGCTCACCAAATCTTGGCGTGCTCCCCACTCCACCCGAGCTCAGAGCGCCGTCTCCCACGTCCTCTCTGTAGTGGACGGCGCCGACGAACACGGCTACTCCAAAATGCCGCCGCTCGAGGAAACTGTCGCCGCCCGTCTCTGCCCGTCTTCAGCCGGCGGATGGAGAGCGAAGATGAACCATCCATCAAAGCCCTGTCGTCTGACATCAACCCTGGCGTCGAAATCTTACGCCGCCGACGGCCACGCTGCATCCGCTCTCCATACGATGGCGGTGCTGCAGGTATACCAGGCAAAACTCCTCCGTGACATGGACGAGGCAGGTCCGGACCCGTCGACCTTTAAAGACCTGCGCAGCGCGACTGATCTGGCCCTTCGCGCCACTAAAGTCGCCACTCAGGCTGTAGGAAGAGCCATGGCCAGCCTGGTTGTTCTGGAGAGACATCTGTGGCTGAACTTGACGGAGATCAAGGATACGGATCGGGTTGCCCTTCTTGACTCGCCCGTGTCACCGTCGGGGCTCTTCGGCTCTGCTGTGGAGGGGTTCACCCAGCGCTTCACTGAGGCACAGAAATCGTCGCAGGCTATGCGGCATTTTCTACCAAAACGATCTGCCTCAGCGTCTGAGACCGGCCGCCCAAAACCGCCGCCAGCTCAACCCCCTAAGCCAGCACCAGCTCAGCCCCAGCAGAGAGCTGAACCGGAGGTCAAGCGCCAGCGTCCTGCACGACCGGCTGGCCCGCCTTGACGCCGCGGTCCCCGTCCTCGGATCACGCTGGACCCAACGCCGGCGCCGCCTCCCTGAAGGGAGTCTGAGGAGGAAAAGAGGCTCTGTACCCGCTTCGGCCGGCCCGCCCTCGAAAGTTCTGCGTGTTTCAGTCCCCTCGGGAGCTGGACACACCCTCGCTGTAACAGCGAAACACAAATTTTTACCTTTTCACCAAAAGAGCAAATTTCCTCCTCTGTACACACACACACACACACACACGGCTTAACGTCCATAAGCATATCGACGCTCGCCGTCAAACTTCACGTTTGGCAATCCACCCCCGGTATGCCGGGCTGGATTCTAAACGTAATCCAACACGGTTATTCACTTCAATTCGCTCGGAGACCACCCCGGTTTCGCGGCGTTCTCTACACCACTGTCCCAGACGATCGTATGCAGATCCTCAGGGAAGAGGTGCGTTCTTTATTACTAAAAGACGCGATAGAGACGGTCCCGGCGGATCAAAGCGAATCAGGCTTTTACAGTCGTTATTTTCTCGTTCCAAAGAAAGACGGCGGCCTCAGACCGATATTGGATCTACGCGTTTTGAATCGCGCTCTTGCCAAACGGCCGTTCAAAATGCTTACAGCCAGACGAATCATGGCGTTAATTCGACCGGGCGATTGGTTCATATCAGTGGATCTGAAAGACGCTTACTTTCACATTCCGATAGCGCCACGTCACAGGCCGTTTCTAAGATTCGCGTTCGACGGGACAGCATACCAGTACAAAGTTCTGCCCTTCGGATTATCTCTGGCACCACGCACATTTACCAAATGTGCGGATGCGGCTCTCGCCCCTCTCAGACAGAGCGGCATCCGCATATTGAATTACCTCGACGATTGGCTTATTCTAGCACAGTCAGAGAGGGAAATTATTGCGCACAAGACCGTTGTACTCCAGCATTTGGAGAATTTGGGGTTCAAAATCAACCTCCAGAAGAGTTTGCTCACCCCCACGCAGCGAATCGCGTTCTTAGGCATGACGCTCGACTCATTAAAGATGCGGGCATGGCTTACACAGGAACGCGCGCTCACGGTCAGACGCGAGGCGGCATCGTTCAAAGCGGGTTCACATCTCCCTCTCAAACGATTCCAAAAAATGCTGGGTCTGATGGCAGCAGCATCCCCACTAATACCGTTGGGAATGCTGTTCATGAGACCGCTTCAGTTTTGGTTGAAAGCGAAAGTTCCGCCCCGTGCTTGGTTGTCGGGCCGCTTATTAATCAAAATCACGTACAGCTGCGTGAAAGCGCTTTCGATATGGACATCCCCTCACCTTTTCCTCTCGGGCACGGAGCTCGGCTCCGTGAGCAGGAGGAAAGTGGTGACTACGGATGCGTCTGCGACGGGTTGGGGCGCTCACTGCGACGGCGAACTCGCCTTCGGTGCGTGGAACAACCAGATGTCTCAGCTACATATCAACCACCTCGAGATGTGGGCGGTTATCTTAGCGCTACGACACTTTCGACCGAAACTCCAACATCAACACGTTCTAGTGCGGTCGGACAGTATGACGGTGGTTTCGTTCATAAACCACCAAGGAGGGCTGAGATCTCGCTCCCTATCCAGGCTGGCGAAACGGCTTTTATTATGGGCTCACGCGAACGTACGTTCGTTAAAAGCGACTCACGTACCGGGTGTAGCCAATACGGGTGCAGACATTCTCTCGCGCAACGGTCCGCCGCCGGGAGAATGGAGACTGCATCCTCAGACGGTCGAGAGAATATGGACCGTCTTCGGCCGGGCGGAGATCGATCTGTTTGCATCCGACGAGAACGCGCATTGCCCGATCTTCTTCTCGAGACATCACGATGCCCTGTCGCAAACATGGCCGGTGTGTCTTCTATATGCTTTTCCTCCGGTGGCTCTGTTACCACAGGTCCTTCAGAGGATAAGAGAGACGAAATGCGCGATAATTCTGGTCGCCCCGTTTTGGCACAATCAACCGTGGCTCCCCGACCTATGGCAGCTGAAAACATCAGCACCATGGCCAGTACCGCTGAGGAAAGACCTCCTATCTCAGGCGAGAGGGACGATATGGCATCCACAGCCGGAGCTATGGAATCTACACGTTTGGTCTCTGAACGGCAACCATCACGCCTTTCAGGACGAGTGTTAAATACTCTAACTGAAGCTAGGGCCCCATCTACCAGGCGCCTTTACGCTCAAAAGTGGTCTATTTTTTCTGACTGGTGCACGACGAAAGACTTAAACCCAAACACCTGTGAAGTGGAGCATATTCTCTCCTTTCTGCAGGAAATGCTGGACAGCGGTCGCGCGCCCTCGACGCTTAAAGTGTATGTGGCGGCGATAACGGCGAATCACGCCCTTATCGCCGGTCGCACCGTGGGAAAACATGATCTCATCATTAAATTCCTCAGAGGCGCTCGCAGACTACACCCACCGCGACCTAACACGGTCCCGTCTTGGGATCTGTCCACGGTTCTGAAAGCGCTGCGCGGTCCCCCTTTCGAGCCCCTCGAGCAGGCTGACCTGCGCGCTCTCTCGTTTAAAACCGCTCTCCTCCTGGCGTTGGCATTGGTTAAACGAGTGGGCGATTTACACGCGTTTTCAATTGACCCGTCGTGTCTGGAATTCGGTCCTAACGATAGCAAAGTGATCCTTAGACCGAGAGCGGGATACATTCCTAAAGTTTTGACCACGCCATTTAGAGTTCAGGTGGTTTCACTTCTCGCCCTTCCGCCGGCGGACGGCGAACAAACCCCGAACACGCTCTGCCCCGTCAGAGCGTTAAGAATATACACGGACCGTTCTGCCTCATACCGCAAGTCAGATCAGCTGTTCGTAAGCTTCGCACAACATTCCTTAGGTATGCTGCTCACTAAACAGAGGCTATCTAAATGGATCGTCGAAACCATTGCTTCGGCTTACGCCTCCCTGAATGAACATTGTCCAGTTGGTTTAAAAGCTCACTCCACAAGGGGTATGGCTTCATCTTGGGCTTGGTCTACGGGGATTTCTATCTTTGACATTTGTAACGCGGCCGGCTGGTCCTCGCCGTCTACGTTTGTCAGATTTTATAGCCTGGATGTCCCTGCCTTACAAGCACAGGTCTTATCGGCTTAATGATTCACGCAACTGCGTTTCTGTATGCCTTCACGGTGCGTTGCTAGCTCACCGTCATGGCTACCTATTAATAAATCATGCACAGCTCGCGGCGCGCTCAGGGAACCCGCCGTCTCGTGCTCTATTGTATATGCATCATGGTGCGTTTAGAAACTTCACTGTATGCGTATTACTGTCTCATATATGGTGCTTACACTTGCGCTCGCTAGAGCTATGTATATGCTGGGTTAGGGCCACATGCAATGTCTCTACGGGAAGGGCACCTCAGTCCGTTGTGTATGCACGGCGGGATGGGATTATGTTCCCCCATAGCGTCAGCAAACTGACGCAATGCGAAGTGAACCGTATTGAAAGGGAACGCTTAGGTTACTCACGTAACCCCGGTTCCCTGAAATAACGGGAATGAAGCATTGCGTCGCTGGCCGTGCTGCAAACGTCTACGCAGCGAGTGTTATTCGGCTGCGCGCTTCAGTCGAATAATAATGAGCTCTTGACGTATTTCACCGGCTTATATAGGGACGTGTGCCACGCCCCACGCGGGCTCAAACGTCATTGGTCTGTATTTTCTACAGACGTTAACGAATAGGCTTCAATCACGGAGTAAACAGGAGTTTCCCCCATAGCGTCAGCAAACTGACGCAATGCTTCGTTCCCGTTATTTCAGGGAACCGGGGTTACGTGAGTAACCTAAGCGTTTTGTTATCAATATTAAACTGAATAATACACAGCAAAATCACCAGTGTTAATTCTACACTGCTGGTGTTTATATGGGTACCACCAGACCTGGTGGTACCCATACACCAGTAGTGTACATTTAACACTGGTGAATTTGCTGTGTATAGTCTTTGAAATGCCATGTATTGGGTGATACACAAAAGGCTAATATTTTGATTAAATGTTATATTTTGCTTGTGAATAGGTAGACAATGGTATTAGCTTAATAATTATAGTTGCTAATGCTAATCATTACTAGGCATATCTCTCTTTACCTGTCGCTTCTTGTGTTTGTCCTCTTGAAAATAAATCAGTAAGCTTGGCACATTTGGCAGCATCCTTCTCCAATGTCTTTCTTTTCTTCAACCTGGCTTTTATACAGCCCCTCCTGGCCTCTTCCTGACACCCATCCTCCATGAAACGTGTACTGTTAAAGCAGGGCCAGCTATCGGTAGGGGCCACCAGTAGCCTACCTGAGAAAAGTTTCGGAAAAGACGGGCTATGGACCGAACTAACTCTATGGGAGGGGGGAACTCACTCATACAACCCATGCAGAGGCTGCGCTCTGCAGTGTCAGAATGCAGAATGTGTATAGTGTTTTTAAGAGAAGATAGACCCACTTTTTTTCACTTATGTGACAAATGTAAAAAACAAAAAACCTCAACCGGCTCAAAGGTGAAGCAGCCCACCAGGAATTCTCCCGGTTCTCCCGATTACCGACCCCAGGCCTGCTTTGTACATTCAGGACAATACCAATGGTATTTTGGAAATGGTTTGGTAAGTGTAAAATGCATAGATGAAATTGTAAAGACGAAGTTAAACTCTGTACAATATGCAAATTTATTATTCTTCACCGTGAAGAAAAGTGGGCCACATTCTGTGGGCTTCCTCTGACATCAACAGCCAGTGCCGCTGCTAGCCATTTTGGTGCCCTAAGCATAATTCCTTTATAATGCCCCCCACCCCGAACCTGAGAAAAAAAACGTTTGTTTTTGCCAGTTTAATTTTTTATTGCCAAACATATAACTTAATAGCAGAAAGTAAAATCTTCACAGCTTTAGCCAACACACTACACATTTGAAAGTGCAAACTATTATATAATAGCAAAAAAGAAAAAAATTACCAAACTTAAATTTTCAAAATAATCCAGACATGTTTTTCCCAAGTACAATGTCACCTTAAATAAATTACATTAAATAAACATCAATAAGTAAACAATGATACTCAATATACTTAAATAAAACAAAGATTCAGAGAACTAAGTGTCACAGTAATTTTTGCTTCATATCATGACGTTTTATATTTATATATATTTAAGAGTGATGAATTGTAACATGTGCACTGACTGCTAACGTTAACTTTTACTGAGAAAGTATTAAAGGATAATTCCGGTATTTAACACTTTGGGTCTCATTTCTGGTTTGTTTTGGATGAACTACAGTGATGGACACAGAAATTTTGACAATGGGTCTTGTCTTGAGATTTTGACTTGTTTAGAAGCGTCTCTTGACTGCTTCAGAATGGAAGTCAATGACCATGCACAAACATGTCATTAAAACAACACTTAACGTTCATTTTCAAAACTGTACTACTCACCGAGTGGTGCGTGGTGTTCGTTGATGATTAAAAACAAGTTGTGAAGCGAAATACAGTTTCTGTCGTGTTTTATTTGGCATTTTGTAAAATTCCATTGATCTCTCTTGTAAGACTCATTGCTCGCTGATATATCACTCCGCCACTGGGAAACAGAAAAGGGTCTGTTTACATGTGGTTGTAGTTTTTTCGCTCGGTTTCTCTCAGAAGAAATGTTTCCCATTTTTGTAGGGCTGGACCAGAATATTTGAATATTTGTTTCGTGGGTTGACATTCGATTTTCAGTTTTGAGATTCGAATATATATATTAATATTTCACAGCGTTAATGCAGAGCTTTTGCCAGCAGGAAGTGCGCTTCACGCTCCCGCTCTATAGGTGGCGCAGAGAGACCAACATCCATAGCCAACAGCCACCAAACCCCACCAGTGGAAGAGATCGCCTCGAACGGAAAGCGCGCTTCCTGCTTTGGCATTCACGCTAATAGTGTTGTAAATAACGTTCAGTTTCTTGCAAAAACTGATTGATTTGCTTCCAAGACGTCAATATGTCACACGGAGTTATGGGGGATTACTGTTGTATTGGATATATATGCTTTAGCTCTTAAAGTGTGCGGATCGGTTGACTTGCATGACAGAGCACTGGGGTTTCTGCAAATATCTTCTTTATTGTTCTGCTGATGAAAAAACATATATTGGATGGTGTAAGTGTTATAAATAAACTTAATTTGGAAAGTATGCTACTGTTTTATTACAGTTTGTTGAACTTCGTTCATTTATTTTCGTTGTTTTATTTAAATAGCCTACCATTTACGTTGTCAGTAATTACTGTGCTCTTAATTTCTGATACGGGAGTGTTTGTTTGTTAGAAAAATGTAAGGCTACCTAATTAAAAGTGCTCTTGTGTTTTGTTTCACTAATGCTGTTCTCGCAGGACGCGTGACAGGCATGCCGAGTGTGCTAACGCTTCAGACTCAAATATAGAGCGGAAGTATATACGCGGTTGTGGGGTATCTGAAAAAATAGTTCCACTATAGCAAATAACACGGATTGAAATCATACATTGCGCCAATATATTTGTTTTTAATCATCAACGAACACCACGAACTACTCGGTGAGTAGTACAGTTTTGAAAATGAACGTTAAGTGTTGTTTTAATGACATGTCTTGTTGCATGGTCATTGACTTCCATTCTGAAGCAGTCCAGAGACGCTTCTAAACGAGTCAAAAACTCAAGACACGAATCATTGTCAAAATTTCTGTGTCCATCACTGTAGTTCATCCAAAACAAACCAGAAATGAGACTCAAAATGTTAAATACTGGAATTATCCTTAAACCACCGTCACGTCAAAATAAACCACAAAATAAACTACTGCTCAATATCTAAAGAAACGTAGTAAAGAAAGTAACAGCTGGGTCAGTTATTTGTAAAATGCATATGCATAGGTAATGTTTTACAGTAATGTTTCTCACTGAAGTTATAAATTATAACAACATAGTTTGCTAAACATTAATATCAGCATAGCAAGTTCGAGGCGCATTACGATTAGCAGCCCATGCGCATTTCCCTTATTTAGCAATGATTAAACATCATGGACTTACCTGCAAGTGATGCACGGGAATCATCCCGCAGTTTCTTCTTTTTTCTTTTCTCCGATCCTGACTCCTGCTGTCTTTTCGAGGACATTTCCAAAAGTTGCCTTCTGACTGGCCGTTTCTCAATCCGAAAGCTGCAGCGTGCGCGAGGCCGCATATGCAGGCTGCATACGTCATCAAGCCTGGTTTATTTTAGTTAATTGAACATTACATTAGCAAGTCATAAGCATATTACAACAGTTTAAGATTAACTAAGAATAATAGTTAACTTTATAATTGTTAATATTACGAAATAAGAAAGTTTTGATGACGTATGCAGCCTATAAATGCGACCTCTGGAGGCTGCAGCCTTCGGATTGAGAAACGGCCTCTGTCAAACTTCGTCAGGCGCCCGCGCGATCAACCAGCACGGACCATCAAAGGCTGGGGGGCATACTTTCTAGACTAGAGCAATTAAATTATCTCGTTCCCCCTTTTTTGTAACATATACATGGATAAAAAGTGCCTGATAATATTTCTATAGGCTAATGAAATAATTTCAGCATTATAATTTTTTTACATTAGGCTATTATTTTTGGTGCCCCCTCAGCACGTGGTGCCCTACGCACAGCGCGTTATGGGAGCGGCGGGGCTATCAACAGCCAATCATGGTTCTGCATCAGGAAAGCACAAAGATGCAAACTCCTCCTTATCTGAAATGTTATAAAAGTTCTTTTTTTCAGACATTCCTCGCTCTGGGTCCTCCAACAAAGAGAGACATTAACAGAGTACCTAAGGTTCTGAGTCTCTCGCCCATCTGCTAACAGACTGAAACAAACACTCAACTTCTGAGTCTCTTGCTAAGAGAGGGACAATAACTGATCATAGAAAAAACAACCAAGTTTCTGAATCTCTCCTGGAGATTTTACAGCTCCTTGTTCTGAGTTCGACAACAGAGGCTGAACCAGATCGAGCACAAGTTCTGAGTTTCTGGCCTGTGCTTTATTGTTAAAGTGAAATTCTTTAGCTGGTGCCCTGAGGTATAGAAGGGATGGGTCATCTGACACACATGCACACACACTTGAGGTGAAACCTCTAGTGTCCTGTGCATGGCATACTACCCAATTGTTGCCCCATGTGAAAATCACTAAATTAATTGGTGCCCGTGTCAAAATCACTACCTCAAAGTAGATGGACTGTCATTGGACAGCAAAAACTACTTTATACCATTTATGCAAAGCGGTTTGCATGTTTTCATGATGCCTTCAGGAGAGTAATGCAAGAATTTGCTTGTATTTACATTACTTTAGATTTTTTTAATGAAACTGCATTTTAATTTCTAAAATATCTTTGTGCCAAGTAATAAGTTCAGCAAATAATTCCAGCAATAAACACATATCAACAAATATAAATTACTATATAATATGTATAATTTTTATATCTTGAAACTGTAAAGATTTACACCGTTGCATTCTGAGAAGATCGCTATGTTTACAGTGAGTATCATGTAGACATGTACATTACCTAAAGAAGATGACAGAATATTTTTCAAACATACATTAAATTGTAAATTTGTCCTCACAGTTTTGTGAATTTATAATAATCACTACCCAATGAATTACATAGTAAACAAATAAGACACTTGTGTATAAGACATCAATAGCTAAATCATTTAAACGTTTACCAAATAAACAGCATTTAATTTAAATGTAATTTTTAAAACAGAACACCGAAACACACAGCTGTCCAGCCTACAACTACGCCAAAACCCATCTTCCGTATGCCACTATGTAAACATTAATCTTTAATTCCACACAAACACAGTAATAATAACAATGCATACTAGGATTATAGTCAACCTGATGTCTGTAGCATGCAGGTAAGTGCACTCACCACTAAAATAGCTCCAAGACTTGGAGTTAAATCTTTTAAGAACTTTATCTTTCCACTCATACGGCCTTTTGTGTGTGAGTTTTTTTTTTCCAAACTTAATGAGCTGATGGCACAAAACCGACAAAATTTGATTGGAATGCAACAGCACAGCTGTGCAAAAGGAGTCACGAATAATATATACCTACAATTCTATGTTACTTTATAATCATTTTATATCATTTATATCTACTATATGGGGCGGTTTCTAGGACAGGGATTAGATAAGTCCTAGACTAAAATAAACGTAAGAGCTGTCCAAACTAAAAACAACTTGCACTGATATATCTTAAAATACATCAGTGCCCCTTTTTTTTGCGTTTCAAAATGCACACAAGTAATGTTTTTAGTATGGCACGTTTGTTAGAACTAGTTGTTTTTTCTAATTAAACTAAGGCCTAGTGCTGGCTTAAACTTATCCCTGTCCGGGAAATCATCTACTATATATCTAATTACAACCAACTCCATATTCTTCTAATCATAATAAACAAATATTTAAATAACTATTTATAAGCTTTTAACAACAGATTGGATACATTTTTGGATAAACATCAATTACTTACAGATAGTCAGTATGGATTTAGAGTAAATAGATCCACATCTTTGGCAATAATAGAATCAATTGAGGAAATTATAGGTGCTTTAGATAGTAAGAAATATGTAACAGGGGTATTTGTTGATCTTAAAAAAGCTTTTGACACAATTAACCATGACATTCTTATAAAGAAACGGGATAGGTATGGTATCAGGGGGATAGTATTAGACTGGGTGAGGAGTTATTTAAGTAAGAGACAACAGTTTGTGAAGTTGGGAAACTATAGGTCAGTATGTTTGGACATTGAGTGTGGGGTCCCTCAGGGATCGGTGATGGGACCCAAGCTGTTTATTTTGTATATCAATGATATATGTTCAGTATCTAAGTTGTTGAGGATGGTTTTATTTGCGGATGATACTAATATATTTTGTTCAGGTGAAAATTTACAGCAATTAATATTAAATGTAACTCAAGAAATGAACAAATTAAAAACATGGTTTGATATAAATAAACTCTCATTAAATTTAAATAAAACAAAAATAATGTTGTTCGGTAATTATAATAGGAATATTCAGGTGAACGTACAAATAGATGGGGTTAGAATTGATAGAGTTTATGAAAATAAATTCTTGGGGGTAATTATAGATGACAGACTTAATTGGAAATCACATATTAATCATGTACAATCAAAACTATCAAAATCAATTGCAGTATTAAATAGAGTAAAGCAGGTTTTGGATCTTAAATCACTCCACATGTTGTATTGTTCACTAGTTTCCCCATATATTAATTACTGTGCTGAGATCTGGGGTCACAATTATAAAAGTTCACTATATTCAATAGTTGTTCTTCAAAAAAGAGCAATAAGAATTATTCACAATGCTGGGTATAGGGATCATACTCATTCATTATTCTTACAATCAAAAATATTAAAATTTATTGATATTGTGAAGTATCAGACAGCCCAAATAATGTTTAAAGCTAAAAATAATCTGTTACCGAGAAATATTCAAATATTATTTAAGGCAAGAGATAAGGGGTATAATCTAAGGAGGACAAATAATTTTAAAATTAACAGAATTTGGACAACAAGAAAAAGTTTTTGTATCTCAAGCTCTGGAGTGAGGATATGGAATAGTTTTGACGAGGAATTAAAACAATGCCCAAACATAAATCAGTTTAAGTTTAGGTTTAAAGATATGGTCTTCAAAAGGTACAGGGATGAAGATGGGTGTGAATAATTTTTTTATATATATATATTTTTTCTTTTTGGTTTATATAATTGATGTGCTTTTTCTTTTTCTTTTTTTTACATTGTTTTGAGGTATAAGAAGCAAGATGCATGAATATTTGGAATGATGGTCGTTTACTGTAAGCTTTAAGTTATGGAGAAGGGGTGAGATTAAATAAGTTATTTTCTTCTTCTCACTCCTTTTCGAATAGGCAAAGGACATTTAATATAGTTTTATGTTTTGTGTGATTTGTATACTTGAATTTATCTTTTTTTGTTTGATGTTCTTTTTGCATAAATTCGAAATAAATACAATAAAAAAAAAAATAAAAAAAAAATACTGAGGTAAGTCTATTAGGGGCTATGTTGGGCACTATTTTATCATAATTGTTTTATATTATTATGTTTTATATAACATTGTGTGTAATAATGTGTTAAATTTTTTGATTTTTATTCTAGAGATGTGTTTTTTTAAGTTTCCGTTGTACAGATTACTGTTCCTGTGACCTAAATACTGCTGATGAGCTACATAACATAGTTTCATTAGTGTTGTGTGGACTGCTTTTATGGTCACGTCTGTTGAAGGAGCGGTGAATCAAAGAATCTATTTTAATTTGATGTTGTGTTATGTAAGAGGCCATCGTAAGCGAACATTCTGCAAGTTTTAGAACTGAAAACATTAGGTTACTGAAATATTAAAAGAGCGACAAAATGTCCACAGCCAGGAGAAAAAGAAGGGGAGACTTGTGGGCAAATATTATATAAATATTACGACCTGAAAAGTACTGTAAAATAGCCCCTTCTTCCAGTTAGATGAGAGCAGCATATTAATACGTAAAATTATGCTACATAAATTTGATTAATACTAATGTTTAGTATATTTCATAATGTTCTACTTGTTGACAATATCACAAATATTTCTAGATTAGTTGTGTGAAACGTGACTGTTTACATCCTATCATTATACATACTAATCTAGCAATATTGTGGTATTTAAAACATACAATATTGCTATACAAAGGAATACCTTATAAAATCTTTTTTTAACCACCTAACTGCCAACTTATTAAATATTTACTTTTTTCACTCTTTTATTTGCGTTTAGTTTTTTAATATTTAATGCTTGCGCAAATAAAGTGTTTACAATGACTAAATAATATAAACATATTTAAACTATTTTCATTTTTTATGTCCCAGCTACAGAAGTCACCTGATGAAGGTGGTGAACCAAGTGCAAAAGAGGCAAAAATATGCCAGAGAACAGCAAGTAAAAGAGGAGGCTATAGCAAAATGGATTGGACGTTCAGGGTTACCACTCACTACAGTAGAAGATGAGGACTTTATTCTCATGATAGAAACATTTGATAAGAAGCTGACAGTGCCAAAGAAAACAATGATAAGCAATCTGCTTGAAAAACACTATGAGGAAGAAATTCTTTAAGGTCCTGGACCTAACTTAATTTTTTCGTTTATTGATGGTGAATTGGCAACTAGTTATTGTTTACATTACCATGACAGTGTTTGTTGCTGGATAAAAGCTTTTGAATTGAAATAAAGAAAGACACAGTTGTGTTGAAATAAAGTTACATTTGTGTTTTTTATATTTTGGTTATATATATTTGGTTTGATATAATTTTGTTTTCTTTACCAGCGGTAAAAAAAAATGTGAGCAGGCATCTTATATTGAAGTTTTGGATTTTGCCAAACCTCAGGACTATCAGGTTAACTTTAAATGATATTGTCAAAGTAAACATTGCTTGTGGTTACAGCACACAATCCTGTGAGAACATAACTACTTTTTCTACTGTGCGATTTTTATTAGGTTAAAGCAAAAAAGTGCCTATGGATATTACACCTTTGACTGTTAACATCCTATTAAAATGCATAACCATTGGGAGCTTAGAAGTCTTTTATCCACCCACAGATTGGAAGCAGGAATATACGAGGGATGAGAGTGTCAGGGCATCTTAAGTTTCAGAGCTGTATCCAGTCAGTTCTCATGCACTGTAAAGAGACATACAGTAAAGATGAATAGAAGGAGAGAAGCCCTGAAGATTATATCAGATAAGGCAGGTCTGTTGGAGTTTCTGTACACTCACATTTTAGGCCTGAGGGTGGAAGAGAATAAAAGTGCCTATTTTAAACACTGGTCAGCATTAAAAAGATATCAATCTACATGATAGGTGAAAATAAAAAAATGTCTCAGTATGCACTCAAAAAAATGAAATGTTGGGTCTTATAAAAATATTATGTCAACAGGTTCCACATAATTTGTTTAAGTAATCTCAACAAACAATAATTTTGTTCATTTTACAAAATAAGTTTAAGTAAACTCAACAAACCTTAGTAGAGCCCAACAATAAAAATTAGTTTATTGTACATGAAAAGTATCATTAATATTGACAAAAAAATTGAATAATACCATTTTATAACTCCACCCCCTTTAATTGGGATTTAATAAGTCCATAACACCAAATCAATAAATCAAAGTGCAGCTGCTCAATACAACTAATCTTTTAGACTTTTTTTAATACAGTTTATCAAACATATTTGTAATGCAATGTTACACTCCAACCCATTTGTTTGTTTTGTTCTAAAATATATCAGACCAAGTTAATTGACTCATACTTGGCCACTTATTACTCAAGGACATATCTAATGGTGCTACACTTCTGCTAGAGAGTACAACAATTCTCCAGAACAACAATTACCGATAATACACTGCAAAATCATCAGCCAATGAAATGCAAGTCTGTATTGGTTTTATTCATCTGTTACTTTTATGCAACAATGTTTTGTTGGCTGAACAAATAAGTTTTAAGTAAAACTGAAAAGACACACTTTTTTGTTGAATGAACTTGATTAAATTAAGTTCACATTGTTAAATAGATTTTTTTAAGTTCATTTCAGAAAATATCCTCCAACCTTCTATTCATCTTTACTGTATGTCTCTTTACAGGGCCTGATAACTGACTGGATTTACAGCTGTTTACAGACTGTTTTGGTGGTTTGTCCATTCCCTCAAATACGACCAAAAGAGGCGTTTACTAAATTAGCACCTCTACAGGCCACAGGTGAAACTTTATATATTAGGGTATGAAATTATATTTTGGGGTATAATTTTGCTGTAATCTGCCAGGATTAATTGTATTTATATTACACACTGTAAAAAATAAATTGTTGGCTCAATGAATTATTTTTTAGTAACTAGTTCCACAGAAATTTTACGTTCACTCAATTTCTTACTCCAAAGTGTTACCTGGATTGATGTTTTTTAGTTGGCCCAATTTTGACTCAAATATAAAAAAATATGTTTGCTCAACTAGCTTTATAGCTCATTCAACTAAAATGTTTTAATCAGTTGAATCTTTAAAAACTTACAGCAAAGACTCTGTCAATTAAATTTTAAGTATTTACTCAATGTTTTATGTGTTACTTCAATTAATATTTATTATTTGGGAATACTTAATAAACTTTTTAAAATTATTTATCAAATAATTTATGCTGGTGTTGTTAACAAATAATTAACTTCAGTCACATAAAAACAGAAGCTTTATTCACTTATCATACAGACTGAACATACAGAATTAAGTCTTCTCTAAATAGAAGGCATAAAACAGTCCAAAAGCACTCCAAAGTCAGTCAGAACATCTGCAGGACCATTTAGCAGAACTTCTTTCGCCATGTAACCCTTTGGTCTGCCTCTCTCCACATCATCACCGCTCTGGTTTGATAAACAGAGAAATATAAATACACACACACATACATAAATACATGTTTAATATAATAAAGCTTGACGGTGAAAGACTTTATACCCTAAAATTGCCAAATTTCCCTCAGACATCACACGTAATTGAATTAAACTCTATTGGGCGGTTTTCTCGAACAGGACTTATCACTGACTAAAATACTGACATCTCTTAACATATGAGTGCTATTGTTTTGTCTCAAAATGCACGTCAGTATTGCATTTTATAAGGTTTGTTTGTAAAAATGTCCCAATTATAATTAAGACGGAGTAATAAACCCTGTCCGGTAATCTTAACTAAAATAGCTCCACTTTAACTCGGACACATAACATAACACACCTTTATATAACATATCTTTACAAAAACGTCGAGTATTTGCATCTTTGCCAATTAATATAGTCTAAAATTAACATTATTTACAAACACTTACCTGACGTGAACTTGAGGAAACGGCTGATGACTTGTGTCATGTGAATCAGTAAGTGATTCAGGCTGTTAGGTGCAGATTGATCTCAGATGAAATGACCTGTGTTCCAGATCCTTCCAAGTTAAGACATTTTAAATTAAAAACTCACGCACATACTGTACATACATACACACGCGCGCGCACATGGGTACACACACGGGTATAGTTAGAAGTTTTATTTAAGATTGTTATGATATTGGGACCATTTCTCCACCCGCTCCTTCAGCTCTGAAGTTCAAATTCGCATGCAGTCCGGTTATAACAAATGTAAAAGATATGAAACATCACTCAACAGCCATATCAATTAAGTGCAATCCTTTAAAACATAACCCTTTCATTGTTAAGTATGAGAAATTAAAATGAATTAAATCACGTTTAAACGCCACAGAGATATCTGAGCCAGCAGTCGATTTCTGATGCGCTTGCCGAGGCGAGGCTGCGTTGGCCCTGGGTGTGAGCACTTAAGCGCCGGTGATTTTCCGGAGCTCATATTGAGCTCATATGGAGCTCCGTCCGAAAGTGTCCGAGCACATTTTTAAATAGACCAGGGGTTCTCAAAGTCCGGACTCCGGTCCGGATCCGGACCCGGAGTGAATTTGATCCGGACCCGCGTCCACTTCAAGTGCATTAATTTCTGTGATTGATTAATGTGTGCATTTGCTACTTTAAATACGCATTTTAAACTTAAATCATTTGTGTATTTATTTTTTTATTTCATTTTAGATTTAATTAGAGTATTCCTTGTCCGAAAATAAAACGAGTTTTTTTTTATTCACATGTGACGCTGTAGCCATGGCAGCCAGTAAAAGCCGACGTAACCGACGTTTGACGTAATCAGAGCGCCACCGCTGCTTTACCGTGGTTTAAATGTACGGATAGTTAGGTTGAGGATGCTTTCAAAAAAAAGAAAAGTTGACGAAGAAAATCGTGTTTTTAAAGACGACTGGACAGAGAAGTATGCTTTTATTTTACCCCTGTCCAGCGCGAAGCCGTTTTGTTTAATTTGCAGCGAGACAGTTGGAGTTGTGAAGAGTGGAAATGTCAAACGCCACTATGAAACGAAACACAGATATTTTGAACAGCAGTATCCACAGAATACAGAGGTGAGGATAATAAAATTACGACAGCTAAAGTCTTCATATGAATCAGCAAATAAGTTGCTTGTGAGAGCTCTGACACATCAAGAGAGAGCTACAGAAGCCTCTTTCCGTGTGGCATGGGTACTAGGCAAAAACAAAAAGCCCTTCTCTGATGCAGAGATAGTAAAAGAGTGTTTTGTTGAGATAGCAGAGGCTTTGTTTGAGGGAAAGGAGAGACAGGAGATGTCAGAGAAATTTAAGAAAATTCCATTATCCAATGATACCTTAACTAGGAGGACAGAGATACTTGCACATGATTTAGTTAAGCAGTTAGCTGATGACATCAAAGATGCACCCTGCCTTTCACTTGCAGTAGATGAGTCAACAGATGGCACAGACCAAGCCCAGCTATGTGTGTTTGTCAGATACTTCAGCAAGGCAAAGGGGACATTCTGTGAAGACTTACTGGGCCTTACACCACTCTGTCACACTAAAGGAGAGGACATCTATGAAGCTATCATGCAGATGCTTAATGAAATAGGAACTGATATTAAAAATGTTGTGTCCATCACTTCTGACGGTGCTCCAGCTAGAAGGGAGCTGTTCAGCGTCTGAAAGAGAAGCACGTAGACCTGCTGACATACCACTGTATAATACACCAGTCTGTGCTGTGTGCTAGCCTAGGAGAAGAATATGCAGGCGTCATGGAAACTACTATGAAGCTTGTGAATTACCTCAGAGCATCTTCTGCCCTTCAGCACCGTCTTCTGCGAGCATTCCTGACTGACGTGAGTATTTATTTTATTTTATACTTCTACTGTGTTTATTAAGTTATTAAGTGGTGACCACATACACACAATCACTTGTTTGTGCATCAAGCAGTCCTGGCGCTAAATATTTTTTACACAAAACACAAATTTTTATTAATTAATTTATTCTTCCTTTTTCTTATCTTTTTTCTCTTACCAGGTAAATGCTGCATATAATGACTTACTCCTTCATAACAATGTGAGGTGGCTGAGTAAGGGAAAGGTCCTGGAGAGGTTTTGGGCCATCAGGAAAGATTTGGAGATGTTTTTGTCTCAGCAAAAGAATGTCAAAGCCAGGCATTTCTTGGATTTTTTAAAGAATGATGACAGCATGGAGCTTGTGGCCTTTTTAGTGGACATAACATCTCATCTAAATGAACTTAATCTGAAGCTCCAGGGCCAAGGCAACACAGTGTGTGATCTGATGGCAGCTGTACGCTCCTTTGAAAGGCGTCTGGAGATCTTTAAGAGTGACATCACAGGGCCACATATTCACTTTCCAACTCTTCTCCAGCAGACTAATGGTAATCACCATTATCACCATCTTTCCTTTTTGGAGAAGCTAGCTAAAAATTTCAGGCAGCGCTTTGAAGACTTCAATGTAGGCAGACAAGTGCTGCTTTGCATTACATCTCCATTCCTGGTAAAGAATGTTGAGGAGTTTTCAAAAGAAACCAAGAGCATCTTCTCATGGGCAAACATTGCATCTCTGCAGACTGAACTCATTGACTCATTGAAAATGTGGCTTTGCAGGAAGTGAATTGTGACACTTTTACCTTTTGGACTAAAATGGTCACAGCTGAAAATTTTCCCAACCTACAGAATGTAGCCATCTATGTTCTTACCATGTTTGGTTCAACCTATCGGTGTGAAGCTGCATTCTCAGCAATGAATGTTGTAAAGAACTCATACCGCAGCAACTTGACTAATGAACATTTATATCAGTGTCTCCGTCTAGCAACAACACCTTTTGTGCCGCAGTTTAGGCATCTGATGGAAGACAAACAGTGCCACTTCTCTCATTAGGCTGCTCTTTATTTTGCACCTTGTTACGTTTGGCATAACGTGTTCTCGTATTTCGTGTTCTCAAAAAAATGCTGTTTTGCACTTGTTATGAATTTACTTTAAATGCAAAATGCACTAGTAATGAATGTAATTTAAAAGAAAATCCATTTCAAAAAAATTTGTTCATTTGTTATATGAACAAATGATGTACATATAGTTATCAACTTGATAAATGAACATTTAGGTCAGTGTCTCCATCAAGCAACCCCACCTTTTTGCTGTGGTTTAGGTATCTGATGAAAGACAAACAGTGCCACTTCTCTTAGGCTGCTCTTTATTTTGCACCTTGTTACGTTTGGCATAACGTATTCTCGTATTTCATGTTCTCAAAAAATGCTGTTTTGCACTTTCTATGAGTGTACTTTAAATGCAAAATACACTTGTGGATGTACTTTAAAAGAAAATACATTTTCAAACAATCTGTGTTGATTTGTTATATAAACAAATTATTTACATAAAGTTACCGTGCTTAAATTTTTTGTAATAACCAGGGCCCGGTTCCCCAATACATTCTTATCGCTAAGTAGTTCTTAACCTATTCCTTAACCTCTCTCTTAACTCTATGGCACGATTCCCAAAACGTTCGTACGCTAAGTATATCTTCTGTAAGTCACACTTTCGTAAGGTTGGTCTGGACCATTCGTAAGCTCTCTCTTAGCGTTGTTTGAGCCCAAAACGCTATCGCCGCTGTCTTTAGAAATCAGCGCAGCGCAGTACAAGTCAAACTATGGTATGCTGACAATGATTTTATGTTATGGACATTTTTAAGACTTATAATAAAATATGTTTGCAATGGATACAGGACTATTTATGCAGTTGACTTTATTTGGTATCAGAACTAATGAATCAAAGACGGCGCCGGTGTTTGTTCCTCATTGAAGTCTGTTCCCTCTATGTTTATAGCGTTTTCATCACGTTACATTTATAATTTATTTAGAAAGATTAAAGATTTCAATTGGTTATACTAAAAAGCAATAATATCATGTATTCTATTATACAATTTATTAAATATTTCATATTTGACAGTTTTATGTCTTTTAACATATAGCCTGTCATTTTCTTCTTTTCTCTACTGTTTGTTTTAAAACTGTTATGTTTCCAAACATAATAAATATATATTATACATATAATATGATTCATACTGTAAAAATAATTGACTTACAATCAAGAACAGTCAAGATACATTTCATAAATGCACACATATACATCTCAGTAGCCATTAAAACTTTCAATGTATATAAAGAATAAACGTATCATGTGATAAAAATGCTATAAAAACACTACACTAAAGGGAAACATATCAGACTTCCACACAACACCGGCCGCGTAACTGTTTAATCCATGCCAATTTTTTTATTCGTCAACCCTTAAACCTTTTGACATTTTGCCTGACGTGGCTAAATAAAAACACCGCCTTCCAAGACAACTCATTATGGAGCTGCTAGATCTTCTCAGACCATATTCTCTATCTAACTAGGTTGCTTTTTATTGAAAACATTAATGGTAAGCAATACCGCATTAAACAGAAATACTGCAGCTGCTTGCCTATCAATTCTGATTGTTAAGTACCTTAACATTCGTATAAAAGTGTATTACATATTTTTTTAAAGTCAAAACCCATGTCAAGAAGCGGCACAAGTGGCACAACGGCATAAGGAGAGTGGAAAAATAGCGAGGGATACCCTGTTCGTTTACCCGTATTACTGACAATTTGATAATTTAATTAATAGTTTATATTTTACGGATAAATTAAACTATGTTAAAATAAATGTGACTGGAATAATTTGAGTAATGTTCCATTTGTATATAACGTGTTGTCTTTCTTAACGTCGTAATGCACCTTCGCGTGAAGTGGAAAATCGATCTCTGAATGATCGATCGCAAATAATTCAGCACCTTTACTTGGGACAGCGCCATTGTACGTCGTACTTAGAGGCAGCGTGTTAAGAAGCTTCCTAAGAGACACTTCGGGGAACACACTTAGGAACATCAACAACTTTGGTAAGATATATCTTTTTGAGTCTTCTTAGCACGCTAAGAGTGAACGTTATCGGGGAACTGGGCCCAGTTCCGGACCTATGAAAATTATGAGAATTCAGATTTGGACCTTTGAATGTAAACTTTGAGAACCCCTGAAATAGACGCTATCTTTATTAACCGACCGCATATTTAAACTTTAAGCACATACATTCACGCCTGAACGAACAACTCTTACAATTACATTTTGTGACCAAATAACAGTAATATTTTGAGCATTTTGTTGTCAGGAAACAAAGCTGTCATAAGTCCACATATTTACCTGATTTGTCTTAATTAGTTCAGTCAACACTAGCCATTCTGAATGTTGACTGGATTTGAAAATAACCATTCATTTAATGTTTTAAACACAGATTTATCTAGACTTAAAATAATGTCTTCTCAACTAGCTCAAACTAAAAAATTGGTTTAACTTATATATTTTTGCCCGTCCAACATTTCATTAATTGGATTTTTTACAGTGCACATTACACTATTCAGGCATGTTGAACCAAATAATGTACCCATTTATATATTATATGATATAAAACACAGCATACAAAACAATCACAAAAATATTCCAAGTGTACCAAGGCCAAACGATCGATTTATATAAAGAAAAGACCCAAAACTGATCACAATCCACCGTAGATATCAGATCCTGTGTATACCGATTTAAAAACTGCCGCCAGAAGCAACGATTATACGTTATCTTTGATTGTGAAATAGCATTGGCTCTTGTGTGTCTCGTGAATGATTGCATCATTACCTATGAATCTGAAGCGCTATTGGCTGTTGTGAGCAACCGCATCATGATCTAATGTTACAGTTTATATTTGAATGAGATTGGACTGTTTGCGTTGCATTCATGGATTTCTTCATATGGCTTCAGTTCACAAGGTTTGCAACGCAAATTGTTTGTAATACTTTTATACTGTTGTTTTTTTGGTCAATTTATGCAATAAACACCTGTGACCAGGGCCGTGCACGGGGGGTGGCCCGGTGGCTAGAGCCACTGCCCCTCTGCCCTAATCGTCTAAGGTGCCCCTCTCACCAACCGCCAACCCCGGTCAAATTCTCTTACCGCTCGTCTAAAGATCCACTGTTTCTGGTAATCCACTTCGTGATTTCCCGCCAGCTCCGCAGCATCTCTCACAATCTGTGTCCACTCTTTATAGGGCGGAGACGACAGTTTGTTGTATTAACAGGTAGATTCATTACATTACCTCAGTTGTTGAGCTGCTCAATTAGTAATTTGGTAGTTTGAAGCCGAGATAGTTTGTGTACTATATTTGTTTTTGCTTGCTTGTGTTCTTGTGATCACGACTTAATTTTCTCGTTATCTCAAGATAACAACAGTTGTTATCTTGTGATCTCAACATAACAAAAGTTGTATTCTTGTGATGTGATTAAAGCTTACGTGTACTCAATAGTATGTGTTTTGTTTGTAGACAGCAAAATCATATTTTGCTAAATTAGCATTGATGAACAAATTAGATTTTACTTTCATCAGGAATTCGCTCAAGATAAAATAGATGTCAATAATTGACAATTTGATAGTGGTGAATTTAGGGACTGTCTTTAAAGTAACTAATATATATATATTTCTACTTTAAGATGCATTTAAATTGAATGACTTAAAGTCAACAATCAGTCACAAAACCAACTGTAAAGTGTTCATGTTGTTGTCAACTATAATGCACACTTTTAAAAATTTTATATTAATTAAAAATAAACGGTTAAGTACTATTAAATATAGAAACGTGTACATTATTACTTTAGGGATGGTCCCTAAATTCACAAGCATCAAACATCCACCTTCATTTATTTATTAGGTTTATCTGCAATTAGCTACATGTGTGGTAACAGCAAAGACCCAAACTCATATGCATCAGCAGTCCACTTCAAAATAAGCAAAATATTATGGACAGGAAGTTACATTATGGCATTTGCTTTATCATGTCAGGATAACGAGAAGACAGCTTTTGTTATTTTGAGATCATGAGAAAATGAAGTCGTGATCATGAGAAAACAACTTTTGTTATGTTGAGATCAAGAGAAAATAGTCGTGATCACAAGAAAACAAGCAAGCAAAAATAAAAATATGGATGACCTCTTGGCTTCCGTAGCCTATGTTTTTGTATTTCTGTCGGTAATGATTTGCTCTCAGTCTTCTAAAAGTGCTAAAAACTTGGCAAGTAAGTAACAACAAAATATGCACATTCTTAGATTTATAGTGCTTGTCTAATCAAAGTAATGTACCCGATGAGATCTTATATAAATAACACCAAATTTGCTAAAAAAGACAAAAATAAAAAAACAATGTTTTCACTAAAAACAGAGTTGAAAGGGAGGCTTGCAAAGGCAGTTCAACATTGCAAACATGAATTCAAAGCTTCAGCACATAAATCACATAGAATATTAAGCAGTTTTGTCACCCTTAAATTCTTGTTATTAAGTATATTTTCCATTATAACTTCTCTTATTTGATACTAATCTATAAAACATATTTATATATTTTTTTAAACCATATAAATTGTGCCCCCTTTTTGGTTTGAGCCACTGCCCCTCAAAATGTCTGTGCACGGCCCTGCCTGTGACTGTACTTTTGCTTACGTGTTGTGTTTTATATGGTTAAGAACTGGTTGGGTTTAGGGTAAGGGTGGGTTAAGATGCTCCAAAATATCTTTAAAACCATAAATGTTTATGAACCCATTTCTACATTTACAAATGTAGAAAATAAAATGCATCTAATCTGACGTATAAGGCAAAGAACCTTAAAACGTAACAACAGGTCGGACACTACGTCCCTATCTGATGTATTATGGTGCATGTAAAGAGAAAGTTCACCCAAAAATTAAAATTCTGTCATCATTTACTCACTCTTATGTTTTTATAAACCTATATAAATTTCATTGTTCTGATGAACACAACGGAAGATATTTTGAGAAATGTTTGTAACCAAACAGTTCGTGGACCCCATTGACTTCCATAGTAGGAAAAATACTATGGAAGTAAATAGGGTCCACGAACGGTTTGGAGAATAAAGGATAAAGTCAGAAAAATTAAATTGCTACTACTTTTAATATACATCCTACATTAAATGGATTCAATGAAAAATAATTTTATGATGCATACATTTTAATTCTTATAGAACCTTTAGCCTGTTTTGTCCCAGTATTTAAAAATCCAGGTAAAAATAAAGTTTTTCTTCATCAAAATGCAGCAGTTTTTTTCTAAAGTAATGTTGAAGGGTTAGAGGATAAATGCTTAAATTATTTTGACATTTTAAAGATGGTGCTTTTGTTTGACATTTAGTAGTACAGTTGATTATTTCAGAAGAAAGATTTATATTAGTTATATTAGTTTATCCATGACATCTTTTGTTGAAAGCTTAAAAATGGGACATGACAACATCCACATAAAATCCATTACTATCCTGGATTTAGCAAGAAATGTCAACAAAAGGTGAACCACAATCAACAAATAACCTTTATGTGATGCCTGTTACCGTGTTTGCATTCAACCTTTAATATGTGCCTACCTTTTCATTTTTATTGCACTTTTCCCTTGACATTTGTCAAAAGAGATTTTAATCTTCAAAAAGGAATCAAGTTGAACAAGTGCTCGACACAATTAAAGATAAAATCAAAATATAAAATCTGTACTTCATACATTTCTGGCCTTATGTTTATGCTATGTTAATCAGTAAGTTGTTTTAATCTTCATAAATGTAATGTAAAAGAAATGTAAAAACGTTCCTGTTCTGTTAATGTTGCCCAGGCCATGTGTCTTATTTTCTAATGTTAACCAATGGTTACAACTATAAATATAGTATCTAAATAGGCATTGGTTGCATCCGAAACCATCAGCTCGACATCCATCTTTTTTAATACCTCACTTCCGGTTCCCCTAACACTTGGGTAATCCGGTTCAATATAGTAGTAACAAACATTACACCTAGGTGTTTTTTAGTCTGGGTTTCGCCATGCTGCCTTGTGCGCAAATTTATTCATGCTGCGAGTCTAAAACTCTAAACTATGGACCTTTTTTGCCCCTGAAATAGGGAACCAATCACAGAACGGGGAGAGGGCAGCAAGACGACGATGACGTATATGCGACACACATAAGCAGTTTTGTTTATCCAGTACAGCAAAAGCGAAGTTACTTTTCAATGCAGCCTTAGATAGTGTTCTAAGTAGTTTTGAACTCAAGTTTAGTTAAAAAAAAAGAGCAATTTTTGGCGTCAAACTATTTCATATCCAAGAAGGATGTTTGGACATGGCAAGACATGATAGCCACGGAGTTTTATAGGACCAACCTGCTAGGCATCGTCGTCAACGAGGTACAATTAACTTATAAATGGTAAGTGATATTTATTAATATAATATTGTTATTATGGCTATACTGTGGTTGTCACAGTGCCACTAAATTGTGTTGCTTTTCAATATCAATATACAGCTACCGGTTTAGTTGCATAGCTTTCAGCTGTGTGCACACGTATCAATAAAAGTTGTTTACGTTTGAATTGATGTCGCTCACATCATCTGGTATAATTGAAACAATTGGCTATGAGCTACGTACAGACGCATTATTCATAGCGCGCAATAAACGGCTCTGGGCATTCGTAAACCACGCCTCAAATACAAGAAAATGAGCATATGGTTCCTAAACCACATTTCATTCGAGACAGGTCTGGTGTTAGCCAGGCTAGGTGTTTTTAGCAATAGAAAAATAGTCACTGGTATTCCCAGACGGTGTCTCTAAAGTTTCAGCTCAAAATACACCACAGATCTTTCATTATACAATGTTGAACATGGCCATTTGTGGCTGCAATGAAAATTGTGCTGTTTTTGTGTAATCCTTGCAATGCAAATAAAGCTTCTATTCCCCGCCCCATATGCAAAGTAGGGGGTAGAGCGCTTACACCTTTGCTTTGGAGTTAGAGGTCTACACGGAAGACCCGAAGACCCGGGACCCGACCCGTTTAACATCTATATTTTAAATAATCAGCCGGGTCAGGGTCGGGTCTCAATCTATTACTTCGGGTCCCGCTCTGTTTAACATTGTGGGTAATACCCGAGGTCAATCGGACTCGGAGAACACACACTCACATTTAAATTAAATATTTCAAAATCAGCAACAAAAACTTAGATGAACTGTCGCATAGCATACATTTTTTCTATGACGCTAAAATTGCGTTAAAAAGTTTATATTTGGTTGCTCCAACTAGGCAGCTAACGCGCATGTGCTCTTGTAATGTTTCTCTGGCTACCAGTCAGGAGCTTCTGCAGTGAGACGCAATGACTTTACCTTTGACAATTGGCTCTTTTGTTTAGAAGGTGGGACCTATTCCGCCGTACCGCGCATTTTGCACTGACTTCTCAAATTTTTATAGTAATATTATAAATTGACCGTCTTGCTGTTATATCTAAAGTTTTCGCGGCTCAAAGAGCACAAAGATGATAGCAAAGAAGCAAAGCTAACGAAAGCAGCCATGGCACTGAACGAGCAATCGTTATTATAATCCAAATGGGCAAACATTATTAAGCAAGTTGACCCCATGTAAAACTGCGTTATTAATCACCATGACTGTAAAGTGGACTTTAAAAGCTGGAATAAGCATTAAACATTTCAATCGTCAAGAGAGGAATAACATGGATGGAACTTTCTTGGAAAAAAGGATTGTGTGCATCACACAGACAGGTACAAGGAGGGAGAAGACTACTATGGGTAAGACAAAAAGTTTAATTTTCGCTACTTGTTTGACTTATTAATAACATTTAGCTAAAGAATATTTGCCGGTCGGGTCTGTGTCTTCCCGGATGGGTTCAGGTCCAGACTTTAAATAATAGACGGGTCTTCGTCGGATCCGGGTCCAGCTTTTAAATAATAGACGGGTCTGGGTCGGGTCCGGGTCCAGCTTTCAAAACAACAGACGGGTCCGGGTCGGTTCAGTGTAGCACATTTGCGGGTCTGATCGGGTTCGGGTAGGAATTTTTGGACCCGTGTAGACCTCTATTTGGAGTACATCAAACTTGTGTCTTTGGCAGAAGATTGAACTACAAGCTCATAAGGCGGAGTCTGTGAGCGGTTATGGTTGGACGTAATCAATTTGACATCACATTGATAGAGGATCCCCAAAAGCCTGGTTTGTGTGACTGTTGCGATTTAAAGAAGATTACACAAAGAAGAATATAGATTTGTATAATAGGTTTTTTCTGCACACACTCATTTTCTGTTAGAAACACATTTAAATGTGCATTTTCTAGGTTAGGGGGGCTTTAAGCAAACGTGAATTATGGTTATGGCAATAATTGAAATTCTCTGGTAATTCTTTTTCAAAGGTCCACTCAACTGTACATTTTACAGGGCAGGGTTGTGTACTAGTTTTTAGGACAAACAATTTCCAGAAATTTTTAATGATTTCAATCAGCATACATTATGAGCAAAACACCTAATCCTGTGATATAACAAAGATATTTACTATTAACAACATGTGTGAATGGTATTGATATGAATGGGGGAGATCGCAAAGAGAACCCATCGTCAGCTGTTATAGGATGATATCGTCTGGTAGAAGGGACTTTGCGCATAAAGACCTGGAGGCATTGCAACGCCGTGATAGAGACTACAAATAATTCATTTATTTGTAAATTGTAACACCATTGAGCAATAATGTGCATTACACAAATAATTAATTGCCAATTAAATAGGCTAACTTTACAGTAAGTACACAATAATCACTTTATGTAACGTGCACTCTAAAAAATGGTGCTAAATAGCACAAAAAGCTTTTAATCATATGGGAACCATTTTTAGTGCTATGTAGCACCTAAAAGCACCTATAAAAAGCCATACAAGTGTGATAATGCACTTTTATTGCTATTTAGCACCGTTTTTTTTTTTTTTTTTTGAGTGTGATTCCATGTAATTGTCCTACGTTTTAAATTTACAAAAATAAATCTCTGCAGATTTATGAACATTTAACAGCAAGAATGTTTTAACCAACACTAAATCACACATTGCGGAAACATCCATTACCATTTGATTTCATTACGACGAGCAGTTCTTATAAGATCACGATACAGTATAGTTAATGTGATATGCTGGCAGCATTTGATATATCTCACAGGACTGAATATATACCAGTCCACAAACACTTCAAGGTAGAGCCTGGTTGTAAATTTAACATCAAAGATTTACTGGTCTGTAACCTAAAACCAGACCTAGATGGAAAGTGGATTCGGTGAAATTTTTGATGTAGGTCTGTATAGTACATGCTCAAGCCTTGATATGTTTAAGTCTTTGATGTAAACTGATTATAGGGATAACTAAATCACAAGCTGATTTTAACTTAAAATAATTTTCAAAATGGCTGCCTTAAATTCACTCAAAAATAAAAATTCTGTTGAACACAAAATAAAATATTTTGATAAATGATGTTAAAGGGACACCTCACCTATTTGCATAAAGCTTTGTATAGTTAGAACCCCAGTCATGTTTTTGAATAGTCATGCATCATTTTCTCAGTTGCCGCTGAGACATGAGAAATACAGATTTCAATGTTGAACTTCCTTTCAATCATCATTTTGTATCATTGACAGAAGGAAGTCCAATATCTTTGTTGAGTGGATGAGACTACAAATACCAATTTTCTCGGTCAAATAGGCACCAAATTCTAAATGTATGTTACATTTCGACTACAAATATGACACACTTTCAATGAAGATTAATGTTTCTACAGGTGAAATGCTCCTTTAACCCTACAGTCTATGGCTGCGTTTACACTTGGCATTAACATGCGACCTGTATCCAGATGTTGTCCACATACACATTGAAAAGACAAGTGTAAACGCGTCTGTGATCAGAATGTTATCCGATCTGTGTGTCCTGATGCAGTGGTAGTCAAGGACGCTTTGTGATCGGATCTCATTGTAATGTAAACGCAATCCAGCCATCGTATCAGCATTTACAGGTCAACGTTACACAAAACCCCGCCCACTATCATCTCCTCTCACTGACAGCTGTCAAAAATAAAGGACGTTAGGTCATGGAGCGCAGGTGAGAGATGGATAAATTCATATTTGTGGAGCAATGCTAGCTACGCTTAAAAGTATCTTAATAAATCGATATACAAAAGCATTTTAACACTGCTAACTGTTTTTAAGTTATTCAGGCATGTGTTATATGTTACAACTATTCATAGTGAGATTTAATATTTAATGGCAGAATTCAGGATCGTCGTTATAATGTTTGAGTTTCCGTGGCGACAAATCAACGTGAATGTTGCGCTTCTTTCTGGTCAATCGGCTGTTTCTGTTTCATTTAACACATTTTAAGTTACTTTAAAACACGTACAAACCATAATAACATTAACCAAATACATTTACTCAGTGTTGGTTTTATGCAAGGTTACTTATATGTGTTTGTAAATTACATTACTTCTTACGCACTATGAACAGGAAATTGTTACCACTTTTAATTAAATCATATTATTACCAGGAAACATAACTAACAACAGTTTATGGTTAAAATAGAAATATACATATAAGTTCAGGCAGAGCCAAAAGCCCGTTATTAAGGCAGAATAAAACAGTGGAGTTGGTCATGTTTCACACGGATTTTGTTGTTGATGAAAAGCATGCGGGTGAAAGTCAAGTTCAGGTAACGTTGGCTGAAACGTGCATCCTGGCGCAGACGTTGCAGATAAACAAAGATAAAGCCTTTAAAGCTAAAAAAAAATAAAGCTTAAAATGTGAACATCACGGTTTTTGGGTTTGCTAGTTATTCTCTGCTGTTTGCTTCTCAGTAACACTGTACAATACGGAATTGCGGTTACCGCGACAACCCTATATCATGTGGCGAAAGACAGCTGTAGCCATCTGTGATTGACAGCTATCCACCCAGCGTGCATCTCCCTGAACGGGATCCGATCACACATCCAGATACAGAAGCCACATTTATGTGACAAATGTAAACGCGCCGTGTCCTGATATACGTATGATCGTATCTGCGTGAACGGATCACCGGGATCGCATGTTAATGCAAAATGTAAACGCAGCCTATGTGTAGTGTGTGATTACCATAATTTCTCAAAAAATCTTTTGTATTTAATGGTACAAAAAACTCAAAACAACATGAAAAGATGACAGAATTTTCATTTTTTTGGTGAACTGTTCCTTTTAAAACAATGTGTTGTGTAAGCTGGGAAACTTACGTTCTTTGCACATGTATCTAAGTTCCTTAAAACTTAATAGTTAGGGTAACAAAAGGAGAAGACCAACTTCATACTTTAAGTTTAACCATGACGACTCTTGAAATGTCATTTTTAGGATTTTAATGAGGTGAAGAATGTGCACAAACTTGATGTGGTATTGATGGTCTAGATCTGCTATGCTGCTGCTGCTAGGCTTTTGCTACAATATGCACATTTTCTATTTCAGGAAATAAGATACATGCTGCTGCAAGGTGTAATGGCCACCTAATGTTGATATCCTTTTAAGATTTCTATGACTGTTGTATTGTGCTTATGTACACTGTCCGTTTTTGGTGACGCGAGATGGTCAGTCTACCACAGGCTTTGTTGTTTTTATAGCGTTTAGCAGTGTGTTATTTTTCCTGTGTTTGTACTTGTTTACATGTGAAGTGTGTGCTTGTGGGAGCCCATCCATTTAGATTCAGGTTTTCCTTCCCTTTTATTTTATAGGATTTTTTCTGGGCAGACTATGCAACCTACTGTTAAGCATTACAAAGTAAATAAGGAGAACCCTGATAACAGATATTCTGTAGGCAGGTGATGCTGGGGGCAAGGAATTTCAATAATCCCATAGTGCACTGAAGAAACTGAGCTCAGTGCTGGGAATGACTTCACATGGTTAATGTTTATGTTTATGTGAAAACACATTTCCAACCTACAGCCTTAGCACAGGCACTAAATTTCTGAATCATGGTAACCACAAAACTAAAAGACAGCTAGCTTTTCCAAATAAATGAATGTTAAACACAATTAAGTCTTTCTCTTTACTGAAAACCACATAAAATATCACTTAATTAAAAAAATGCTCTTAATACAGGCTGATGCAAAGCATGCTGGGAACTGGAAATCCTCCTCAAACAATCATGTTGATTTAACGTTAAACAGAAGTAAATCTGCAGTGCCAGACCCTGTCTTAGCTTACCCCTACGAAAAAAGTTTATTTAAGTGTGCTATGAGTATACTTCTTTTAAACTAAAAAATAAGAAAGCATACTTTCAGTTTACTTTTTTATGTACTTCTCTAAAATGTACTTTAGGTACTTCTCAGATATATACTAAAAATGGTACTCAGTGGTGGATTTACCAAATTGGGGGCCCAAGGCAAAGGTATTTATGGCCCCCCATCCGATCTTTAAAAGAGAACGAATTTTTTTATGCCAAAATGAAGATGGAAAGCAGAGAACACACAAAGTGTAGCACTACACAAACAAATAGAGAATAAGTCAATAAAAACAGTAAACGAGGGTAAAAAAATGCTGCACAAAAACTAACAATGCATTAAACCCAATGTTGTTACTAATATTTCACATACCCAAGGTAAAAGAAAATCCAGTCACAATCACTTTTTATATTAAAAATAAGTTATTGTGTGTGTGTGTGTGTGTGTGTGTGTGTTTGGTGTGTGTGTGTGTGTGTGTGTACCTGGTAATTATCACGTTGTGGGGACCAATTGTCCCCATAAAGATAGGAATACCAGTGTTTTTGTGACCTTGTGGGGACATTTTGATGTCCCCATGAGGAAACAAGCTTATAAATCCAACAGAATGATGTTTCTTGAAAATGTGAAGTAGCAGAAAGGTTTCTGTGATGGTTGGGGTTAGGGAATGGGGTAGGTAAGGGGAATAGAATATACAGTTTGTACGGTATAAAATGCATTACGTCTATGGAATGTCCCCACAAAACATGGAAACCAGAATGTGTGTGTGTGTGTGTGTGTGTGTGTGTGTGTGTGTGTGTGTGTGTGTGTGTGTGCGTGCGTGCGTGCGTGCGTGTGTGTGTGTGCGCGTGTGTGCAAGAGAGAACATAAGAACATTGTTGTCATATATTTGAAAAAAAATTATTGGATTTTTGTTTCCTCCATTGACTGATTACTTGCATGACCCAACCTTAAAGTTTTTTATTTTTTGACCTGGGGTGTAAATTTGACTGTAGTTGTTATTTTATGTGGAATCCAATACAATAAATGTACTCAAAAATAATAGATATATAAAGCAAACTTGTGTTCATGATTTTTTGTTTGATTAGTTCAATGAGCATACGAAAGATTTAGCTTTAAATTGAAAGTACAATTAAAAGGTATATGAACTCAAAACCTGTTGAACACACATAAAACTTTAAGATGAGTGAACTTTTTTCAATGATTTGAGTACAGTTCATTAATTTTAAATGAGTACATTGTACTTTTCAGGTTTACAGTGCAGTCATTACCTCTCAGGTCCTGATTAACTAGGCCACAAAATCATCTCAATGTTTCATACAATCATTCAACTGTGCTAAACTAGATACAAGGTTAACAGACACCACTACTGTATTATTATTACTGCTGCCTATAATATGCGGCATAAAATCTGTGTGTTTTCCTGAATGAAATTATTCTCCATGAACAGATGAAGAAATATGACTGAGTAACGGGAATATCTGGAATTCAATTTTGTCTTGTGTACTTGTATGACTAGTACACTCAGATGTGTTTTAAAATGTCTTTTCAAAGTTCCACACAGACAAGAAGCTGATGACTTTATGGGGGAATGAAAACTCTTTACATATAACTGTAATGCTGGTGCATTAAGCAGTCAAAGGCAAAGGATCCAAGTGCAGAACATTAATTATGAAGGTAAATCCAAATCACAAACAATATAATCCAGAACAGGAACAGGCATAACCATAGTAAGGTGTATTGGCAGTATGTATATTGATTAAGTCACAGTACTGTATGTTCCTGTAAATACAGTTCAATTAGTAGATGGATCAATACATTATGTTCCCTCAGTGGCATATTTACTGTGTTTCCTGAACTAGGTTTATTGAATGTTAGTTCCCTTTCAGTCAGTCACTACGACGTCACGTCGTGACCGACGAATTGGGAATCGCTTAGCGGGGACCTATCTACTTTGAGAAACTAAGGCTTTGTCCACACTGACATGGGTATTTTTATAACCGTGACTTTTTTACATGGTTCGGCCGTTTGTCCACACGGAAAAGCAGTATGATGTCACTGAAACCGAAATTTTTTGAAAACCCATGCCAGGTGAGTATTTTAAGAAAGTGACAATGATTGCGGTGTTGTCGTGTAGACAGTAAAACCGGGGTTTTTGCCTTGCGACATCAGTTTCTGATTGGTCAAGGTGGCTTTATGATTTGAATTATATCACCGCCTGCTGGTGTGACATGCTTTTGACAGCGCGTGATCACGTGTTTTTGTGAGTTCATGTAGGCGGAGATTTATTTTAAACCGAGCATGTGTGGAGAGTATTTTTTTTAACCACAGAATGAAAAACCCCGGTTATAAAAATACCCGTGTCCGTGTTGACTAAGCCTAACAAAATGCCAATGAACTTGGCATGCAGGTATTTGCATAATGCCGGCGCTGCCCCGCCAGGTGCATTTATAAGCAGCAGGTGCACAATACCAAAATTGCTTTATTTGCTTCGAAAGCCAGCAGATCATCTACTCACGAGAAGCTCTCTCCTGCTCGGAATTTCACTGCTTACCTGACATTGGTTGGACAGACAGCACTGCAGTTTTTCCACCTCTATGATTTCTCAGTTTGAACTTGAGTTAAGTCTGTTCATTGCCCCTCCCCTCTGTGCTTCATCAACTCAGATTTGTTATCATTACACCTGCGTGTCATCTCACCTTCACTTGGTTGATTGACCGTTCATTTCTACAGGCTGGTGTGCCTCTGAGACAGGTCTCCAGGCATGCAATAGTATGCATAGATGCCCCCAACACAGGGTGGGGGGCCATGTACGATGGGCTTGTAGCTTCGAGGGTCTGGACGACACCCTTACCTTACACCCTAATAAACTTGCCCACTATCATTTTATCATCTTTTATCATTTTATTGTTTGACTGTTCAATACTGTTCATATTTACATTTAAAAAGCAGACATAAAAGTAACTTAAAAGTTACTTTCCTTAGTACACCATCTGAGCAACTGCAATTGAGATGAATGTTAATGCTAATGGATAGCTCTCTAGAGTTAGACCTTCTTGTTTTGAAAACACTCATTATTCTGTTTGATGATAGTGAAGTGGAAATTACACACTTCACCTAGGTTTGCTCTTTATCATGGTTCAAAACATGGTACTTTTTAGATTGTACAGTGGCTTGCAAATTTATTTTGGTAATGTGAGTGTTAAACAAAAAAAAAATGCACCTGCGTCCCACACCTGATGATCATTTTCTCCCCTTCGCTTTGCTAGTTAGTTCCCTTTCAGTCGGTCACTACGACGTCACGTCGTGACCGACGAATTGGGAACTCGCTTAGAGAGACCAATCTGCTTCGTTTACTACTAAAACGCCAATGAACTTGGCATTGAGATATTTGCATAATGCTGGCGCCGCCCCGCCAGGTGCCTTTATAAGCAGCAGGTGCAAATAGGGAAATTAGCTTTTTTCGCTTCGAAAGCCGGCTTTATCTGCTACTGAGAAGCTACTCTCTGCTCTTCTGGGAACGGTTGCTGAAGTTGATTGACAAGCAGTACTAACACAGCGGACGCTCGCAGTATTCCACGGCTCTGCATCGTTTTTGTTTTGAGTTTAGTGTGTGCGTTGCCTTCCCTGTGCGCATCATCAGCTGAGCACCTAAAGAGTGATTTCCCTAAAAGAGTGATACGTGAGAGCTCTGTGTCTTTTTAAAGGCAGCCACTCTGTCGTATATGCGGAGATCAGCGTCCTTTTCAGGATAGCTTTTCGCCCGTGCGATCTTGGATGCGAGAAGTATAAGGGTTCCAGTGACGGTCACGAGCGCTGTCTTCGTGCTCAGGCATCGAGCACTCCGGGGCTGCGTTCGTGGAGAGTTTCTGTTCTCTCTGTGAAAGCATAACCCTCTTGGATTGCGGAGACGACTGTCGTTTCTACGGGAACGCTGTCCGCGCCTTTGCAGTGCTGACGCCGCCATGGTGCGGCTGTCAAGCGCTCGCAGGGCGCCCTTCGCGTCACTACGCTGAGTAGGACGGAGGATGCGTCCTCCACCTACCGGCCTTCTCATCCTCAGCCGGTTGAGGCTCCGGTGGAGACTGCAGAGTCGTGTTCTACGATGTCTGCCGAATCCATTGGACCTCCTTCCGGTCCCGTCACTTCTGCAGCATCAGAGGGGTGTCCATTTACCTCCGAGGCAGAGTCGTTCCGGAGATGGCGGCCGTGCCCGCTCGAGCGGCGGAGACGGTAGAGTTGGAAAGGTTAACCCCTCTCCGCCCGAACCGTCCCGCCCACATGATTGGTACTTCGGAGCTGCTCGGGCCTCTCGGTCCTCTCCTCCTGTGCCTTTCTTTCCCGACGGCACGAAGAGCTGACGTGATTTGCGGCCGTCCGGCCGTTCAGCTTTCACCCCTCACCTCCCTCACCAACGGAGCCGCTAAGGGCGGGGACCCCTTCCGTGTTTGTAGACAGTCGTCCGGTTACGGACGCTGCCCATCAGGCATGCCGGAGAGGCGGCTTCGGCCCTGCACGCAATAACGTTGCTGCAGGCTCACCAAGGATTTACGAGGGAGCCCGCGACCTTCAGTCGTGCGATGTCCACCACAGTGGTTCAAGATCGCCACCTTTGGCTGTGTCTGGCTGACATGACGGACGCAGACGAGAACAACTTGAATGCTCCTGTCTCACAGACCGGCCTCTTCGGCGAGCCAGGGGAGTCGTACAGCTCCGCTGCGCAGACTGAGGCGATCTCCTAGGTCATGCCCTGGCGGAAGAGAGCTGCCCTTGGTCCACCACGCCGGCTCCTCAGTCTGCCTCTCGCCGTCGGCGTCCTGCGGCGACCACCTCCGTTCCCCTCCTCGGACCCCATCTCGGCAGCGCAGGGGAACCGGTCGTCAGCAGCTCGCCCCGCCCGCTTAGCCGCTTCCCGTGAAATTCGGGAGTTTAAGTGGCCAGTGAAGGGCGACCCGGATTGGCAGAGGATCACTCTTCAGGAGATGGAGCTCCTTCCCCCGATAGAGGGTCGGGTGGAAAATCCTTGGTTTGCATATGTTCCACCGGCTGTTCGGCCGGTACCCACTTAACCACACATAAGAGTGCATTCCTCTTCCCTCTCTAGGTCTCCGGAGGATCGAGAGAGCCGTGAGCGGGTACACACCAGCTCCCCTACCTCTCCTCTATCGCCAGCGGGTGACCTGAGGAGTCCGAGCTCTCCGCTGAGGAGACCGGACCACCAGCACCCTCATCGGAGTCTGCGCCCTCCGTAGAGGAGACCAGACGACCGTTACCCTCAGCGGGCTCAGGTCAGTGTCACACACACATACTGTAGATGTTTATGCTGTCACAGCAGACGCACCGGCAGTCCCACCTGTCTCGCTTCGCTGCCCCACCGCGGGTACTTCGGTAGTGTCATTATTTCTCCTCGTACGGTGCCTGGGTGCTTGGCTTCAGTTCCCAGCCCGTTTCGTTGGGTTTTACGCACGATCCGCCTCGGTTACGAATCCGGCACACCCCAAAATTCGGGCTTTCGTTTCACTGTGTTGAAAGCGTCCGATGCACATGTACTGCGTGCAAAAGTCGATATCCTGTTGGCGAGGGATGTTCGAGCCGGTCCCTCTTACCGAGATGATGATGATAGGGTTTTTCCAGCCTTTATCTCATAGTACCCAAAATACGCGGCGGGTTACGATCGATTTGATTTACGCACCGGCTCTACGAAGGTGTTCTTTTTGGATGATAACGCCGAGGCTCGTATTTCAATATTCAGATCGGTTTGCAGCCTTAGACCTGTAAGACGTGTACTTTATGTGTCCATCTCCCCTCGCTTTAGACCATTTTTTCGCTCTGCGTCGTGGGGTGGGCATATTAATACTAAGTGCACCATTCGAGCTGTCTCTCTCTCTCCGTGTCTCCATAGTCACGGCATTAAAATGTCAGAGAGAGAGCGTTGTTCGCATTCTGCTTTTAGCTACGTCGACTTATAATAGCCCGTTCTTGGCAGACGTGCGCGAACACAGAGAGTTAATGCTTCGGCATCTCGCTCGTTTAAGTCTTCAGGTCGGCTGGGAAAGAGCAACTTTGCCCCGTGCAGAGGATCCTTTTTCTCAGTATGGAAATAAGACTCGATCGACTAATTGGCGTGTTTTACATGAGCGCGCAACCAGTCAGTTCTGACTTGCCTCGGTTTAATTCGAGGGAAGTACGCGGTCCCTCTGAAACAATTTCAGAAGCTCCTGGACATATGACAGCATGCTGCGGCTGTGACGCCGCCCGAGCTGCTTCATATGAGACCGCTTCAGCGTTGGCTTACGATCGAGTCTCGAGGAGAGCGTGGCACACCGACATACACCGTGTAAACATTACACCTGCGTGTCATTTCAATTTTTCCCCGTGGTAGACCCGGCATTTCCGATAGAAGATATGCCCCTGAGGGGTCTCCTGGCATTCTGTATATTGCAATGCCCTCAGCACGGGATGATCAGCCACGTATGACGGGCTTGCAGTCTCAGGGGTGTGCATAGCACCCCAACTGCCGCGAGCGGTGCGCTGTATATCTGGGACTTGTACGCTCCGCTATGGAGATGCGAGGGAAGGATGTATTAGCCGACACCAATAACATTGCGACTGTTGCGTTATTTACCGTTAAGGCGGTTTTGCGCTCTCGTCACCTGTCGCAACTCGCTTGTCATCTCCTCCTTTGGAGTCAGAAGCATCTGAGGTCCCTTCGTGCCATTTACATCCCGGGTTCGCTCAATACAGCGGCAGACGCGCTTCCCGAGCTGCGCCCCCGGCGAATGGCGACTCCACCTCCAGACGGTCCAGCTAATTTGGAAGAAGTTCGGTTGTGCGTAGATAGATCTGTTTGCGTCGTCGGACGATACCCACTCTCGCCTATTTTGTTCACTAACCGAGGGCAGCCTCGGCGTGGATGCGTTGGCACACAGCTGGCCGCGGGGGGTGCGTAAATACGCATTCCTTCCAGTGAGCTTTGTTGCGCAGACACTGTGCAAAGTCAGGCAGGACGAGGAGAGCCTTTTATTAGTCGCCCCGTACTGGACTACCAGGAATTGGTTTTCAGAGTTAATGCTCCTCGCGACAGCCCCTCCCTGACGATTTCCCCTGAGGAAAGACTTTCTTTCTCAAGGAAGGGGCACATTATGGCACCCGCGCCCCGACCTGTGGGATTTCCATGTATGGTCGTTGAGCGCGCGCAAGGTTTAGGTGATTTATCGCAAGCGGTATCTAACACCATCGACGCGGTTCGAGCACCGTCCACAAGACGGGCTTACGCGCTTAAAGAAACCTTTTTCGTCACCCGGTGCTCTTCGCAACGCGAGGACCCCAGAGAATGCCCATTAACATTGTGCTTTTATATCTTTAACATAGGTTAGATGGTAGGCTATCCCTCCGCCATTAAAGTTGATATCGCCGCTATTTCTGCTCATCACTCTCTTATCAACGGCAGATCAGTTGGCCAGCATGATTTAATTATTACATTTTAAGAGGCGCTCGCAGGCTAAACCCCTCGCGCCCTCCCTCTTTCCTCCTGAGACCTGTCCATGGTGCTGAAGCCTTCAGGTCTCCCTTTTGAGCCTTGCAGTCTACGAGTCTGATGTTTTTATCAATGAAAACTCTGACCCTGATAGCATTGACCTCCATGAAGAGAGTAGGGGATTTACATGCATTCTCTGTTGACGATTCGTGCTTTTAGTTTGGTCCTGCTGTCTCACTGAGACCCAGACCAGGCTACGTGCCCAAAGTTCCCACCACTCCCTTCAGAGATAAGGTGGTGAGCTTGCAAGCGCTGCCCCCGGAGGACGCAGACCCAACCATGGCTTTGTTGTGCCCCGTACGCGCACTGCGACTCTACGTGGATCGCACGCAAAGCCTCAGGACCTCAGACCAGCTCTTTGTTTGTTATGGTGGCCAGCAGAAAGGGAAAGCTGTCACTAAGCAGAGGATGTCTCATTGGATAGTTGATACTATCGCCCTGGCTTATAATCTTCAGGGTATTCCTTGCCCCTTTAATTTGAGAGCGCACTCCACACGGAGTGTTGCCTCATCTTGGGCTTTAGCTCGTGGTTCCTCGCTAACAGACATCTGTAGAGCTGCTGGTTGGGCGACACCTAATACGTTCACTAGATTTTACAGTGTTCGTATCGAGCCTGTATCCTCTCGTGTTCTTTCCTCACCAGGGGGAGCACGGAGAGCAGTCTCGCAGGTCGGCTTGCAGCCTCCAACTGATGCTTCATAACTGTGTCAGTATGGAAGGCCTTCAGAACAAAAATGCGTAATGGTTTGAATTGTTCTTCCTCCGCTGCCTTGGCAGCCTTTGTTGCGGAGCATTGGCTGTCAGCCTTTCACTAGCTGTATCCTCGCGAACCTACGTGTCTGGCTCGGGCTCCACATTGTGTCCCACCGGGTTCCTTTGTGAGTATTTTTCCGTGGGGTTAATCCTACCAGCCCACGTTTCCCTTAGCAGAGCACTGCTTTGCTTACACAGTCATGGCTGTTTTTATTCCTCAACTACGGTTGACTTCGCCCACCATTAGCCCTTAAGACGGGCGGTGGCTTCCGCAGCGTTCCTATCCCGCTCAGGTAGGGCGCTTCCCAGTCGCTGGCACTTCTGTGGGGTTAAAGGAACATCTAGTGCCCGGCCTTCTGCCTTAAAACCTAATTCTCCTCCTCCTTAAGTGGAACCGGAGGGCTTTACGCAGACACTGGAAGAGGTCAGCCCTCAGTGGCGTTTTGGTAGGGATTCCCAATTCGTCGGTCACGACGTGACGTCGTAGTGACCGACTGAAAGGGAACGTCTCGGTTACGGATGTAACCCTCGTTCCCTGAAGGAGGGAACGGAGACGTCACGTCCCGTCGCCACAGGGCTGCTCCCTGCTGTTTATCGACCGGTCACTTTCTCCCGGCTTTCTCAGCGAAAAGAAGCTAATTTCCCTATTTGCACCTGCTGCTTATAAAGGCACCTGGCGGGGCGGCGCCAGCATTATGCAAATATCTCAATGCCAAGTTCATTGGCGTTTTAGTAGTAAACGAAGCAGATTGGTCTCTCTAAGCGAGTTCCCAATTCGTCGGTCACGACGTGACGTCTCCGTTCCCTCCTTCAGGGAACGAGGGTTACATCCGTAACCGAGACGTTCTCTACCTCCCTCTGTTCCTTGCAAGTTTGTTATGTTATGTGCTACGCCAGTGCCGGTTCTAGATGCTGGGGGGCCCTAAGCAAAGCTGTAACTGTAACATACATTTAGAATTTGGTGCCTATTTGACAGAGAAAAGGGGTGTTTGTAGTCTCACTCCCTCAACAAAGACATTGCACTTCCTTCTTTCAATGATGCAAAATGATGATTTTTACATCATTGAAAGAAGGAAGTGCAACAATGAAATCTGTATTTCTCCTGTCTCCGCGGCAACTGAGGTAATGATGCATGACCATTCAAAAACATGACTGGGGTTCTAACTATACAAAGCTTAATGCAAATGGGTGGAATGTCCCTTTAAAGCTGTCCCAGAGGTTGACCCCAAATATTTTAAAAAGAGTGTCTGATTTTAAATATTGCAAATCTATGAGTTTGACACCCTATATCCATTTGTTGCACATGTCATTATGCACAATTGATCAAACTTTAAAAGGAAGTTAAAAGAATCAACCTCCTTGAATAATTCTAGGCATAAGATGCCCAAAAAGACTCAATTAACAAGAAAAGGTACAACACACAGTACTGTATCAGCAACATGTCTTATAAATTAGCCATAGAGATTCCCTATGCTGGTCAGCAGCTAAAACAATCATATAGTTAGGTTTGATTTGTGTAATCAAAATACATTATTTTATTAAACTATACAATGAGTTATATCCAGTGTTATCCTACTGTAATTAAACGAGTGACATATAATTTAATCCTTTACAAATTTCAAGTCTTCTATTAAGTTTCTCGACGTGGGCACCATTCTTACCTCTCTCTCTCTCTCTCTCTCTCTTTCTCATGTCAATTTATCCTGCGCGAGAGCGCGTTTTTGAAGTTCAAAGGGAAAAGCTCGTGTTTTCGCGTCATTTGCATCGCCCCATGCTAGGACGCGTGTGGATGCGTCTTTGCATTGACTTTGTATGTAATCTGCTCGCGCAAATCCTTTATCTTGTTCCCTTGCTTCACGTTTTTTCCCCTTTATTATGCCCCAGACGGATAGCTTTGTTTTAAATCAATGGTGGGCATATAATATGCCCATCGTTACCAAATCACTCTTCTGCGTCATGCACGCGGCCGTTTGAAGGCTGCAACCTCCGGATGTCGCATATGCGCGCTGCAGACGTCATCAAGCCTGATTTATTAAAGTTAAATAAGCATTTCATTTGCAAGTCATGAGCATAATATAACAATTAACCATTAACTAAGAATAATAGTCAACATTATATTGTTAATATTCTGAAATACGTTTTTATGACGCATATGCAGCCTACAAATGTGACCTCTGAAGGCTGCAGCCTTCGGATTGAGAAACTGCCTGCATGTTGTCCGAGTACATATCAGTGATTTAAGAAATCATTAAGTATTTTTAAAAACCCGCATAAATTCGGAAGTTTGCAAATTATTAAAATTATAGCGTCTTGTTTTCATTAAACATAATAATAATTTTTCTTTGGTATAATGGTTTTAAATAATTCTGAGATCAAGGGGGCCCCCTAGTGGTGCGGGGCCCTATGCAAATTGCGTAATTTGCGTATAGGAAAGACCGGCACTGTGCTACGCCATTTGATTCCTGTCCAGTCTTGTTTTTGTTCATCAGTCTAGTTTTATTTTTCCATAGTTTATTTTGTCATCTGTGAGCTCTGCTGATTCTCTCTGTTACCTGGAGTGCTCTGTGTGTGTTCTCTGTTTTCAGGATAACTTCACTGCGGGCTCACTCTGCTTTGGACATTCTCTCTGCCTGTTCAGAACTGTTGCTGTCCAGCAGAGATGCTCACAAGTCTCTGAGCTCGAGTCCGAGTCAAGTCTGAAGTCTTTGAGCTCGAGTCCAAGTCCAGTCTGAAGTCTTTGAGCTTGAGTCCAAGTCAAGTCTCAAGTCTCGTTGTAACAAATAAAACTCTAATAACAAATAAAGAAATTATAAACATTTATAAAAAAGAACAAAGTTGCACATTAAGTAAGGTCTAAAATTAGCATTAGGTACAGAAATTAAATTAAATGGATATTGTACAAATTAAATATTATTAATATTATTTTTAGAGCAATAGAAGCATTTTGTGTGTATGTGCCCTGTCAAGAAAAGAAAGATTCTATGTTGGCTTAACTTTTGAAACACTTCTCTCTGTATGTGCACTACTGAGGGCGCTTAAACGCGTGTTCAAACACAAGCGGAGGGCGAATTCCAAACAGCGTTTTAGGAAGAAGATGCAGCAGTTTCTTCACATAAAAACGTTACGTTGTTTTTCATTGCTCTATTCAGCAAATGTATGTTAATGGACTAGAGTATGACACAAAGTAGCGCAACTCTGGGCCTGACTGCACTGTAAACCCGAATAAGTTGGAAATACTCAAAAAATTTGAGGTAATCAGTTGCCTCAAATCTTTTGAGTTTTGATTATCCTGATATTAATTATGCAGAACTTATAAGTTTTGAGTTTCTGGTTCTCATTTATGTTAATTGGACCTAACTGAAAGTACTAAGTAAGTAAACACAAACATTTTAATTACTACAAAGTTATTTTTGAGTTCTTGCATATCAAACATTTTAATTACTACACAGTTATATTTTGAGTTCTTGCAGAAACACAATTTTACAGAAACACATGACATGTGTAATAAAATTTTGGCAATTTATTTCACAAAAGGATTGCTCCACAGCAAATTTCATACATTTAAACTAGCATAAGACAGTTGAATTAAACATCTCTCTTAAATTTACAAATGTGATACAATCTACAGTCAAAAATTAAAGTCTGTTTAGCAACCCAAGGGTAAGTAAAGTTACCCTTTTAATGGGTTCAAGGTAACAAGGTAACAAAACTGTTTAACAGCATTTCATATTTTCCAGTCAAAAATTAAATTCTCTTAGCAACACAACATACCTTTTAACAGGCTCAAACTGTTTAACAGCATTTTATAAAATGAGAAATGAGCAAGGAATGCTTAACAGCCAACTTCATATATTAACACCACACAGTTGTATTAAACATGACAATTTCTTGAACTGAACCGGTTTGTTAATACAATAACTTGTCAATAAGAACTAAGTAGATACAAGTAAAAAAATAAAAGTAACATCAGTTAGATAACATTTAAGTAACTCTTTTTGTCTTTTGTGTGTGCTGAGGTAGTACAAATTATGCTTCACATCAACTCGTTCTTTAAGGTTTGCAGGCTAGGAGACAGTTTCCCACCTTCCATACCAAGCAAAAGTTTTTTGCACAAATACAAATGTTTTTGCAAGTCCTTTAGGAATATGTATGTGAAAAGCATACAGGAATCCAAACAGGACAAGAAAGGCCTCTGGAAGTTGGTTGTGGGTGGTGACCAATTCGTCCTCAAGAACAACAGAGACATTCACTGGGTCACTATGCATTTGGCCATTAGAGCTGTAACGCACAACCATATATTCCTCCAGTGGCTTTTTCTCAATGTGCACTTCAGAATCTTCAAGCTAAAAAATAAGGAACAAAAAAGATTAAGAACATGAAAATGATGCTGCCAGAATTTAGTACATCACTTATTAGGAATTATCCGTTACATGGCTTCTACACAGGTGACTTTTGAGTTCCCCGAATGTGTGAAACATGCAGGGGCAATCATGATACATGGAAGTGGACTTATTTTTGAGCAGTGTCTATGTTCTAGTCTGTGGTGTCTGAGGAGGTGGAGTCTTGAACGATGAATCTTTATACAGCCTGCACTCCCAGTCTATCATCTTATTTGAAATCTGAAAAGAAACATTTACATGGTTAAACATTATGATTCAAACAGTAATAGCAAGCAGGATCTAAAAATAAACAGGTAGCAAACCCAACAATTCTCTCTCATTAAAACACATACATTGACAAATGCATATTAATAGTATACATATGTGTCTCATTATTCAGTAAATCACTTAAACAGCCATGTGCACAACGATTCACATTAACCACTGTTTATTACTTTTAGACCAGTCACTTAACACATCGACTAATAGTATAAGCACAAACTAAAAAACTGATCAATACATATAAAACTTGCATTGCCATAACCTTAATATACACATCATTAGAAATAATCATTTAGACCACAACCATTACTCTCAAGTTATCGTCACATGGGGGGGGGTGATTCACGTGCGCCACGCATGACCTACTTTTTATTAAACACAGTTTAGCTACGTTTTAACTAATAAAGTGCATAAAATAAACTCATAATAATTCCCACAACAGTCACTGAAGCATTAAAGCAATAAATAATAGGTTTTCTAGGGGTTTTACCTGCAATAAGGGAACAGGTATTAGAGACAAACAAACACGCTGAGTTTCCCTCGATCAGTGTATTGTTCTATGATACTACAGGAACGCGTGCTTGACCCTAGTCACCTGTCCACGCCCCCTACTGGAAACTTCCAGTACTGCAGTCACTAAATTCCCTAGCCAAATATGGCATACTCACAAAAGACAGCAACAATGTGACAACGCATCTAAAAATATCATATTTACATCACATCTAACTGTTAAACACAATTACGTACATGAAAAGTAAACATAATGGCCTTTAGAATTGATACTTTAAAGGTGAATTTAGTTTAAAGGTGATACTTACAGCACCGGATGAAGCGACCGATCCGTCATCTTGAGGAGAAGAACTCAACGCGAGCAGCTTACGTGAACACGGATGACGTCAGACGCAAAATCTCTAAACTGAGGGATTTTAAGTTGGAGTACATTAAAGAGACAGTTAGTGCAAATTAAAAAACAACATGTATTCATCTAACTTAAAAAGTTTAATTTTTACAAACTCATAAAACTCTGAAAGTTCTAAATACTCAGCAAGGTTAATTAATTTGAACTAATTGTAATGATTTAACCTCTCGACGCGCACTAGCTCGCGGACAGAAGGACGTCAGTTTTTTTTAATGCTGCTAACAATATATATATAGCCTACTGTGTACAAACAACAATAATAATAACACTACTATACATCGTTTAAAAGGTCTAAGGGTTTAGCGTCAGTGTATGGTGTCCGTTTTGAGATTAAATTGCTCTAGTATCATAAATATAGTATTTTATTACAGAAGTCCAGATAACAACATGCATAATATAAACTGACTCCTTACCTTTGTGCTGGTATAAGGAACGCGAATCGAATCTAGTCTGTTTCAGATGTGTGAATAACCCATAAAAACTCTCCAACAAAGTACATCCAATGACCAGTTTTGTCCACAAATGCGTATAATCCGTGAAATATGGATATATTTTCCATTGTTTACATCAGATTTCAGATGCACGTCTTGTAATAGATTATAATATACAATCTGAGGACTATTTACATCGTAACACTTGTATATGAGAGCACACTCGCATTCAAAACCAGCGCTCAAACATGATTGTACAAGTAGGCGGGAGTATAATACATAATATCCAAACAGCGCTGTCTAATATCGTGACGTCATCTGACTCGCGCGTTCCTCCAATGACTTCATGGAAAATATTGATAGACAGAACGTGTAGCCAATTAGAACACGAATTCAACGATCTTTGTGTGAAGCTTTATTTCCTGGTGTGGATACGGCATTTTATACGCTTATATAAGGATAAACAATAAAAAGAACGAACGTGTATGCATGTAAACAAAAGACTTTTATTTTGTGGCTGACTGGCACTTAGAAAAGGCACTAGTCTTACAAAAACTCTTGCAAGAACCTCATTTTTGGGTCTATTTGGGTCTGACTTCAAACGTGAAATATAACTTCTTTAGACTTGTGGCTTTGGCCTCATTGCATTTATAGGTTTCACACATATATTTATCATTAAGATTTTTAGTGTTAAAAAATATGTTATGCAAAAAATTTTTTATTACAATGTACTTCAGCCTCTCTAATTTTTTTTTAATCTTAAAATAATTTTGAAACATGGAAAACGAAGCTCAAAGTGTCTTCTATCTAATGATACCACAGTTATGCTTATACTATAAATGGTTTAGTAAAAACAGCCCTTTTAGTGAAAGTAGGTATTTTCATGGTTTCGGGCCAGAATGGGGGTGCTTTTCAAGAGGTTAAGTTAACAGTACTAAATACAATTAATTACTTTGAGCATTCGGGTTTACAGTGTGGAGCTGGACCGGACACACTTTCTATGTACAGCGGAATCTTCACCCTGTCTCCGTACAGCGGAGACTTCATCCTGTCTTCGTACAGCGGAGACTTCATCCTGTCTTCGTACAGCGGAGACTTCACTCTGACTTCGCGCAGTGGATTCTTCACCCTGTCTACATACAGTGGACACCTCTTCTAGATTCCAAGCAGCGTGTATCTCACCCTGTCTTTGCCCGGCGGAACTCTCTCCCTGTCACCAAGCAGTGGATCTCTTCCTGTCTTCTATCAGCATTCTCCTCTCTCTCTCCTTATTAAGTGCAATAAATCTTTTCATCTGCAATTGGATCCATGTTTGTGTGTTTCTTACCCTGACAGTCAGTGCAAGATGCTTTTAAATTAAAGCAGCTCAAATATGCATTTAAGTTTGGGACAAGGATAAACCATGTCCAGGAAACTGCCCCTTAATGTTTTATAATTTTTTAGATGTTTGTTTTTAAAATGTATTGTATGGTCCGTTGTGTTTTTAACTACTGCTGTATCTAAACTGCCCAAAAAGGAATCTAATAAAGCTTGATCTTTATTAGATTTATAGATATATAACAGATGTTTACATGCTTTATAGCATGCAAGACACATTAACTGACTTTACAAATGTAACCAAATATTTACACTTGATCTTTAATACTGTATAAGTTACAGGTACCTGAGCCTTCAACAGCTGTTTATATGTTTTGTGCATCTTCTGGATATTTGTTGCATAATATAGTTCATGAGACTAATAAACAACTATCACACAACATAAATAGCTGTTACACCAAAAATGCTGGGTTGTTTTTAACCCAGGGCTGGGTCACTATGGGTCACCAGCAGTGTTTTCAGGACAGAACACACTGCTGGGTTATTTGTCAATCAACCATGTTGAAACAACCCAGCAGTTAGGTTAAAACAACCCAAGTGTAAAGATTAAATAAAGATCAAATAAAATTGCACGGCTTTGTGAATCAAATTTTGAACTGGGCTATTTTGTAAATTCAGTGGTTACTGTGTCTTGTGGACTGGACAGTACTGTAAATAAACATGTGTTATGTGAAATAGCTTGACAGTAGGCCTACTGTATAACAAGCAAATTGCAATTTTTTTCTTAAATGCTTACATTTTGCAGATTCTGCAAGGGGTAGACTTTTGCTAACTTATAAGTTTGCCTGTATTTCTCTATTTATGCTTGTGTTGGTTTGGCACAGAAAGTGAAAAACAGTTGATGAAATGCAAATACATCCAAAAGAGAATTTCTATCTGAATTTCTCACTGACATTTTCAGAAATATCAAACAGTGTTTCTTCTGACACTCTAGAGACTTTTTTATCCTCTCTTCCACTCTGCTCTGCGATCAGAGGAAGAAAATAACTCTTACATCCACAAAGACAATCTGTAGATGAAACTCATATGACTGAAACCTTTCTAGACCGTCCAGCAAGCCTTGGCACATTTTCTTTAAATAGAAAATAATCTGAAAACCTAAACTATTGACATAACATCATTGTTATGTTAAATTTTAGAATAATTGTTGTTTGCTGTAGTGTGTAATTTAAGTAGGGCAACATTTATAGTTTTACTGTTACTACAATGCTAATTGTATCAGAAAGCACACTACTTTTGTCTTTTTTGACAGCAGAAAAATCATAAGTCTTACCTTTTTACTAAGCCGCATAATATGCATTATTCATGTGGTGCGACAAGTTACACAGTTTAGTAGTTCAATAATTCAATAGTAGTGTGTTCAAATATGTAATACTGATTCGAGTCTTAGCAAGAACCACTACAAAGAAAAATTTTCTGAGATTGTTCTTGTTTTGAGAGCACTTTACACAGGCACGGACATTTTTCCTGTGAGACTCGTGACCTCAATAAATCATCAAAATTGTTTCCTTTACTCCATGTGGGGCTGAGATTCATAGTCATGTTGATGTAGATATGTATATGTATGTATGTATGTATGTATTTGCTTTGTTTATTCCCATTTCATATTGAGCCATCTACTGTAGCAGAAAATTTCAAGATACGTTTGTCTTTTTCAGTAAACGTATCAAAAGGCCACGCCCCTGGGGAAATTAAATTTAATGTTGCCTATACTTTTTTAAACAAGCATGCATTAGCATATGTGTTTGGGGAGAAAGGCTCAGGAAGAAAAGAAAACAGCTTTATTAGGACAGACATTAGAATGCATTAGGATTTCACAGTATCGGACCCTGCGGTTGATACACTGCTTATGAATCAACATCCTGGAAACACAATATGTTATGAGAGACAGGTATAAAAATTCAAGTTTTTAGCTTGGCTCTAAACAAAAAAATTAGTTGTTGTCTACTACATGGACATTAATATTCCAAGGAGCTTCTTAGTACCAACAAGATCTTTATGTAAATGAATTGGTAAAGTATGGCATCAGGAATGGCAAGGTCATGTGTTAATCAGATAATCAGAGAACGTAAAACTGAACAAAATTGGACAAAAAGAAACATTGATTACACTGTAAGCACTTAAGATAAAAGTGTCTGCCCAATGTATAAATATAAATGAAACCTAAATGGAGCCTCATGCAGTAAGTCCCTCTATTGTAGCACTCCACATCAATGAGGTCAGAATTATTTATTTATTTATTTAATAAATAATATTACTGCTTTAAACAGCATTCCCAATCTTATGATATGCTGTCTAGTAGATACATCAAGTAATAGTACAACAGAGCTATAATGTTGAGGTAAATGAAATGACAACCACTAAGGCAATAATTTCACACATTTTTACATAAATGTTTAGTACAGTCAGAAAAGTATATAAACAGCAGTTTAGAGCTCATTGGTGCCACAGAAGTGTGTCCTGGATAAAAATGGCCATTCTTACTTTCATCAAAGCTCCGATCGTGTCTTAACTCTCTTTGCCACCCACCAGTGTGCATATTTTTAGAGACGGCTGTGTCAAAATGTAAATGAATCCTAAGCAAACATGTCCTCTTCTCCCACACATAAGCATCCCATGCATTGTTGTTGGTGTAAAATCCTGTACACAATAAAGCCTTTCATGATTTTGCTATAGCTTCAGCAGTGAACAGTACTACATGGCATTCTTGGATACAAGCCTAATGTTTCTACACACATAAATTGAACTTTATGTATTTTACACTGACATACCTGGTGCATTAATTTGTGATATAGAGAAGGGGTGTCAAACTCAATTCCTGGAGGGCCGGTGTCTATGCAGAGTTTAGATTCAGCCCTGATCAAACAAATCTGATGCAGCTAATCAAGGTCTTCAAGATTACTAGATTATTACTTATTACAAAGTTCAAGACAGGTGTGTTTGGGCTGGTTGGAGCTAAACTCTGCAGGACACCGGCCCTCCAGGAACTGAGTTTGACACCCCTGATATAGAGCGTAGGAATGCAAGAATGCTATTGCGCTAAGATGATTATTTATAGCCTGTGTTTATTTGTTGCATTACAAGTTACCAGCCTCCAAATGAGCTACTGTATGGGCATCATCAGAGATTTCATAGTTTAGAATTGGAAGGTGTTACACAGTTAAAATATAATGCTTCCTGTAAATGACACATAGCATGGGAATCTATTTACTAGATGCAATGTTTGTGTGGCTGTGGCTTTACATCAATCACAACCTTCAACTTAAACAATCTATTTTAAAACCTATCAGTGAAATTAATCTCTAAAATAATCTAATGAAATAATTTCTATGATCTTAAAATTCCCTTAAATATGCCATTTATTCATATTGCTAACCCTGAACCAGTTCTGAGTTATAAAGCTTTATTACACGGCTCTCTGGAATGCTTGATTCTGATTGGTCAGTTGAGACATTTGCAGGTTCGTTCTTTTCAAATAATAACCGCTCCAAAATAATAACGCATAGCCGGACTACTTGCACGAGTAAAATCGCTCCGCGCCAATAAAGATCAATAAAGATTACTGTCTGTTTGGCGCCATCTTGTGACAAACACTCGACAACCACGACAAGACACAGACAGCTTACTGAGACTGAACTTGACAAAATAGAGCATGACAGCTACGAAGCCAACACACAAAAAAATACAGAATGGGCATTAAAACTTCTCAAAGACTGGTTAAAGAGAAAAAAATGGAGACAGACAAGTATGAAGCAGAGGACCGTAATAAGGTATTACGATCATTTTATGCATCTGTGCAAAGTTTCACGGAAAGATAAAAATGTTAATTTAAAACAAATATGCCAATAAAATGTTTCAAATTCATATTCATGTCCAGTTTTTTTCTTATGTGGCAAGTAGCCATGTAATAAGCGGGATAATGTAGAGGCAGCCGGTAGTTATTGGGAAATAAGCCCCTTCAGTGTGATACAAGACCCTCCGCTTCGCGTCGGGTCCTGATCACACTGTCGGGGCTTATTTTCCAATAACTACCGGCTGCCTCTACATTATCCCTTACATAAAGCATAACTGTTTTGGTAGGATGAGAGGGTGTTCTTGCATCCAGACATGTGTACCAGGCAAACTAATACTGGAACTAGAAGTAAAACTGCACTTCATCTGCAGTGGTAGGAAAACCCTTGTGAAAGGATATGTCCAAGAGATGCCGTATAATTGTAAAGAGGAGGGGCCTAAGACAGAACCCAGAGGTTCACCAGTATAAAAATGATGTGACCTTTAAGAAAAGTTTTTTTTTTTTTTACAAAGAATTGCTGACCTGATTTGTTATTTCCTTAACTTCAAGCAGTTGAAGAGAACAACTGGGTTCCCTTTCAGTCGGTCACTACGACGTCACGTCGTGACCGACGAATTGGGAACTCGCTTAGAGAGACCAATCTGCTTCGAATACTACTAAAACGCCAATGAACTTGGCATTGAGATATTTGCATTATGCTGGCGCCGCCCCGCCAGGTGCGTATATAAGCAGCAGGTGCAAATAGGGAAATTAGCTTTTATTCGCTTCGAAAGCCTGCAGTATCTGCTACTGAGAAGCTACTTTACTCTGTTGGGATTTGATTGCTGAAGTTGGTTGAACTAGCAGTATCACAGCGGACGCTTCGCTTATTCCACGGCTCTACATCTGTTTATTGTTTTGAGTTTAGTGTGTGCGTTGCCTTCCTGTGCGCTCATCAACTAAGCATCTGAGTGAATTTCCCTAAAAGAGTGATACGAGAGAGCTTTGTGCCTTGTTAAAGGCAGCCACTCTCTCGTATATGCGGGGATCAGCGTCCTTTTCAGGATAGCTTTTCGCCCGTGCGATCTTGGATGCGAGAAGTATAAGGGTTCCAGTGACGGTCACGAGCGCTGTCTTCGTGCTCAGGCATCGAGCACTCCGGGGCTGCGTTCGTGGAGAGTTTCTGTTCTCTCTGTGAGAGCATAACCCTCTTGGATTGCGGAGACGACTGTCGTTTCTACGGGAACGCTGTCCGCGCCTTTGCAGTGCTGACGCCGCCATGGTGCGGCTGTCAAGCGCTCGCAGGGCGCCCTTCGCGTCACTACGCTGAGTAGGACGGAGGATGCGTCCTCCACCTACCGGCCTTCTCATCCTCAGCCGGTTGAGGCTCCGGTGGAGACTGCAGAGTCGTGTTCTACGATGTCTGCCGAATCCATTGGACCTCCTTCTGGTCCCGTCACTTCTGCAGCATCAGAGGGGTGTCCATTTTTCCTCCGAGGCAGAGTCGTTCCAGAGATGGCGGCCGTGCCCGCGAGCGGCGGAGACGGTAGAGTTGGAAAGGTTAACCCCTCTCCGCCCGAACCGTCCCGCCCACATGATTGGTACTTCGGAGCTGCTCGGGCCTCTCGGTCCTCTCCTCCTGTGCCTTTCTTCCCCGACGGCACGAAGAGCTGACGTGATTTGCGGCCGTCCGGCCGTTCAGCTTTCACCCCTCACCTCCCTCACCAACGGAGCCGCTAAGGGCGGGGACCCCTTCAGTGGAGCGGGATGCGTTCCTGGAGGGACCACCCAACCCTTCCCTCCCGTGTTTGTAGACAGTCGTCCGGTTACGGACGCTGCCCATCAGGCATGCCGGAGAGGCGGCTTCAGCCCTGCACGTAATAACGTTGCTGCAGGCTCACAAAGGATTTACCAGGGAGGCCGCGACCTTCAGTCGTGCGATGTCCACCTCAGTGGTTCAAGATCGCCACCTTTGGCTGTGTCTGGCTGACATGACGGACGCAGACGAGAACAACTTGAATGCTCCTGTCTCACAGACCGGCCTCTTCGGCGAGCCAGGGGAGTCGTACAGCTCCGCTGCACAGACTGAGGCGATCTCCTAGGTCATGCCCCGGCGGAACAGAGCTGCCCTTGGTCCACCACGCCGGCTCCTCAGTCTGCCTCTCGCCGTCGGCGTCCTGCGGCGACCACCTCCGTTCCCCTCCTCGGACCCCATCTCGGCAGCGCAGGGGAACCGGTCGTCAGCAGCTCGCCCCGCCCGCTTAGCCGCTTCCCGTGAAAATCGGGAGTTTAAGTGGCCAGTGAAGGGCGACCCGGATTGGCAGAGGATCACTCTTCAGGAGATGGAGCTCCTTCCCCCGATAGAGGGTCGGGTGGAAAATCCTTGGTTTGCATATGTTCCACCGGCTGTTTAGCCGGTACCCACTAACCACACATAGAGTGCATTCCTCTTCCCTCTCCAGGTCTCCAGAGGATCGAGAGAGCCGTGAGCGGGCACACACCAGCTCACCCTACCTCTCCTCTATCGCCAGCGGGTGACCTGAGGAGTCCGAGCTCTCCGCTGAGGAGACCGGACCACCAGCACCCTTATCGGAGTCTGCGATCTCCGCAGATGAGACCAGACGACCGTCACCCTCAGCGGGCTCAGGTCAGTGTCACACACACACATACTGTAGATGTTTATGCTGTCACAGCAGACGCACCGGCAGTCCCACCTGTCTCGCTTCGCTGCCCCACCGCGGGTACTTCGGTAGTGTCGTTATTTCTCCTCGTACGGTGCCTGGGTGCTTGGCTTCAGTTCCCAGCCCGTTTCGTTGGGTTTTACGCACGATCCGCCTCGGTTACGAATCCGGCACACCCCAAAATTCGGGCTTTCGTTTCACTGTAGTGAAAGCGTCCGATGCACATGTACTGCGTGCAAAAGTCGATATCCTGTTGGCGAAGGATGTTCGAGCCGGTCCCTCTTACCGAGATGATGATGATAGGGTTTTTCCAGCCTTTATCTCATAGTACCCAAAATACGCGGCGGGTTACGATCGATTTGATTTACGCACCGGCTCTACGAAGGTGTTCTTTTTGGATGATAACGCCGAGGCTCGTATTTCAATATTCAGATCGGTTTGCAGCCTTAGACCTGTAGACGTGTACTTTATGTGTCCATCTCCCCTCGCTTTAGACCGTTTTTCGCTCTGCGTCGTGGGGTGGGCATATTAATACGAAGTACACCATTCGAGCTGTCTCTCTCTCTCCGTGTCTCCATGTGCTAGTCACGCCATTAAAATGTCAGAGAGAGAGCGTTGTTCGCATTCTGCTTTTTTCTACGTCGACTTATAATAGCCCGTTCTTGGCAGACGTGCGCGAACACAGAGAGTTAATGCTTTGGCATCTCGCTCGTTTAAGTCTTCAGGTCGACTGGGAAAGAGCAACTTTGCCCCGTGCAGAGGATCCTTTTTCTCAGTATGGAAATAAGACTCCATCGACTAATTGGCGTGTTTAACAAGAGCGCGCAACCAGTCAGTTCTGACTTGCCTCGGTTTAATTCGAGGGAAGTACGCGGTCCCTCTGAAACAATTTCAGAAGCTCCTGGACATATGACAGCATGCTGCGGCTGTGACGCCGCCCGAGCTGCTTCATATGAGACCGCTTCAGCGTTGGCTTACGATCGAGTCTCGAGGAGAGCGTGGCACACCGACATACACCGTGTAAACATTGCACCTGCGTGTCATTTAAATTTTTCCCCGTGGTAGACCCGGCATTTTCGATAGAAGATATGCCCCTGAGGGGTCTCCTGGCATTCTGTATATTGCAATGCCCTCAGCACGGGATGATCAGCCACGTATGACGGGCTTGCAGTCTCAGGGGTGTGCATAGCACCCCAACTGCCGCGAGCGGTGCGCTGTATATCTGGGACTTGTACGCTCCGCTATGGAGATGCGAGGGAAGGATGTATTAGCCAACACTAATAACATTACGACTGTTGCGTTATTTACCGTTAAGGCGGTTTTGCGCTCTCGTCACCTGTCGCATCTCGCTCGTCATCTCCTCCTTTGGAGTCAGAAGCATCTGAGGTCCCTTCGTGCCATTTACATCCCGGGTTCGCTCAGTACAGCGGCAGACGCGCTTCCCGAGCTGCGCCCCCGGCGAATGGCGACTCCACCTCCAGACGGTCCAGCTAATTTGGAAGAAGTTCGGTTGTGCGTAGATAGATCTGTTTGCGTCGCCGGACGATACCCACTGTCGCCTATTTTATTCACTAACCGAGGGCAGCCTCGGCGTGGATGCGTTGGCACACAGCTGGCCGCGGGGGGTGCGTAAAATACGCATTCCTTCCAGTGAGCTTTATTGCGCAGACACTGTGCAAAGTCAGGCAGGACGAGGAGAGCCTTTATTAATCGTCCGTACTGGACGACCAAGAATTGGTTTTTCATAGTTAATGCTCCTCGCGACAGCCCTCCCTGGCGGATCCCCCTGAGGAAGGACTTTCTTTCTCAAGGAGCGGGCACATTGGCACTCGCGCCCGACCTGTGCGATCTCCATGTATGGTCGTTGAGCGCGCGCAAGGTTTAGGTGATTTATCGCAAGCGGTATCTAACACCATCGACGCGGTTCAAGCACCGTCCACAAGACGGGCTTACGCGCTTAATGAAACCTTTTTCGTCACCCGGTGCTCTTCGCAACGCGAGGACCCCAGAGAATGCCCATTAACATTGTGCTTTTATGTCTTTAACATAGGTTAGATGGTAGGCTGTCCCTCCGCCATTTAAGTTGATATCGCCGCTATTTCTGCTCATCACTCACTTATCAACGGCAGATCAGTTGGCCAGCATGATTTAATTATTACATTTTAAGAGGCGCTCGCAGGCTAAACCCCTCGCGCCCTCCCTCTTTCCTCCTGAGACCTGTCCATGGTGCTGAAGCCTTCAGGTCTCCCTTTTGAGCCTTTGCAGTCTACGAGTCTGATGTTTTTATCAATGAAAACTCTGACCCTGATAGCATTGGCCTCCATGAAGAGAGTAGGGGATTTACATGCATTCTCTGTTGACGATTCGTGCTTTTAGTTTGGTCCTGCTGTCTCACTGAGACCCAGACCAGGCTACGTGCCCAAAGTTCCCACCACTCACTTCAGAGATAAGGTGGTGAGCTTGCAAGCGCTGCCCCCGGAGGACGCAGACCCAACCATGGCTTTGTTGTGCCCCGTACGCGCACTGCGACTCTACGTGGTTTGCACGCAAAGCCTCAGGACCTCAGACCAGCTCTTTGTTTGTTATGGTGGCCAGCAGAAAGGGAAAGCTGTCACTAGCAGAGGATTGTTCTTTGGATAGTTGATACTATCGCCCTGGCTTATAATCTTCAGGGTATTCCTTGCCCCTTTAAATTGAGAGCGCACTCCACACGGAGCGTTGCCTCATCTTGGGTTTAGCTCGTGGTTCCTCGCTAACAGACATCTGCAGAGCTGCTGGTTGGGCGACACCTAATACGTTCATTAGATTTTACAGTGTTCGTATCAAGTCTGTATCCTCTCGTGTTCTTTCCTCACCAGGGAGGGCACGGAGAGCAGACTCGCAAGTCGGCTTGCAGCCTCCAACTGACGCTTCATAACTGTGTCAGTATGGAAGGCCTTCAGAACAAAAATGCGTAATGGTTTGAATTGTTCTTCCTCCGCTGCCTGGCAGCCTTTGTTGCGGAGCATTGGCTGTCAGCCTTTCACTAGCTGTATCCTCGCGAACCTACGTGTCTGGCTCGGGCTCCACATTGTGTCCCACCGGGTTCCTTTGTGAGTATTTTCCGTGGGGTTAATCCTACCAGCCCACGTTTCCCTTAGCAGAGCACTGCTTTGCTTACACAGCCATGGCTGTCTTTATTCCTCAACTACGGTTGACTTTCGCCCACCATTAGCCCTTAAGAGGGGCGGTGGCTTCCGCAGCGTTCCTATCCCGCTCAGGTAGGGCGCTTCCCAGTCGCTGGCACTACTGTGGGGTTATGGAACATCTAGTGCCCGGCCTTCTGCCTTAAAACCTATCTCCTCCTCCTTAAGTGGAACCGGAGGGCTTTACGCAGACACTGGAAGAGGTCAGCCCCTAGTGGCGTTTTGGTAGGGATTCCCAATTCGTCGGTCACGACGTGACGTCGTAGTGACCGACTGAAAGGGAACGTCTCGGTTACGGATGTAACCCTCGTTCCCTGAAGGAGGGAACGGAGACGTCACGTCCCGTCGCCACAGGTGCTGCCACCTGCTGTTACGGCCGGTCACACTTTCCGGCTTTCTCAGCGAATAAGAAGCTAATTTCCCTATTTGCACCTGCTGCTTATATACGCACCTGGCGGGGCGGCGCCAGCATTATGCAAATATCTCAATGCCAAGTTCATTGGCGTTTTAGTAGTATTCGAAGCAGATTGGTCTCTCTAAGCGAGTTCCCAATTCGTCGGTCACGACGTGACGTCTCCGTTCCCTCCTTCAGGGAACGAGGGTTACATCCGTAACCGAGACGTTTTACTAAATTTGTTAATATATTGTTTATATAAAAATGAGAAATCACAGGACAGCCACAGGACTACCAGAACAGCAGAGAAACTAAAAAAAACATCAAAGGAAATCAAAAATATGACTTTAGTGTCATGATTCAGAAGTACTGAAGAAGAATTAAACAATGAATTAATTGAATGGTAGTGCAAAACATTTAAACAGATAAGAGATGAGGATAATGAAGTCATTAACATCACACACTATATCAAGGCCATTATCAGATTTAAACTTAAATACTTGAAAGACAGGCAATACACATATAATATATAAACAGAAGACCTCTAATTTCTCTCATCAGCATGCTTTTTTTGTGGCAGGACTGGAATCAACATAAAGAGGGACGTAGTCATCCATCTTCCACTGCTGCATGTATAATTTAACCCCTCCTCCACACATCCCCACTGTGATCCATCAGCATTACAGTAGTGATGACACACAGATGTGATTTCTTATCAATATTACGGTCAAAAACTGCTGAGCTGCTTGATAAGAGACGCATGAGCCCGGCGAAGATGAGAAACCACAGGTCTTCATTGTCCACTGTAGATCCTCTTGATATATTCAGCCTTATGCTGGTTCACTCAGAACTGCATCCAACTTATATCTTTAAAAGTACCAAAAGTCAAAGCTTCCCTATGAATGAAATACAGTATACTCTTTAGATTAACCTGATAAGGAACACTGTGCCGTACACGGCACACCCCCTCCCTTGCACTTGAGGCTGCATTACGTCATTGTAACTTTGAAGCATTAAATCTTCAAAATATACGGTCATGCGGCACATCGTTGTAAAGCTTAGACTTTCGGGATTCCATTAAGCGCACACAGAAAGCATAATATGATTTTTAGCAGTCATAAAACTGTAATCTAGTTGTTAGTTACCTGAACCGGGCGGCGCCGATTTAGGATATTTACTTACCTTCAAAATCTTTCCTTTATCCGCTTCGGTGAAATAGTCCAAAACAAATTGTTCATAAATCCCCAAAAGTCCAAGGAAATGGAATATCCAAGCCTTTTAATCCAAAACGATTTGTTCATCTCACAATCTTGACGTTTCTGACCGAATTACGATATAAATAGTGTATACAATAAGTTCACTAACAGACATTCGTTCGAATCTCACTTTTCATTCATGATTTATAATGAATATATTCGGATGTCATGTTTATTGTGCAACGTCTGAGGAACAAATGCGCCCCCTTGTGGAATTTCAGCCGTTCCATAAGAGGCTACACATGTGACAGAGGGTGAAATTAGTTTTGTGGACTGGCATTTGTGCAGTTTCCTACCATAATTTAACACAAATTAAAGCAATAATTGCACTGACAAATAGTGTTGCAGTGTTAAAGTTTATACAATTCTTACTTAAATCAACCTACAAATAGCTTATCTCTGTCAGGAAAAACTTTGGAGTCAAGTGCAAGTTAACAATATTTGAGAAAAATAGAATGAGAGATCTGGAGAGCAAAGTCACTGGTAGATCCACACACGGCACACACCCTCGACTCACTCTGGATGACAACACTACTGTGGGAATGAAGCACTCCCACAGTAGGAGAGAGTGAGTCGGCGCTACACGATAGTCCAGTACAGATCCGAAGAGAGAGAGAGAGCCACCCACGCACTCCGTCGAGAACACCAGCACAGTCACCACACGCAACAGAGGGATGAAACACGCCGCCCTGAAGGTGGATGACAGGCGGAGATGGAAGGTGGAAAATCCAAGTTCTCAGACGGGGTAATCCACTGTGAAATCCTGATGTAGATGAAGCCACCCGGAAACGACTGGTCACCGCCTAAAAACGAAGCGAACCAGCGGATCCGAGAAACAACAGTCATTAGAGTCAATGTAATCCACAATGGTGAAATGGTGTACTCCACTCACGGGTGATGATGCAAGCCGATGAGAAACAGAGACAGCTGGTGTACCGCCTACAAACGAAGCGAACCAGCTGTTCCGAGAGACAAATAAAGTCAATGAGTTCCAGTAATCCACAAGCGAGCTGTCCGGCCGAAGACGAGCCTCCGGACGCCGAAAACCAAACCTGGGGTAACAAGAGGAGGAGACAGAACGTGTCCGACAAGACAAGGCAGAGCAGCAGGACTGTGATAAATCAAATGAGCGCACAACGAAAGACAAGACTACGTGCAATATAAAGGAAAAGGTAAACGAGACACCACCGGTGAACAATTACTGAAACAAGGGGGCGGAGTTAGTGAACACAGGAGGAACCGGCACCACAGGTAAACAACACACACACACACATATCCCACACACAGCCATCGATCACCCAGCAGTCATGACAGTAGCCCCCCCTCCACGACCGGCACCAGACGGACCGGGAGACTCACCCTGTCGCCGCCGGAGGTCCTCGATCAACCCAGGATCCAGTATATCCCGAGCCGGAACCCAGCTCCTCTCATCAGGACCGTATCCTTCCCAATCCACTAAATACTGAAATCCTCTGCCCCTGCGGCGGGAGTCTAGTAACCTCTTAACAGTATAGACAGGGGCACCATCCACTAGACGAGGGGCGGGGGGATTAGGGGCAGAGACAGGAGGGTTATAGCGAGCAAACATCACAGGTTTAACCTTGGATACATGAAAAACAGGGTGAACCCGACCAGGTAACTTAAGCTTTACCGTCACCCGATTAATGACCTTAGAGATGCTGTATGGCCCAATGAATCTCGGAGCCAGCTTACGAGAAGGTTCACGGAGAGACAGATCCTTGGTAGAAAGCCATACCCTTTGACCACAAACGTAACGGGGTGGAGGTCGCCGATGACGGTCAGCCGCAGCTTTGGTTCGTCTGGAATTGGATAATAAGAGTGTCTTAGCTCTCTTCCAAGTGCGTCTGCACCTGCATACGAAAGCTAACGCAGACGGAACCGCTGCCTCTGGTTCCTGTGATGGAAACAGGGGAGGTTGATAACCGTTAGAAAGCTCAAACGGGGACAAATTGGTAGAGGTAACGGGAAGAGAATTATGAGAATACTCAACCCACGGAAGCTGATCGCACCAGGTATTCGGATATTGTGACGACAGACAGCGGAGCGTTCTACCGAGATCCTGATTAGCCCGTTCGCATTGCCCATTGGTCTGTGGGTGATAACCAGAAGACAAGCTGGCTGTAGCACCAATCTGTCTACAAAACTCCTGCCAAAAACGAGAGATGAACTGAGGACCCCTATCTGACACTACATCAGTCGGAATACCATGTAACCGAAAGACGTGATTAATCAAAACCTGAGCCATCTCTTTTGCAGAAGGAAGCTTGGGCAGGGGAATAAAATGAGCCGCTTTCGAAAAGCGATCCACCACAGTTGGGATAACAGTGTTACCACTAGATGCCGGTAAGCCGGTGACAAAATCAAGGGCTATATGAGACCAGGGGCGGGAGGGCACGGGCAAAGATTTAAGCAGACCAGCGGGTGGTAAATTAGATGCTTTGTTACGAGCACAAACCGAACAGGCTAATATAAACTGTCTGATGTCTGTGGACATAGAAGGCCACCAAAAACGCTGACGGACGGCAGCCAACGTTCTCCGAATACCTGGATGGCCGACAAACTTGGACTCATGACCCCACCGGATGACATCGGAACGTAACCCCTCAGGAACCCATAGGCGACCCGCTGGACACCCCTCCGGAACTTCCCCCTCCCGACCGGCCTCTCTCACCCGCTGCTCGATTCCCCATACAAGGGCGCCGACCACCCTCCCCTCCGGGAGAATGGTCTCCGCCCTCTCCGAATAGGACTTCTCGAACAGACGGGAGAGAGCATCAGGTTTGGTATTCTTCGAGCCAGGCCGGTACGAGAGGGTGAAATTGAAACGATCAAAGAAGAGTGCCCAAGGAGCCTGCCTAGATGTTAGTCTTCTGGCCGAACGGATATATTCAAGATTTTTATGATCCGTCCAGACCAGAAAGGGCTCCGAGGTTCCCTCCAACCAGTGACGCCATTCACCCAAAGTGAGTCTAACCACCAACAGCTCCCGATTCCCTATGTCGTAAATATGTTCTGCTGGGTTTAACCGGTGAGAGAAAAAAGCACACGGATTTACTTTCCCATCAATAGACGATCGCTGTGATAAAATGGCGCCTACTCCGACATCAGATGCATCCACTTCCACTATAAATTGTTTAGCCGGATCGGGAATAGAGAGGACAGGAGCAGAGATGAACCGGGATTTTAACACATCAAAGGCCTCCTGAGCCTCTCTATTCCAACAGAAACATACGTTAGGTGAAGTGAGAGCAGTAAGAGGCTTAGCGATCTGACCAAAATTTCTGATGAAACAACGATAAAAATTGGCGAACCCCAGAAATCGCTGAAGCTCCTTCCGAGTGTTGGGTACTGGCCAATCGGCAACCGTCTTAACCTTAGCGGGATCGGGACGAATTTCTCCCTCGGCAATAACAAAACCCAGAAACGAAACCGACTTCCTGTGGAACTCGCACTTCTCCGCCTTAACGAATAGTTGATTCTCTAAAAGCCGTAGTAAAACCATGCGAACGTGCTGAGTGTGTATCTGCATGGAGGGAGAAAAAATGAGAATGTCATCGAGATACACAAAGACAAATCTGTTAATCATGTCACCCAGCACTTCATTGACCATGGTCTGAAAGACAGCCGGAGCTGTCACGGTGGGTAAATACACTGCTCTCTCTGTGTCTTGTGTATGGTGTTTACTCACCTGTGATGTCATGTGCTTGTTATCCCGATTCCCTTCACCTGTGTTGATTGTCTCACTCCAGCTGCTCATCATTACAGACTCTCCATATAAACTCACTCTGCTCTCTGTTCCTCGTCAGATCCTCGCTCTTTGTTTGGCCTCCGTGTCTCTTTGGATTGTTTGTACAGCGTGTGTGGATTGTATCGTGTCGTCTTCGTGTTGGATGTTCCGGTCTCTGTTCCTGGGTTATATTCCACTTCAGACCTACACCACCAACGACCTTCACAACCACCATCACCCGCTTTACCACCGTAGTCCTTCGAGCACCATTACCATCATCTGGACATTGTGTTTGCTTTATGTTCCAGTGTTTGTCTGCATCTTAAAATAAACCTGTGTTATTTTTCCTGCATCTGCTTCCAGCGTGTTCTATCGTTACAGAAGGATCTGACCAGAAATGGAATCAGCGGGAAATCACTCCCCATCTCCTCTCGAGGAATTTCTCCAGCGGGCGGTTCAGAGGATGGACCGTCAGGACAAAGTTATAGAGGAGATGGGTCGAGCAGTCCAAGTAATGGTGACGAAGGTGTCCGAGCTGACCCTACAACAACAACAACTACCACCCACTGTGCCTCCCACACCCCCAGCTACATCTTCTTCACCAGAGGGCGCCTCTCAGTCGGAGCCCAGACTTCCCATCCCGGACAAATATGCGGGTGAGCCGAGTTTTTGACGCACATTTTTGTCTCACTGCTCTCTCCATTTTGCCTTACAACCCAGAACTTTTTCCAACGAACAAACCAAGGTGGCTTTCGTGCTTTCTCTCCTGAATGGGAAGGCTGCCCTCTGGGGGACGGCGGTGTGGGAGAACCGTGACGACTGCTGTTCTTCGTTCTCCGCCCTTTCCGATGAAATGAAGAGGGTGTTTGATCGCTCCGTCGCCGGGAAGGAAGCCGCGAGACGCCTCTCAGAGCTCCGTCAGGAGGACAAGACCGTCTCTGACTACGCGATCGAGTTTCGCACCCTGGCGGCGGAGTGTAGGTGGAACGAAGAAGCGCAGTGGGATCATTTCCTGCATGGGCTGGCTGACCGCATCCAACAGGAAATCCATGTGGTGGATCTACCCACGTCCCTGAATGCTCTCATCGACCTGGCCATAAGGGTTGACGCCCGACTCAGCCAAGCAGCACGCCGGAGAGCTACCACACCGTTACCCGTAAGACTGGATCCTCTCCAGACCAGCCACAGCGGTGCGGTCAGCCCCCCCAACGATCTCGAGCCCATGCAGGTGGGTCGAGCTCGGCTTTCCCGGGAGTAGAAGCTCCGGCGGAGGTCCCTTGGATTGTGTTTATACCGCGGTAAAGCCGGGCACCAGATCCATCAGTGCCCGGTAAAAGACCAAGCCCGATAGTAAATCTGAGGCTACTATCGGGCGGGATCTCCTCCATGAAGACCTCATCGACATCTACGCTCCTCCCGGTGAAACTACGGTGGTCCACTCATTCTCACGACTGTCACGCACTGTTGGATTCGGGAGCTGAGGGGAGTTTCATCGATCACACCACTGTATGTAAGCTTCAGATACCACTCACACAGCTTACGCACCAGATTGCCCCGTTCGCACTTAATGGACAGAAGCTTCCTACCATCACCCACATCACGGAACCTGTCTCCCTCATCACATCGGGCAATCATAACGAAAAAATTCTTTCTACGTCACGGACTCCCCTCTCTCACCCATTGTTCTTGGACACACCTGGCTGCACCAACATAACCCGAAGATCGACTGGCGTCTTGGGACTGTTATCAGCTGGAGTGAGGGGTGTCACAAGTCTTGTCTTTTGTCTGCGTGTCTAACTGTTTCTGAGTCTGTGTTTCAGGGGGAAGCAGTGGATTGATCTAACGTGCCCCCAGAGTACCATGACCTGAAGGAGGTGTTCAGTAAGTCGCGGGCTGATTCTCTACCTCCTCACCGTCCCTATGACTGTGCTATAGAGTTACTTCCCGGTACTTTTCCACCTAAAGGCAAGTTATACTCTTTATCTGTTCCAGAGATGAAGGCCATGGAGAAATACATTTCTGATTCTCTAGCAACGGGGTTCATTCATCCTTCCTCTTCTCCAGCGGGGGCGGGGTTCTTTTTTGTGGGGAAGAAGGATGGATCCTTGCGACCTTGTATTGATTACCGAGGGTTGAACAACATAACAGTAAAGAATACGTATCCTTTGCCGTTAATGTCTTCAGCTTTCGAGAGGTTGCAAGGAGCGTCCGTCTTCACTAAATTAGACTTACGTAATGCTTATCATTTGGTCCGCATCAGGGAGGGGGATGAATGGAAGACTGCTTTTAACACCCCTCGTGGCCATTTTGAGTACTGCGTCATGCCTTTCGGATTGACGAACTCGCCAGCGGTCTTCCAAGCACTCGTTAATGACGTGTTGCGAGACATGATAGATCAGTTCATATATGTCTACCTGGATGACATATTGATTTTTTCGTCATCTCTCCAGGAACATGTGCAACACGTACGACGAGTGCTTCTGCGGTTGCTAGAGAATGGGCTTTTTGTCAAGGCGGAAAAATGCGTTTTTCATGCACAGTCTGTTTCTTTTTTAGGGCACATCATTTCGACTGAGGGTGTCCGCATGGATCCTGATAAGGTTAAGGCTGTGGTGAATTGGCCATCCCCAGATTCTCGCAAGGCCCTGCAGAGATTTCTGGGGTTCGCCAATTTTTATAGGCTTTTCATTCGCAATTTCAGCCAACTAGCCGCTCCTCTGACTGCCTTGACCTCCCCTAGTACTGCATTCAGGTGGTCAGACGCAGCCGAGGCTGCGTTTGCCAAAATCAAGAGCTGCTTCGTTTCAGCTCCCATACTCGTGTCCCCTGATCGCACACGCCAGTTCATAGTGGAGGTCGATGCATCAGAGGTGGGGGTAGGAGCAGTGCTTTCCCAGCGCACACCTTCAGACGGAAAGGTTCACCCTTGCGCGTTTTTGTCTCATCGGTTATCCCCGGCGGAAAGTAATTATGACATTGGTAACAGAAAGTTATTGGCAGTCAAACTGGCTTTGGAGGAATGGCGTCACTGGTAAGAAGGTTCGGGTGTACCTTTTATCGTTTGGACCGACCACAAGAACCTCGAATACATTAAAACTGTCAAAAGACTTAACTCCAGGCAGGCTCGGTGGGCTTTATTTTTCGGACGTTTCGATTTTACTCTTTCATACCGTCCGGGTTCCAAAAACATCAAACCCGATGCTTTGTCTCGACTTTTTGAGCGTTCCGATCGCACTTCTACTCCCGAGCGTATTTTACCGGAGACTCTATTTATCTCCGCGCTCAGATGGGAGGTCGAATCGAAGGTTTTGACAGCCTTAGGAAGGGGTAACGCCCCCGTCTCGTTGCCCACCGAACCGCTTATTTGTGCCGGAGAAGTTACGGTCCAACGTAATCCAGTGGGGTCATTGTTCCAAGGTAGCTTGTCATCCAGGGGTGAGTCGCACTAAGTTTTTAGTCAAACAACGATTCTGGTGGCCGGGTATGGCTCGTGACATTCACGATTTTGTTTTGGCTTGCTCGGTTTGTGCCACTGGTAAGACTTCTAATCGCCCTCCTGACGGGTTACTTTTACCGCTGCCAGTCCCTTCGAGACCCTGGTCCCACATTGCGCTAGATTTTATTACCGCCCTCCCACCCTCCCAGGGTAATACGGTGATTTTAACCGTAGTGGACCGATTCTCGAAGGCGACTCATTTTATCCCCTTGCCCAAATTACCGTCAGCCAAGGAGACAGCGGTCACTGTCATAGACCACGTCTTCCGGTTACATGGCCTTCCGACAGACGTGGTCTCCGACAGGGGTCCCCAGTTTGTGTCCAAATTTTGGAGAGAGTTTTGTAAGTTGTTAGGAGCGACTGTTAGTCTGTCCTCCGGGTTTCATCCCCAGAGCAATGGTCAGACCGAGCGAGCCAACCAAGATGTGGAAAGAGTGTTACGATGTTTGGCCTCCAAGAATCCTTCGTCCTGGAGCCAACATCTCTCTATGGTTGAGTACACACACAATTCGTTGCCAGTGTCATCTACGGGCCTATCTCCGTTTGAATGTAGTCTAGGTTACCAGCCACCTAATTTTCCCAGTCTGGAATCCGAGATTGCGGTTCCCTTCGCTCACGCCTATGTCCAGAGGTGTCACCGCACCTGGACTAGAGCTCAAGAAGCTCTACTCCGGGTGGGGGCGCGCACCAAGGCTAAAGCCAATCGCCACCGGTCTAAGCCTCCCGTATACGTCGTCGGTCAAAAAGTGTGGCTTTCTACTCAGAACATTCCGATGCGTTCCGTCTCGAACAAGCTTGCTCCCAAGTTTATTGGCCCGTTTGCTGTTGCCAAAATTATTAACCCGGTGACAGTTCGCCTTAACCTCCCTCCTGCGTACAGGAGAATTCATCCTGCGTTTCACATTTCTAAAATTAAACCAGTTTTTCGTTCACGACTTAACCCGCCAGTCCCGGTTCCCCCCCCCGCCTCGTCTCGTAGCAGGGGAACCCACCTATTCGGTGAATCGTATTCTGGACTCGACGGAGGCGGAGGGGACACGGATTTCAGTACTTGGTGGACTGGGAAGCTTACGGTCCGGAGGAGAGAAGTTGGGTACCTGCTCAGGACATACTGGATCACTCCCTTATTGATGATTATCATCAACAGGTACAGCAGGCTAGGAACGTCAGGTGACGTCCTAGGGGAGGGGGTACTGTCACGGTGGGTAAATACACTGCTCTCTCTGTGTCTTGTGTATGGTGTTTACTCACCTGTGATGTCATGTGCTCGTTATCCCGATTCCCTTCACCTGTGTTGATTGTCTCACTCCAGCTGCTCATCATTACAGACTCTCCATATAAACTCACTCTGCTCTCTGTTCCTCGTCAGATCCTCGCTCTTTGTTTGGCCTCCGTGTCTCTTTGGATTGTTTGTACAGCGTGTGTGGATTGTATCGTGTCGTCTTCGTGTTGGATGTTCCGGTCTCTGTTCCTGGGTTATATTCCACTTCAGACCTACACCACCAACGACCTTCACAACCACCATCACCCGCTTTACCACCGTAGTCCTTCGAGCACCATTACCATCATCTGGACATTGTGTTTGCTTTATGTTCCAGTGTTTGTCTGCATCTTAAAATAAACCTGTGTTATTTTTCCTGCATCTGCTTCCAGCGTGTTCTATCGTTACAGGAGCGTTACAAAGACCGAACGGCAGAACGGAATATTCCCAGTGTCCTGAGGGTGTATTAAAGGCTGTCTTCCACTCATCGCCCTCTTTAATTCGTACCAAGTGATAAGCGTTGCACAGATCTAGCTTGGTAAATACGCGCGCTCCCTGTAACAACTCGAATGCTGATGACATTAATGGCAAGGGGTACTTATTCTTAACAGTAATGTCATTCAGCCCTCGATTATCAATGCACGGACGAAGGGACCCGTCTTTCTTCTTTACAAAGAAAAATCCAGCACCAGCTGGAGACGAGGAGCGGCGAATGAGACCGGCTTTAAGAGCGTCATTAATGTATTTATCCATAGCCTCTCTTTCTGGTTTAGCTAGGGAAAATATGCGAGCCTTAGGCGGAGAAGTGTTGGGATGAAGTTTGATCTCACAGTCATACGACCGATGAGGAGGCAGAGAAGTGGCCCGGGATTTACTGAAAACCTGATACAGATCTGAGTACTCCGCCGGGACCCCTGAGAGATCGACAGCCGGAACATGCGAGACAGAACAAGAGACAAGAGAAGGAGCAGGACCAAGACAAGAAACATAACACGAAGACTTCCAAGATAACACAACATTGTTCTGCCAATCAACGTGAGGATTATGTTTGGATAACCAGTCATGACCTAATATGACTGGTGATTTAGAATCCTCTAAGATGTAAAACTCGATTTCCTCACGATGATTGCCAGAAACAAACAAACTCACAGGGGGTGTACGGTGCGTGATCACAGCCATATGCTGGCCCTTCAATGTCCAGGCAGACAAAGGAGAGGAGAAAGGAATGAATGGGATACCCCAGGACTTGGCCAACCCAGCATCCAAAAGACACGCCTCTGCACCGGAATCCAGCAACGCCTGTGACGGGAAAGAGTTAATAATAACAGGTAGAGTAGTGCTGCTTACGGGAGATTTAAATGACGATGCGCCCACCGAGACTCCCAGGTTCATCGGCGGGCGTGAGCTTTTACCGGACATGTAGCCGCCAGATGCCCCGGCTTGCCACAATATAAGCAGAGGCCATTTGACAGATGACGACTTCTCTCACCAGCAGAGATACGAAACTTGCCCAGCTGCATAGGCTCCTCGGAGGGCGTCTCTGAAGCGGTCTCCCCTGGTTCCGACATCAGATGGCGAAATGAGCGACGCAGATCTCTCTGCCGATGGCGAGACTCAACCCTCAGAGCCAGATCGATGGCAGCTTCCAGTGACGTGGGTGGCTCCCTCAGTGCAATCTCGTCTTGAATGCCCGATGTGAGACCCTCGAGAAATTGAGCTCTTAAAGCCCCGTCGTTCCAATTGCAGCAAATAGCGAGAGTCTTAAATCTGATAGCAAAGTCAGTAACAGAGTCATTACGTTGCCGTAATCTCACCAACTCAGCCGCTGCCATGTCTCCCTTGAGTGACCGATCAAACAATTTTAACATCTCCTCCTCAAGAGCCTCGAATGAAAATGTAAATGGAGCTTTAGCCCCCCAGGCGGCCATACCCCAGTCTCTCGCTCTTCCCGTGAGTAACGTCAGAACATAGGCCACCTTGGAAGTGGATGAAGAAAATCGACGGGGTTGGAGCGCAAAGACGAGAGAGCATTGTTGCAAAAAGGATCTGCAGGTGTTGGGATCGCCGTTGTAGGTGGGAGGTGTTGCCGTGTGTGGCTCCCGTTCAGTCGAAACGGCTCCTCCGGATGTGGTTGGAGCTTCATAGTGAGGAGTCACTTGGTCCAAGCGATTACTGAGCTCCTTAAGTTGCTCAGACAAAATACTGAAATCTCTGGCCGCAGCAGACAATAATGAGGAATGTTGATCGATGGCCGCCCCCTGCTGGTGAAGGGCGGTCTGCACCTCCAGACTCTCCAAACTTGCTGACTCCATTAGTGGCGCGCTCATCTGTCAAGAAAAACTTCGGAGTCAAGTGCAAGTTAACAATATTTATTGAGAAAAATAGAATGAGAGATCTGGAGAGCAAAGTCAATGGTAGATCCACACACGGCACACACCCTCGACTCACTCTGGATGACAACACTACTGTGGGAATGAAGCACTCCCACAGTAGGAGAGAGTGAGTCGGCGCTACACGATAGTCCTGTACAGATCCGAAGAGAGAGAGAGAGCCACCCACGCACTCCGTCGAGAACACCAGCACAGTCACCACACGCAACAGAGGGATGAAACACGCCGCCCTGAAGGTGGATGACAGGCGGAGATGGAAGGTGGAAAATCCAAGTTCTCAGACGGGGTAATCCACTGTGAAATCCTGATGTAGATGAAGCCACCCGGAAACAACTGGTCACCGCCTAAATACGAAGCGAACCAGCGGTTCCGAGAAACAACAGTCATTAGAGTCAATGTAATCCACAATGGTGAAATGGTGTACTCCACTCACGGGTGATGATGCAAGCCGATGAGAAACAGAGACAGCTGGTGTACCGCCTAGAAACGAAGCGAACCAGCTGTTCCGAGAGACAAATAAAGTCAATGAGTTCCAGTAATCCACAAGCGAGCGGTATATAGACCCCTTTACTTTTTTATTTTGTTGTGTTGCAGTTGGTTCCTACAGTCATTTAAATATTTTTCCTCATTAATATACACTCAGTAGCCCATAATGCCAAAGTGAAAATAGAATTTTAAACATTTTTGCAAATGTATGAAAAATTTAATCCACCTTAAACAGTTCAGACATGATTTAGAAAGAGACACACCTCTTTGTAAAAGGCCTTATACAGTAGCTGTCAAAGCAAAAACCAAGTCATAAGGTCTAAGAAGAAATTTCAGCAATTCAGGTGTGCGAAGCTTGTTGCATTATATACCCTAAAAGACTAAAGGCTGTAAACTAGTGACACAAGTCAGCAGCACAACTTTTGATCTAATGAAAAAGAAGCTTTTTTTCTTCAAATTTGGGGATTTTCATTTTTTTTTGCAGAATCTGTTAGTTTAGATCATGAAGAAGCATCTCCATGTTTGAGATAGCAGTATTTGTACAGTATATTTAAACATTTTGTATATTCTTACATTTTTAGGGTTGAAATCGGCTTGTTTTTCCAGAGATTCTAGCATGCAGTGGGGGGTGTCATTGTCTGTGTCTATTTACATATGGGATAAGTTTCTTTTGTTATTGTGTCCGCCCCCAAGGAAACAGCGTTGCTACTTAAAAGGGATAGTTCACTCAAAAATGAAAATAATTACTTTTTATAAGACATTTATATTTCAAGCATTGTATGCTTGTTTTAAATATTTAATAAGCATTAATAGCTATCTGTGTGTTGTTTCCTTATTTTAGAATCACAATGATAGGATTATGCACTCTTTTATTAGAAAAAACAATTGTGAACATATTTACAGTATAAGAGAGTTTCCTTTCCAGGAACTCTAGAGCAACTCTATAGCAACTCTTTGGGGAACGCCTCGGCATTGACTGATCTGAAGCACGTGTAACACATAATCAATAATTCAATGATTGGATATAGGCTGGATTCTGTGCGGACCAGGGGTATAAGAAGGCATCCCACACAAACACACTCGGTTTTAGTGCCTCAGCATGTGACTGCATGTACGTTTGCATAAATCTGAAGTATGTTTAAGAAGTTCAAGTTATGTGTATCTCCCTGTCGGCGCAATATCACAGACAAGGATACACATGTATAATGTGTCTTGTAGAACAGCAAGCACAGTTGGCTTTTCTGAAACCTGGCTGTGTGAGTAATCCCGTGCACGTGTTGCGCTCCAGCTTTATGCTTCATGAAGGATGCTCAGGCTTACACCCTCACAGATCCAGTCCCGCTTCTGTTGAGGCAGAACGGTGACTGCAATCGTGGGAGTCACAATATGAATTCACGCAGGTGGCGGTATCCCTGCCTACACCCGTGACATCTGTCTCTCGCTCTCTAGGAAGCTTTGGCTCGCAGCTGCGATCCGCTTCTCAGCAGTGTTTGCACTCGTGGGAGTTGTGATATGATTTCGGCGGTTTCTCCGCCTTCAAGTGACGTCTCTTTCTCTCGCTGGATCGTGAAGGTGCCCGGCATGAGAGCCATACATTTCAGTTGTCTATCTCTGGAGAAATATATCATCTTCATAATCTGCCTATGGTAGCTTACTGTTTAAGGCTAAACGTGCAGTTTCCACGTGAAGCCTCCCCTTTTTCAGTATGAAGGTATTGTATGTATGTACATATAATAATAATAATATATATATATATATATATATTTTACACCTGTATGCGTAGGCTATGTATGTTTATCTGCCTGTCACAGCCTGCATGAGCTGCGTGTCATTGTTTGATCAGTGAACCACATCTGGAGAGGATTTGGACCCACAGAGGTGGATCTGTTTGTGTCTCAGGACACCATACACTGTCCAATGTGGCTTTCTCTTTTTTCCCCAATCTCTCTGCCACAGAAGTTTTGGAGGAAGCTTGCCAGAGATATGGTTGCTGTCGGTTTGGCCTCTGAGGGGGCCAGGCTCGTAGGATCAGGTCTCCCAACTGAGGTTGTGGAGACCATACTTAACTCCTGACAAACCCAAGCAACTGCCCTGTTTATGTGGTGCTGAGGTTTCTGTAGGAGCAATTCTATGCTGGCTTAACTCCTTCCTCTTAAGGTTTAGGTGGCAGCAGTCTCTGCCTACCATACTCCTTTGGAAGGATGTCATGCTCCCAACTGAGGTTGTGGAGACCATATTATTACTCCAGAGCTCCAGGAGAAAGCTTAGGCCCTAAGTGGAGAAACTTTACCTCTTGGTGTTCAGCTCACCTGACAGACCCATTCAAGTGCCCTGTTTATGTGGTGCTGAGGTTTCTGCAGGAGCCATTCTCTGCTGGCTTAATTCCTTCCACTCTTAAGGTTTAGATGGCAGCAATTTCTGCCTACCGCTCCTTCTGGAAGGACCTCATATCTCGTCTGGACAACCCTCGAAAGAGCTTTATGCCTTTAAGTGAAGAATCTTTCACCTATTGGTGTTTAACTCACCTAACAAACCCAGTCAACTGCCCTGTTGATGTGGTGTTGAGGTTTCTGCAGCAGCGACTCTCTGCTGGCTTAACTCCTTTCACCCTTAAGGTCTAGGTGGCAGCAGTCTCTGCCTACCATACTCCTTTGGAATGACCTTATGCTCCTCAACGAGGAAGCTTATGCCCTAAAGTGGAGAAACTTTACCTCTTAGTGTTCAGCTCACCTGACAGACCCAGTCAACTGCCCCGTCAATGTGGTGCAGAGGTTTCTGTAGGAGCAAATTTCTCTTCCACCCTTAAGGTTTAGGTGGCAGCAGTCTCTACATACCATACTCCTTTGGAAGGATGTCATACTACCAACTGAGGTTGTGGAGACCATATTATTACTTCACCTTTAAGGTATAGGTGGCAGCATATCATACACTTCTGGACTCGCTGAGGGCAGTCTACATACCAGTCCACCTGAATGTGGCAGATACCCTGTCGAGACAACAGACATCCCCGGAGGAGTGGAGACTTCATCCAGATGAGGTGAACTCTGGAAGAGATTTGGATGCGCAGAGGTAGATCTGTTTGCTTCCCAGGACACCACACATTGCCCACTGTGGTTTTCCATGTTGCAGACGTGGCCAAGGCTAAGTCTGTATGCCTTCCCCATGGTCATGTTGAAAATTTTCACCTCTTGGTGCTCAGCTCATCTGAGAGACCCAGTTAACTGCCCCGTTGACATAGTGCTGAGGTTTCTGCAGTAGCGTTTCTCCAGTGTTGGGTTACTGTAATAATATTACTTTTTTCAGTAACTAGTAGTGTAAGGCATTACCCATCTGAAAATGGTAATATTATTACAGTTTTCCCGAGCTAGTTACTTGCGTTACATTCGCCAGTAGCACCTTCATCACACAAGGCACACAACACAGAGAACAAAAGGGAAGGGGAGGAGGGCGTGAATGGAACATTGATTGGTCTAAGTTTGGCATGAGGTATCATTTAAAATCACTGATTGGTCGACACCCGGCAGCCAGCATTACAGAGCGGCACGCTCAAAGACAGATCGGGAAAATGGAAGCGTCAACAACGGCAAGCTCTTTTTCAGAGGAAGGTTCCCAGCAACAGAAAGCTAGTTTCGACGAGTGGAGTCATTATTTTATTATGTTCAACGGAAGGAAAATAACTTGACGGTGAAGTGCACACTTTAATGTTTCTCAGAACGCTATGCCCTGCGTCCGGTAGTGGTTAGGAAGCCAGCAGTAATGTTTATGTTGTATTAAAAGGTGGTGTATTTACGGTGGGTTTTCTTGCCGTGGAGACCTTGATGAATGTAAGGTTATGCCACGGTCTCCTGGCGCTCATTTCATTGTTTGTTTGTATGTAAACAGGGGTTGCGTGCAGGTTGTTTATCACATCAATTTTGTATATCAATTTTACCGTAATTGACAAAGGCTGTGTCTTTAGCTTGAGTGATATTAATTATATTTATTGAATTGATTGTGTATTTATTACTTTGCGGTGTTAAATTGATATGTTTATATGTTTGGGTGTTGGATGAATTTGCTTTGCATTGCTGTGTATAGTGGGTGGGTAAATAATGTGCACTAACATCATGGTATCCCCCTGCTAAGAATACAGAACTCTTGGAAGTCTTTATCAGGAAATAATTTATTGTGGACCGTCATTCTTTCATCAGCTGTCCATTTAAAGGTCTCCATCTAAAATGAATTGCAACCTGTTGGCATCCCTGTATTTTGTATGAGTAAATTGTTGTCAAATTTAATCTAATAAAATTGTAACTTTTTATTTATTTGGGGGTTTTGTGTTTGGATATTTTCTTGGCCGTGGCTTGCCCAAATAAACATTCTTGTCCAGAAAAAAATGTAACTAGTAATATAACTAGTTACTTTCTCCAGGGTGTAATAAAGTAAAGTAAAGCATTACTATTTTTGAGAGTAATATGTAATACGTAATATATTGCTTTTTTAAATAACTAGCCCCAACACTGCGTTTCTCTGATGGGTTTACTCCTTCCACCAATTAGGTTTATATGGCAGCAGTTTCTGCCTACCATACTCCTGTGGAAGACTCATCAGTGGGTAGATACCCATGGCTCGCTTTCTTTGTGGCACTAGCAGGTTGCGACCTGTTAGCCGCACTAGGGTGCCTACTTGGGACCTAGCAGTCATGCTGGAAGGGCTCTTGTTAGCTCCGTTCAAGCCACTTGAGACTTCGCCAGAGAGGTTTTTGACCTTTAAGACTGTGTTCCTTCTGCTATTACCTCTTTAAATCAAGTGGGGGACCTTCAGGCCCTGTCAGTATCGCCTGCAGGCGACCAATCAGAAAATGAGCAGATGGATAGTGGATGATATCTCACTGGGTTAGGAACATCAGGCCATTGCTGTGAGGGCCCACTCTACCTGGGGTATGGCTGCCTCTATGGCCTTAGGGTCTGGCACTTCACTCCAGGACATATGTGACCCGTCACGGAAACCAGGGACGCAAGTCGGCAGCACAAGTTTCGAGAAAATGAGAAACAAAGTTTTTTTTTCAATATTTGTGATTTTCGTTTTATTGCAGAATCTGTTAGTTGAGATCACGAAGAAGCCTCTCCATGTTTGAGATAGTAGTTTTTGTATATTTAAAAGCGTACATTTTGCGGTTAAAATAGGCTTGTTTTTCCGGAGATTCTAGCGTGCAGCGGGGGGCGTCATTGTCTGTGTGTATATTTACATACTGTATAAGCTTTTGTTTTCGCCTCCGCCCCCAAAGGGAACAGCGTGACTACTAAATAAGGATAGTTCGCCCAAAAATGAAAATAATGTCATAAATGACTTACCCTTATGTCGTTCTAAACTCGGATGACCTCCGTTCATCTTCGGAACACAGTTTAAGATGTTTTATCGTTAGATTTAGTCCGAGAGCTTTCTATCCCCTTCATTGAAAATATATGTATGGTTTCCATGTCCAGAAATGTAATAAAACATCATCAAAGTAGTCCATGTGACATCAGTGGGTCAGTAAGATTGTGTTGATGCATCGAAAATATAGTTTGGTCCAAAAATAGCAGAATTACGACTTTATTCAGCATTGTCTTCTCTTCCGGCTCGAGCGTGAAGTCACGTGACTGTAGTGGGCTGCCCTGTTCCTCAGACATGTTTGCTAAGTTTTTTTTTTTCAAACTTATAGCGTGCGTCTCCCCAGACTGCAAAGCTCGGGCGCACAAAACAAAAGAAAAATAAAAGAAGCTGGGGCGGAACAAATAACAGTCAGCCGCATCGTACGTCAGCCGTGTCACTGACTTTATGCGGTGCCGCAGTAGGATGACGTCAAAGTACCGCGGTACTTTGACGTCATCTCTATGTCAGTTCTTGCAGCGCAGCATGAGTCCAAACACACAGAAGTTACACAGATATCGTTGTATTCTTCATATAATTGGCTACATGTTTTGTCTATCAATATTTTCCACGATAGGAACGTTCGAGCCATTGGTAACATCTCTAAAGGATGTCACGTTTTCGACGGCGCTGTTTGGATGGTCTATTATACTACTTCCCTATTTTAAATACAAACTTTGAAGGCGGGTTCATGTGTTTAAAGGAGTGTAAGCTCATATACCCTTACATGTTACGATTTAAATAGTCTTCAGATTGTATATTATATTGTATTACCAGACATTCATGCGAAATCTCATGTAAACAATCTATATTTCACGGATTATACGCATTTGTGGACAAATATGGTCATTGGATAATCTGAAACAGACTGGATTCGACTTGTGATCCCCACAAAGGTAAAAAGAGTCATGTTTATTTTTGCGTGTTGTCATTTGGTCATAAAATACTACATATGATGCTAGAACATCTCAAAAAGGGTTTTACAGGGGGCATGGCTTAGCTAAATGAGATGTAAATGAGCCCTATTGTCTCCCCCAGCTGAAAAGAAGAGTTCCTTTCGTCTCGATTTTCTCGGTTTGAGTATTCATATATTCAAATGGCCACAACTTCTCCAAATCTTATCAAATTTCCATGTGTCACACATCGTTGGAAAGCTTAGAAACTGCACTTTCAGAATATGTGAATAACTCAAAATGCCCAGATCCGACTTGTGTCCCTACTTTCCGTGACTGGTCACATATGTGATGCGGTCGGTTGGTCTTCACCGCTCACTTTCATCAGATTTTATAATTTAGACCTGGACCCCTCTTTAGGGTTCCAGTGTAGAGGTTTACACGGAAGCAGTGTTCGAATTGAAGGGGGTCTGGGGGGGTCCCGGACCTCCTATAAGCCTTAAGGGACCCCCCATAAAGCACAAAAATATAAATTAGGGGGGTCCCCTGGTTTTTATTAAAATTAAAATACTACATGAATTTAAAATTCTCATGTTGCGTGTCACAAACCGAAACTGTCTTTATTTGTCCCAATTTCGCAATAAACTAATTCAAATGACTTCTGTCTGAAATAAATAAACTCGCAAGTGCGCCTCATGCTGTTTTCTGGAGGAATTGACAGACAAACAGTGGCAAATCTATCCTCTCAGTCTGACGGCTGGTCCACCCAGTCACACAAAATATTTTATTGGGGAAGCAGAAGAAATCACGCTTAAATGATAATAAATGATAGTCTCAACTTCGTTTGTGAGCGGCATTGACAAGTACATAAACCCTGTGCGTGTTTGCTGTGATTGTTTTTAATGATAGAGAACACGAACCATTTGATATTTCAGATGAAATAAAACTTATCACTAAGTTAAGCAGATCTTACTTGTAATTGTCATCTATGTGACGTGACAGTCGGCACTCAGCAGCACATCATCATTTGAAATCCGTTTACAAGATGAATTCTCTTGTTATGTTAAATACAGTATGAAGTTTACATTGCGTTGTAAAAATGATGAAATTATCTTCATACGTGCTTAATTCATAATGAGAACGTATTAATACAAGCTTTTTTATGCTGCTATATTATATAACAAAATAAACAATACATGTCATTTTATATACAAACTATAATTCTATCTTGACAAGCACATTATCTGCTTCATGTTGGTCCGGTTTAATTCAGAGGACTCATTGCTTTTGTGTATTCATTTTCATTTTAAGCCTTTAAAAAGTAATTATTTTAGATGCAGTTTTGTAATATTTATAGCTTAAATTATCTAATATAATTTTTAAAACATTTAAAATCATTTTGCAGAATTCTGCAGATTTTTCAAAAATATTTCCAGAGATAAGGCAAAAAAAGTCAGCATATTTCGTCTGTCCCTGTTTATCGCTCAAATACGCATCATTCAGAAATAAATAACTATATTTATAGAAAGTATCTTTTGCATGTGTTTTTTTAAACCTTGCAAATGTTAACATGCAAGCGAATTTAAAAAATTTGAGCGGAAGATGTTAAAGTGGGCTGTTTTATGTGCGCAAAGACAAGGACACGTCGCGCACACATACTTAAATGGACGCAACACTCATAAGCGGACGCACGGAGACGTGCAATTCCTAAAGCATGCAAACACAATATTATTTGGAAATACCACAGTCTTGGCACATATTCTCATAAAAACATTCAGTTATGTTTTAAAGTAAGTGCAATACGGAAGCGTATTGCATTCACTTGAGTAAAAAAAAAATCGACTCTGTTTTTCTGAATTACCGTGTTAATTATCTCAGAATTACGAGATAATTTTTCATGGAAAAAAGTTTTTGCTCTGTTTTTCTGAATTAACGTGTTAATTATCTCAGAATTACGAGATAATTTTTCATGAAAAAAAAAAGTTTTTGCTCTGTTTTTCTGAATTAACGAGTTAATTATCTCAAAATTACGAGATAATTTTTCATGGAAAAATATATTTTGCTCTGTTTTTCTGAAATAACGAGATCACTCAAAATCCTGCCAGGAGCTCTATTTTAGCTGGATTGCATGGAAGTAAACATGTCCCGCCTTTCAAATTTAATCCGGTTTTATTTTACTTTGGGTTTGAGACATTGGGAGATACTGCTGTCTTTAAGTAATATAAATGGTATTGTTATTAGTGTGTCAACTTTGCGCAGACACCTCAAGACTTTGCGCCTGTTCAGACGAAAAGAACATTCTGATCTGCTTGACATTGCTATGTTTCTCCAGGATCAGTTAAACCAATATGGTATGCTTCACGGATATAAAATGATGCATCTGAAATGCATTCAGGCTGGCTACGTGGTGACACAAGAGACAATCAGGCAATTGTTGAAAATACTGGATCCCCATGGAGTGCATCTGAGGCGCCGGAATCGTCTTCGGCGACGTTTGTATCATAATCCAGGCCCGAACTTTTTATGGCATGTTGATTCTTATGATAAACTCAAACCATATGGGATCTGCATCAATGGCGCAATCGACGGGTTTTCACGAATGATGATATGGCTACATGCATACTCTACAAGTAGTGATCCCAAGGTCATCGCTGGATACTTTATTGATGCGGTGTTATCCAGGAATGGGACAGCCACCCGAATTCGCTCAGACTTAGGTACAGAGAACTGTTACATGGAACAGATGCAGATGTTCATGAGACATGATCATACGAACGACTTTTCGAGAAATTGCTATTTGTATGGCTCAAGCAATCATAACCAACGGATAGAGCATTGGTGGGGATTTTTGAGGAAGCAGCATGCACAGTTCTGGATCAACCTATTTCAAGATCTAAAAGATTCTGACGACTTCTCCGGTGACTTCCTAGACAAAAGTCTAATACAGTTCACATGTCTTGAAATAATAGAGGTAAGAAATGTGCTTATTAACATTAACCAGCTATAGATTTTGTCAATATGCCATGTTGTGACATGCAGCATAATTACTGTATGTCATTTCGTAGGTCTAACTGTTTCTGTTCCATAACAGAAGCAAATGGGCGATAACCATTAGTTATTTTATTAGATTATTAAATTAATTTGTAGATCACAATTTTTCCTACATATAATTGACTTTTTAATAGATATGTGGATCTCAGTATAAGTTGTTAGAATTTGCAGCAGCCTACATCTACAATCAAATTCAACACAAACATTATGCAGCTGTAATATTAAAGGGATAGTTCACTTTAAAATGAAAATTCTGTCATCATTTACTCATCTTCATTTTGTTGTACACCTTTATGAATTTCTTTTTTCTGATGAACAAATAAGAAGATATTTTGAGAAATGATGGTAAACACACAGCAGTAAGTGACCATTGACTTCCATAGTAGGAATAAAAAAATATGATGGAATTTAATGAGTACTGTCAACTCTGTGCTTATCATCATTTATCAAAACATTTTCTTCATCATTTATCACAATACTTCCAAAATATTTTTTCCTACCATTGAAGTCACTTACTGCTGTGTGTTTACCATCATTCCTTAAAATATCTTCTTTTGTGTTCATCAGAAAAAAGAAATTCATACAGGTTTAGAACAGCATGAAGATGAGTAAATGATGACATAATTTTCATTTTAAAGTGAACTATCCCTTTAATCCTGTTATGGATGTTGCACAAACTGCTATCTAATATTAAACCAAAAACATCATAATAGTAAAACACTGATAAGGAAAATTTACAGCACTATGAGTAGCCTATTATTCATTTCATTCTGGTACTTTTATGTACATTTTGATGAAAGAAATGTATTTCTCTGCATTAGTGGGACACAGTATGTGAGAGAGGGAGGACTTATCTGACCCTGGTCATATAACACAAATCTTAACATACAGAGATTTATTGTTTTCAAATATAGAATTTAACATGCATGAAACTGTTTGAGAAACGGCTCTACTGTAACATACTGGACCATATTTTCTTTCTTTCCCACTCTTTTTCTTTATATTTAGAGAGAACTGCAAGATATTGTTCACCTCTGGAACACTCACAGAATTCGCCCATCCAGAAATGCTGTGTCTCCAAGTGGACGTCCAGTGATGATGTACACTCTACCCCAACTTTTTGGTGCTAGGGAGTACCTTAAAGAGGTATCCCAACAGAAGATACAGGCTTGTAGGGAGGAATGTCGTGAGAGAGGACCATATCCCTGTGATAATACAGTGTTTGACATTTGTTGCCTTGCCATGGCAGAAAACAGTCTTCATCCACCAACCTCTGCAGAGGAAGCCATTGATCTTTACATGTTCTTACGTGCTTACATACGCACCCAAATTTAATAATCACAAGTTGTGCTACTGGATCAAATTACTGAATGTGAGGAACCCACTCATAGCCAAAAAAACAACAGAATTGCAGTTTGAACAGAAAAGGTTATATACCATGATATTCACTGTAAATGTTTGACAGAAGATCTGTGTTTAAGCAATCAATAATAGACAATTCTTTCATAATTGACTTCTCCCAACTGAGCTCCCTATCATCTCTTTTTTTTAATCATTATGTTAAAAGTACTTCTCAACCACAGAACTGTAACAATCCTGTACCTGCAAATGAAAGGTATCACATGTTGCCATGATCAAAAGTGGCACATTTGTCCTTATGGTGGAACTATTTTTTTATCACCAGATGTGGTCTGACACACATTGGGCTCATTGTAACAGGGCAACCTACATAATGTTTGAATGGCCTTTAAAGGTGCAGTGTGTAATTTTTAGAAGGATCTCTTGACAGAAATGCAAAATAATATACAAAACTAAATGATCATGGGGTGTATAAAGACCTTTCATAATGAACCGTTATTTGTTTATTGCCTTAGAATGAGATGTTTTTATATACATACACAGAGGGTCTCCTTACATGGAAGCCGCCATTTTGTTCAGCCATGTTTCTACAGAAGCCCTTAACGGACAATTTTTTTTACTAAGTTGTCTCCAACGATGACATATTTGTCCGATGGGGGCTACCAAAGCTTCTCTATGTGTTTCAAAAGCAAGAAGTGAGCAGTGGACTGAGCCGTTGGTTGCAATTCTCAACCTCACCACTAGATGCCGCTAAAATTTGCACACTGCACCTTTAAATCAAACATATTATTGTATCTTGTTATCATGTGTCTCTGGGCTGCACATAAAGCACTTTTTTACACAATTATTTGGCATCATATAAATACATGCTAAACCAGTGCAGTGCACCATTTTTTCTCCCCAGTGTAATTTACTGTGTATGTAGGAAATAGGCCTATTTGGTAATGTAGAGATGACTGTTTAAATATGTTATCTAAAGAGTGCTGGTGAATGCAGGAACTGCAGTGGAGTTGTCAAAAATTGTACTGTGTGAGACAAGATCCATGTGTGTTATCTGCAGTGAAGAGCCGATTTGTTTGAAAACATCTGTAGAAAACAAGAGAGAAACTTGTGCTTTTATTTGTAAAAAGCAGAACAGTGCTGTATGTTAGAACAGATTTGCAAACAAGTGCCAATATTAAGATTTAACATGCAAACAGGGCAACGTAATTGGCAGTTGAATGGTCCTGTATAATTATCAATAAATCAATTTGATTCTTGTAAGTTTGTTACAGTGTGTAAATGTTTCATTTGGAGTCCATTAACAAAATGGTCATTAGCCAGTAAACATGTTTCTACAGTAATTTTGGTAATGACATTCTGGATAAAACTGAAACTGAAAAACATAAAATAAAAAATAAATGCACCTGAGTTAATTACTTCCCCTATGTGCTCTATCTAAAAGTAAACAGATGGCACTGATAAGGCTATAACTGGGGAAGAGAGAAGAGTGTGTACATGTGAGTGACAGACACTTCTATGCAATGTCCATTGTATAGAAGTTGCTGGACAGTATAGCCTCCATTTCAGCTCGGAGGTCGGGATAGCTGTTGTAAGTTGATGGCAGCTCTAAAGTTGGGCCACAAGTATGTGCAATAGGCCGCCTTGATAACCCTTCCAAAGGGGTAAATATGACTTGAATGTTTTTAACGCAGATGACATCAGACCCGGTCACGAATCTCAACATCTTCCGGAGGCCTATCTCATCCAATCCCCTAATGTACTGATGTAAATATTGCAAACTTTGGTTCTCTGCTGAAGTAGCTGGAGAGGCTGTGATCAACTTTAATACCTTTCGGGTTGATGGTTTAAGATCCTCATACATCTTCTGTATATCCAGCACACTGGGGAAGAACTCCCTGAGAGTTGGTCCTGCGACTGCTGCAATGTTATCCAGTGCATATTTTGGTTGCTGGATAATTTGCTTGTGGGCCACTTGGAGAAGCACAGCTTTCAAGTTCTCTTGTGTTGGTACTGTTCTTACTCCCATGCGATCCATAAGATCAAGAAGCTCATCTTCATCATCACCAACAAGAGCGTCTTGCAAAGCAGTGGACAAGAGATCACGCTCAGACTGACTAAGATACAACATTAGTGAGTTAAACAATAAATCAGGTGAGACAGTGTGTTCACCAAATGTGATTGCTGCTGTAAAGGCTTGAGCCAGACGAGAAGGAAAATATCCATGGTCCTTTAATCCCTTGACCATTATCCTACCAACAGATTTCCATTCTTCCTCTTGCCATTTTGGTGATAATGATGGCACCCTCACATCTGCACCCTCTGCTGCACAGTCTAAAAACTCTGTCCAGAAGGCAGCATATACATCCCTGGACACGCCATCAGCATCTGCACCCATTTCATGAATGAAGCTGTATTTCACAGAGGAGGACATCATCGCCTCATCCTTGAATTGGGCAATCAGTTCCTCCAATAGATTGACTCTGTGGAGTTTCACTGTCACATGCAAAAATTCATTAGTAGGACTTAATGGGCCAGCAGGCACTGTGTCAGAATGGACAGGAGTTGAGCTGTAGGCGTTGATGTTTATCTGTGCCTCTTCTATAGGCTCATGTAAGATTGTGTCATCAAGATCTTCGAAAAATGGTCCACCTTGCAAAGGGCCAAAAATGACCTCTGATGTATCACACAAAGATGAAAGATCAACAATCTCTACATCAGTAGAGACAAGAACTTCCACAGTGTGTGTCTGCTGTTCACTGTCATGTGTTTTTTGTGTCGGCTGCTCATTATCTTCTGTTGTGTTTTTCTGTCGCTCATTTAGCCTCGCTGCATCTGTCTGTTCATCATCAGTTCCTGCTTTCATCTCTGTGAACACTTCATCTCCATTTGTCAGGTGCTTTGTGAATAAGTAAAATCTTAAAATCCCTAATTTATGTGTCTCATAGAGCTCTCCCACACTAACACCCTCATCAAGGTATGCTTCCTGAAAGTCAACAATGTTGTGACTGAACTCTTCCCACTTTCCCTTTCTCGATTTCTCATTGGGGAAAAATAGCTTTTTAGCTTGTGATAGAATTTCTGTTTTTGTGGCTGTCTTGGAAATATCAAGAACTCTGGTTCCTCCACCATTGCGTTTTCTCACTTGTTTCTTGTCATGTATCCATCCTAGTTCTATTTTCCTTGTCATCTTCACGGCCCTTTTGTTATTTCTCAGATGTATCTTTTTTGGCTGCATAGAATGCTCCTCCTCAGAATCTTGATCTGTGTCTTTATTGCTTGTCAATGTGCCCATCTTTCTTCTAAGTTTTTCAAATAAGGACTGTCTTTTTAGATCATTACCACCTTTTCTCTGTTTTTCCATGCAGAAACGCCTTGTAGCAATCCTATCACCATATGCTGGAATGTAAGCACTCAAAGTGGCATCATCCATTTCTCCAACTACCGAGCTGTCAATCTGTAATAAAAAACAAAGCAATACAGTAAGACATATTGTTTATCTTAAATCTAGGAGATAGCTATATTTCCATATGAGTGGAAATTAATTTCTTAGCAGTAGCTACAAATCAGCAAGTTATTTCTATTTTTCTTCACTTGCTTGTTTTTTTCCCACATGGGAATAAAAAGGAGCTAAAATGTGAAGTAATTTAAAACAAAAACTGCTGTCTAAAAATGGTTGTAACCATAACAATAAAGTTTGAGTGACATGATGCCGAAAATACAGTGTATTAACAGTGAAAATCCTTGACATCAAACTTAGACGGGGACTGATTACTTTCATGTATTCCTCTTTACTCATATAACCATTTACATCAATTACAAGAAAAACACTTCTCCCATATATTACTGCTATTATGTACTCCATAATATTGCTATTCCATATTGATTCCCTACTTCAGCTCCCAATCAAGGCCTGTGCTGGCATCTAAACATTACTCCATACTTTTAAAACAATATCAAATCACAACAAAATGGAAAGCAGTAATTGTAAGGGCATAATATTTTATTTTGTGTATTTATTTATTTATTTAATTTATATAAACATAAAAGTCAGCACATTGCCAGAATGTATAATGGTGATGCTACTGCACAACTACTGTTACTTGTTTATGCAGGGTAGAGACCAAAATATAGAGGTGAATTGACTCCTAAAGATACCTATAAACCTTATTTTACAGGGCTAGAATAGGGAAGACATGAATGCATTGTTGGGAGAGGCAGGTGCGCTTGGCATAAAAAAGAAATCAGAAGCATTGGCACTAACTGTGATAGGGATTACAATTTATGATGATTACTTGTATAATCTGCTGAGATTCAGTAAAATGTAAAACAATTAAAGGGATAGTTCACTTTAAAATAAATAGTCATCATTTACTCATCCTTATGTTGTTCTTAACCTGTATGAATTTCTTTTTTCTGATGAACACAAAAGAAGATATTTTAAGAAATGATGGTAAACACACAGCAGATAGTGACCATTGACTTCCATTGTAGGAATAAAAAATATGATGAAATTTAATGGGTACCATCATATGTGTCCTTACCATCATTTATCAAAACGTTTTCTTCATCATTTATCACAATACTTCCAAAATATTTTTCCTACTATGGAAGTCAATGGAAGTCAATCTGCTGTGTGTTTACCACCATTCCTTAAAATATCTTCTTTTGTGTTCATCAGAAAAAAGAAATTCATACAGCTTTAACAACATGAGGATGAGTAAATGATGACAGAATTTTCATTTTAAAGTGAACTATCCCTTTAAAAATAATATATTGCAGGAATGAATGTGCTGTCACCTACATGGTCTTGCTGCAATTTCTGAATATTTTCCTCAGAAATCCCTCGGCTCTGAAGAAACATCCACAGACCATCATCTTGTGGGAGGGGGTTATTTGAAGACGTAGCCATAGCTGGCCCTGAAGAAATGTTGAAAAAAGGCAGCATTTATGTAAATATGTGTTGCACCACAAATATAAACAGATTTAGGACTGTACCCTCAAAAGTGTAATTGCTTTAAATATCTCAAAAATGTATTTCAGCATTTTTTACGAGAACATTGATAAAGGCCAGAGTGTGATAACGTTGCTAAAAATGGATGTTTCATGTATCAACTGTATAGGTAGGCAACTATAGACCTTTCTTGTCACTTGGAAGTCAAATTGTCTTAAGCATTTGAAAGTGCTCACCTTTCACAGTAACATTACTCAAATCGTAGAGAAGGCTAGACTCAAGAACAGTATTGTTCATAGTGTTGAACACAGGCTACACTGTCAGAAAAAAGGTACAATGTTGTTCCTTTTTCTGTCGCTGGGGTGGTACCCTAAAAGGTAACTTTTTGTACCTTTATGGGATACAATAATATACTCCAAGGACCTATTCTGTACCTTAAGGAACAATTTTGTACCAGTTAAATTTTAGGGGTACAAAACAGTTAACTGTACATTTAAAGGTACACAATGGATCCTTAAGGAACAGTAATGTACCCCAATAGGTACAACATTGTATTATGTTTATGTACCTGTAAAGGTACAAAACGGTACATTGGGGTACCACCCCAGTGACAAAAAATGTACAGTTTTGTACCTTTTTTCTGACAGTGTATATGTACTCGGTGAACGTGATTTCACAAAGTAAGATGTGATCCTGGATCAACATTTTCATTAACCAATCAGATTGCAGGATTAAGTTTAGTCTGCATGTTTAGGTTTAGGATTGGGTTAGGGGCTTTTTAGAATACTACTCAAACTATTATTTCACACTAAATTGAGGGTTTAAAAATGTTTAGGATTTGAGTTAAGGGTAGGTTGGGGTATATAAAATGTTGATCCAGGGTCAACAAAAAATGTTGATCCAGGATCACATCTTACTTGGTGAAATCACAGCGACCATATGTACTCATGTATCTGTGATTCACTGCACAACCGGAATCTAGTTTCTGAAAAATATATAACTTGCTTTGGAAAGCTTCAAAAAGCTAGCTTTGTTTTCAAATTATTAAATGCATCAAGTACACAGTTTAGAAAAATATCAACAAATAAAACAATTACAGGACACATATGCATAGTCACAAAACAAAAGAGTGGGCAGAACTAAAGAAACCGAAGCAATGTAAGAATATATTCAACCTAAACATCCGTGCAAAACGTAATCGAAATAGTATCCCTGCTGGGCTCTTAAACTGGCAAAGTTCAGAATGTTTCGTTTACTGTTAATATCGCGATGTCCAACGTGCTGCATGCATGCACTGGTGATTTCTACGTGACTTTTTTCCTACCACTGACAGAAGCCTCTCTGTGTTCGAGGACCTCTTTATTTACAAATTAAGCACTACAGTTACGGCAAATAGCGTGGTTTACTTATCCTAGCCGACAAACTGAAAGGAAGGTGGTTAACGTAATACAGTATTCCTCCAAAAAAAATCACACGTAATTATCCCTTCGACCTTAAAAGTTAAGGATCCTTTTGCTGACTAACGGTACAAATATTAGCATAACATTACATAAGTTTGTTTACCAACTGCGGTTGGTGTAACTTAAAATAACATAGTAAAAATATGCCCGTAACATTAGCGCTACATGTTTATAAACAGCTATTCTAACCTCGTTTTACATGTAGGCAAGCGAACAGTTAGCAGACATAATTTGGCATAAACATGTAACTAATTACTTAGCTATCTTACCTGCACTGCAACCATGTATGCCTGGCACTGTTGTTGTTGTTGTTGTTGGTGGTGGTGGTCGTAGTCAGGCAGCATCAGCAAATGTGGCTTGACGTTACAGGTGAGAGCTTCTGGCAGGATTTTGAGGGATCTCGTTAATTCAGAAAAACAGAGCAAAAACTTTTTTTTCATGAAAAATTATCTCGGAATTCTGAGATAATTAACACGTTAATTCAGAAAAACAGAGCAAAAACTTTTTTTTTTCATGAAAAATTATCTCGTAATTCTGAGATAATTAACACGTTAATTCAGAAAAACAGAGCAAAAACTTTTTTTTCATGAAAAATTATCTCGTAATTCTGAGATAATTAACACGTTAATTCAGAAAAACAGAGTCGATTTTTTTTTACTCAAGTGAATGCAATACGCTTCCGTAGTGCAATCAGTTCAGAAAGAAATCAGATGTTTGTGTTGGTCTGAAAGTAGCAGTTCTTATCTGCTTGTGTTTCTGTCATTTATATTAATTAAACAACAGAAAACAAAGGAAAATCACTTCTGTATCTAAAAACAGATTAATTATTCGATGAAGAAGACAGTGTTATTATTCATTTGATTCTATTTATGTACCTAAATATATCTTACTTTATTTGTAACTTTGTTCTTGTCTATTTTTTATGCTCATAATTTCTTAATTTGTTCTTATGTTATTTTCCCTCCCCCAGTTTTGCTGATCTGAAAGTATTCGATCTATGACTCAAAAAACGCAATGTAATCCATTTAACCACTACTATACTGTATAGTAAAATTATGTAATTTAAAAATGAGTTCCACCCTATTTCACCCCTATTCTGTGTAAAATTTCTGCCCTTGCCAGTGTTTCACACTAATTTGAGGGGTAAAAAATGTATTAGAGTTTGAGTTAAGGGTAATTTGGGGTTTCTTTGATTAAAACCAGGATCAGATGATTACTGATCAAGGACGATCACATCTTACTTTGAGAAATCACAGCGATCCTATGATAAGGGGGTGGGGCTTGGCCAGGGGGTGGGGCTTAGCTAGGGGACCCCTCATAAGCTTTGACATAATTCGAACACTGCACGGAAGACACGAGACCCGAAGACCCGGGACCCGACCCGGGACCCGTATGGGTTCGGGTCTATATTTTAAATGATCAGCCGGGTCCGGGTCGGGTCTCAATCTATTACTTCGGGTCCCGGGTCTGTTTAACATTGTGGGTAATACCCGAGGTCAATCGGACTCGGAGAACACATACTCACATTTAAATAAAATATTTCAAAATCAGCAACAAAAACTTAGATGAACTGTCGCATACATTTTTTCTATGACGCTAAAATTGCGTTAAAAAGTTTATATTTGGTTGCTCCAACCAGGCAGCGAACGCGCATGTGCTCTTTTAATGTGTCTCTGGCTACCAGTCAGGAGCTTCTGCAGTGAGACGCAATGACTTTACCTTTGACAATTGGCTCTTTTATTTAGAAGGCGGGACATTTCGCCGTACCGCGCATTTTGCACTGACTTCTCTTATTTTTATAATAATATTATAAATTGACCGTCTTGCTGTTATATCTAAAGTTTTCGCGACTCAAAGAGCATAGAGATGATAGCAAAGAAGCAACGAAAGCAGCCATGGCACTGAACGAGCAATCGTTTATTATAATCCAAATGGACAAACATTATTAAGCAAGTTGACCCGATGTAAAACTGCGTTATTAATCACCATGACTGTAAAGTGGACTTTAAAAGCTGGAATAAGCATTAAACATTTCAATCGTCAAGAGAGAAATAACACGGATGGAACTTTCTTGGAAATAAGGATTGTGCATCACACAGACAGGTACAAGGAGGGAGAAGACTAACTTCTATGGGTAAGACAAAAAGTATAATTTTCGCTACTTGTTTATTGACTTATTAATAACATTTAGCTAAGAATAATTGCCGGTCGGGTCTGTGTCTTCCCGGACGGGTTCGGGTCCAGATTTTAAATAATAGACGGGTCTTCGTCGGATCCGGGTCCAGCTTTTAAATAATAGACGGGTTCGGGTCGGGTTCGGGTCCAGCTTTCAAAACAACAGACGGGTCCGGGTCGGTTCAGTGTACCAGCACATACCGGGTTGGTTCAGTGTACCAGCACATTTGCAGGGTCTGATCGGGTTCGGGTAGGAATTTTTGGACCCGTGTAGACCTCTATTCCAGTGTTTAGTTATACACGAAACAGGCATTTGGTAGTATGGAAGCATGGGCATCTCGTTCCCCATGTCTCAGGTTAAGTATGTAACCCTGGTTCCCTGAGAAGGTAACGAGACGCTGCGTCTCCATGCCATACTCCCTGCATCCCTTGCTTTGGCACTTGGCAGCAAGTGTGTTTGTGTGGGATGCCTTCTTATATCCCTGGTCCGCACGGCATCCAGCCTATGTCCAATCATCAAATTATTGATTATGTGTTACAGGTGCTTCAGATCAGTCATGCTGAGGAGTTCCCCAAAGCGTTGCTATGGCAAAGAGTTGAATATACAGTTAACAATGCTGAGAGACATTTATTTATATATAACCTGTTCACAAACTTTTTTCTTTGATGGCACATTTTCCTGATTTTTTTGACGTAAGCCATACACCCTGTAACGCTCCCCAATGTAAAGCTGTAAAGCACAGGGGGGATCTAATGGCGCTTTTCCATTGCATAGTACCCCACTGTTTGGTTTAGTTTGGGTCGGGTCAGCTTGCTTTTGGGAGCTTTTCCATTGGGTGCAGTACGTAGTACCCAATACTTTTTTAGTACCACCTCGGTCGGGGTTTCAAGTGACCTGAGGTGATACCAAACATGACGCGAAAACACTGTGAATCACTGATTGGTCTGAGAGAATCGTCACTACCAGCGTCATCGCTATAATGTAAAAGATTAGCTTTACCTTAGTAAAGCTTGTGCTGTCTCAAGCAACATGTTGTCATCTGTGCTCTCCTATAAGTTCTTAAACTCCCTCTTAGCGATAAAAACATCCACAGGTTGAGAATCAGGGACACCATACCAGTTTTTTCCAGACTTGCAGTTTGTGGCGGAACATTCGCGACAAGCACATCAGCATTATATGCTTCAATGAGGCAGATGCCACATCCTTTTGTACAGAAACTCTGTACAAAATGTGAGACATAGGTAGTGATAAACACGATGTGCAAACATCTATTTGTGGTTGCCAATTTTGATTTTGTGGCGGACTGAGAAATAAATAAATGTATGATGATGTATATTACATGAAAGCTCCACTTGTATGATGTCACAGCAGTAGGCAGCGCAAATATATAGACACACCTATAATCCCTTCAACTGCAAAGTGATACTAAACTCGATGGAAAAGCTAACCACGCCAAAGTGAGGTGAGCTGACCCGACCTAACCCAAACCAAAGCTTGGGGTACTATGCAATGGAAAAGCGCCATGAGATTTAAATGAGCCCTATTGTCACTCCCAGTAGCAGAGAAAGGTGAAAACTGCTAAATCTTTATGTTGTCGCCTTTAAACTGATGCACAGAACCAACAAATACAAATGAGGTTCTTTCCATGCTGAAAAATCCAGCATGGGAATTATGCTGGTCTATGCTGGTTTAGCTGGTGGTCACCAGCATACCAGCACCAAAACACAACACATGCTGTGTCTTGCTGGTATGACCAGCATGGGATGCTGGTGCTAATGCTAGTTTGGTGCTGGTTTAGCTGGTGCTAATGCTGGTGCTGATGCTGGTTTGGTGCTGGTTTAGCTGATGTTCACTAGCAAACCAGCACCAAAACACAACATATGCTGGTCTTGCTGGTATGCTGTTTTTTCAGCAGGGTTTATTCCTGAAAACTAATGATACTGTTCTTGTTTTGCTTTTAGGTATTTAGGTATATTCCAAAGGGTCACGGAATGGAAAACAGGATCAAAATTAACAGTTCAAATTTAACAGCTTTTCTCTTTTTAAATCCTGATATACAAATTACCTTTTATAAAGCTACACATTTTGGAGCTTTACTTATTCTAATTAACAAATAACAAAAATTACAAAAAGTAATACACTTAGTAGCAAAAGTAATACGGTAGTGGCAGTATATTAAAACACCCACTCGCAGATCTTCCCAAAAGAACAGGCATGGGATACACCAGGTAAGTTAGCTTTGTGCTAATGGCTGCACCGGTACACCTAGGCATCAGGGGCATGTCTAGAGGGGGGGCATGGGGTGGCACTGGCCCCCCCTGGAATATGATTGCCCCCCCCTGGTGCCCTCCCTCCAATCTCATTGGGCCAGCTAGATTTACTGTCAACCTGAAGATGCCCACCGCACCATTGGACCAGAGAGCTGTCAATAATTTTTTTAGCACAGTAGTTGTGCGTTTTTTAAACAGGAGGAAAGAGACACCAAGACACCCACCGCACCTTTGGACCAGTTGTCAATCACTGTTTGATTTTGAGACTCAACACAAATCAAATAGATTTTTCATGATTACCATTTACATTTTATTTTACTATTTAAAACGGTTTCGCTTTTGCAAGCGCTCAGCAGCACCTCTCTCTCTAGCGTGCACGCTTTCTCGCTGCTGCGTGCGGAACCTCGACAGTGCCTCTCTTACATGACACTGAGTGAAGGAGTTAAAAGTTGGCGGTGTTTTCAACCTGGGTTCTTCCGTGTACTTGTCTTTTTACGTAAAAGTTAACAGTCAACAGATGTTACTGACAGAGAAGACTGTTGGCCGAGTATCATGACTTAAAGGTTAGTAGTGTTTTCCCACACAGACATACACCAGTTCTCTGTTCACGAGCTCTCTCCCTCCCTATGGTGCGGTTTGCGCGCGCACGTGTAACAGTATTCTCTGATGTTTTTGAATTTGCACTGAATTGTCTGTGCTATACGCGATCTACATTTAAACTAAAAAGCAATTTTAATTTAAAATTAAAAGCGCTCATAAACAAAATCAGATGAGAACAGCAACCCTGATGACGTACAGGTAATCCGAAATCACCTCGTATCAGCTCTTCAATGTAAATTGTATCAGACAATGTCGCATTTAAATCAGGATTTTAGCAGTATAGAGTAACAGCTGGTTGGATTAAACACAAGGGGCTCTATTTTAACGATCTGAAACGCAAGTGCGAAGCGCAACGCGCAAGTGAGTTTGTGGGCGGATCTTGGGCGCTGTTGCTATTTTCCCGGCGTGAGAAATAAATCTTGCGCCGGGCGCAAATCAATAAGGGGTTGGTCTGAAGTAGGTTCATTATTCATAGGTGTGGTTTGGGCGTAACGTCAAATAAACCAATCAGAACGCTAGCCAACATTCCCTTTAAACGCAAGGGCGCAAGTTCCATGGCGGGTTGCTATTATTATGACGGATTTACCAGGCGCACGCCAGGAGCGGTTCACAGCCGAGGAGACCGACGTCCTTGTACGGGGGAATCCCACGCTTGCCAGCATAAATCGGGCACGCCGTGTAACGGGAGGTGGATCTGCCTCAGGACTTGACGCCAGCAGAGGACATCGCTGCGTCCACCCTCACCGCTGAAAGGGTTTGGGGGCTTTGAAATCGGACCCAAGAAACGCAAGCAAGGTCCAACCCCAAAGTACTCTTACAAATCAAGTTCATATACATTAAGGTTTCTTATGAAAACATTTTAACTATTATTTACATAAAATAAACGTAATACAGCCACACAACAAAGTTATGAAAATATTTTAATCGTTATTTGCATGAGAATAAATAAAAACTATCACCACAATGCTCACCACTATGATTCCCCTTATCTCGTGTATTAATATTTTTAAGTGTAACAATTTATGATTTGCAAAAATAACTTGCATCTGTGTAGATTAGATAAGCAAAGTGTATGCGCGTTGTGCACGCTATACATTATGGTCAAGCATGCGCCCTTAAAATAGCATAATGAACCACGCGCAACGCGCCACTGACTTTAGACTAGTTTTTTTTGGTTAGTAGCGCAATTGTTTTTTGAAACAGCAAAATAGCATAAGAGATGGTTTGCGCCGCAACACGCCTCCTTTTTGCGCTGAACCGCCCAGGGAGCGCAAGTTCATTCCCTAGTTTGCTGACGTGCATCTGTGGAGGGAAAAACCCCGCTGTGCGCCGGCGCAAAATACAAATGATACATGCGTCACTGACAAAGTCAATTGCGCTGGGTGCAAGATAGAGCCCAAGGTGTTATTGGGTCGTGTTTAGTCGCTATTTTAAACTCTTTCTTTATGTCTGACAACAGAACAGATGATATGTAAAAATAGCATTTAGGTTAGCATAATTGTTAAAATACAATATTATAAACAATGAAAGTCAGATCAGACAGAGTAGAAAAACAAATTTTTGAGTAGGGCTAATATTTTTCCAAAATCCTGATATGTCAGAACATTAACTAATACCAGCTACACGCAACCCTGTGTAATTTAGATAACCTACTTAAAGGAATAGTTCACTTAATTTAAATGGTCATATACCTAAACTTGTTTCAAACCTGTATGAGTTTCTTTCTTCTGCTGAACACAAAAAAGAAAAGAGTTAAGAATGTCGGTAACCAAAATCAGTTGATGGATCCATTTGACTTCATATGTAGGAACAAAATAACATGGCAGTCAATGGGTTTCATCAATTTTCTTGCTACTAAGATTCTTCAAAATATTTTATTTTGTGTTCAGCAGAAGAAAAACTCATACATGTTTGAAATAACTTTAGGATGAGTAAATTATGACAATTTATTTAAAGTGATACACAGTGTTCAACTATGTGGTTTTTATTGTGCTTTATAAATAAAATTTAGTTTGATTTGATATTCAAATATGTTAATACAAATTATATATACCACAAGGGGCATCTCAAAGGGTCTGATAAGATAATAATGTTGGCACGGCAGTTGGTGATAATATTGCTCTGGAAAACTTTTAGCTATTTATAAAATAATTTATGCAAGTGGGCTGAGATGCACTTCCTCATCACAGAGAATAAAGTTTTTTATCTTAAGCACTGCTGTTACAGAGTGTCACTTCCAGGTTATGAAGTGTGCAACGCATGCTGACTTATTTTTAGGACATGCTGTGACTGTGAGAGAAGGACATAGCGTAATGTTTGCATTCTTTTCAAAAGTCTTACAATAATGAAAAATAATGTATCAAACACGACAATACAGTGCAATTAGAAATGATTAATATAGAGTAATGTTTCGTAAGCATCTAAATATTTTAACCTAAGAAGAATAGCTTAGTTGTGGATATGACATAATTTCTGAACTACTAAAGAAAAATTCTTCAAGAGAAACTTTAAATGTTGGCTTACCTGACAGTTCAAAACAGTGTGGAGTCTAAAGCCAGTTGCTAGCATGATCTGGCTGTTTGCTAATCCCTTGTCAGGATGTAACCAAACTATTGCTACATGTAGTGTTCTGACTGGTTGTTAGGCTGTTCTGGCTAGTGGCTTACATTTTGATCTTATTGTATGAAAAATAACCCAATAACTAATAGTGTTACATCTGGAGACAGTAATTTAATTTTCATCATTCTAAAGATTAAACAAGTTTTAAAAAGTAGCCTACAGAAAACCAAAGTGCAAAAAAGTGTTTCTTCTGTACCAAAACATTAGTCATTATATTAAGTTATTGAATGTGAAGGTCTTACATTGAATTAACAGTTCCAAGGTCTCAAGCATTTAAGTTTATTTTCTTTGCCCTCGTAGACATGTAATCTACATACATGCAACTTCAATACAATCTTTGAAAGCTCGGGCTGAAAAGTATTGTACTGGTGAAGGAAAACACTGTCGATTTTGAGCAAATTATGTCTACACTGTAAAAAATAATATGCCCCATCTACTCAATAAAATTGTGGCAACAGATTACAAGCAATATCATTAATTACATTCAACAAATCAAAATTGATTTAGATTTACTCTACTTCTACTCTACTTTACTCTACTTACTTTGCTAAACGCCAGTGGGCACAACTGGAGTCACATGTGCAAAACTCTAACTACAGTCTGCACAGCAGCAGTTCATGTGGACCAAACTCTAGTTCGTTTTTCATTGCTTGAACACAGTTTTCAAAACTTTACACACTTATTCCATGACTTTAACCACAACCTGCACAACACTGTGGATTTACAGCACTTTGTTCAAATGGTAACACACTGCTGTCAAAACTGTGAATCACACATTCAAAACACAATTGATTTCAGCCTTGTGCCTTTCAAACACTGCTGATTGCAATTTCATATAAATATAAATTCCAATTTCATATATATATTTCATTTATATATAATATTACCTTTCATGTACTTTAAGTTTCTACCTTTTTTCTCATTACTGTAATTCCGTAAATTACTACAGACAACTGAAGCAAACTGCTAATTTTCATTTACCCTAAAAAATTATGATGTTCTAAAAACAATATTGTGATAAATCAATAAATAAATCATTCTTTAAAGAAAACATTACTTGGTGTGACATCACTGAAATTGTTAAAACTGTAAAGATATAAAGTTAGTATTTTGTGTATTGGTGTTTGATGTTAGTGTTTTTCCTCTCAGTGTGTTGTGAGTGACAGTGTGTGTTATCTCAGTGAGGGTTGTGTTTAGTGTTTGGCTGCACGGAGCTGTTTTGAGCCATATGTTAAGAGTTGTGCTCAGGTGACTTTTGGTAGTGCAGACTGTAGTTAGAGTTTTGCACATGTAGCTCCAGTTGTGCCCACTGTCGTTTAGCAATCGAAAAAAACTGTAACATATTCAAAAGCCAAACTGCAATTTGCAATTAAAAATTGTATTAAAATTTAAACAAAAATATTGTGTAATAAAGATCTAGCACTATACAATAAAAAATATTATGCCATATCTACTCAATAAAAGTGTGGCAACAGATTACAAGCAATATCATTAATTAAATTCAACAAATAAAAATTGAGTTAGAATCACTCCATAAACTCCTTAATAGTAACCCATTCAAAAAGGTTAACTGCAATATAGAAATTAATTTAAATTTAAACAAAATACTGGGTATACAGGACAAAGACCTAGCACTATACAATAAATACTATTCAATTATACTATTTTAATTTAATATCATGATTTCAAATGTATCCATTAATATTATTATTAGTAATGAGTATTATATCTGATTTCAGAATGAAAGACAAAGATGAATCAATTCTTATTTTATTGCAGTCAAAAGAGCAGGAAAGCATCTCATTTTTAATGGTGTATTTGTAACAGACAGCAGTTTAGACTTACTGTAATGTAAACAGTTTATAAACTTTGAAGAATCCAGCTGTGAGGAACGACAGAGTCAGGATCCCAATGCAAAAGGTAATTTTATTTGACAATGAAGATAACAGAAAAGGCTGCAGATGGTTAATAGAGAAATAGAAGATGCCTCGGCCGTCCTCGACCCTCTTCGAACCGGGGAATTACTCCGGTATCTGAACCCTGATGAGACACGGAACAGAGAGATAGGAGATGCCCCGGCCGTCCTCGGCACAGCGAGCTACACAGACGACTGGGGCCCCAATATGAGGGGAGGCACGTAGACCGCTCCTGCACGCGCCGCAGCGCAGAAGCCTGAACGATCGGGCAATCTCTACCCAACCACCGGGGAGAAGCCGACCAAATTACCAAACCTCCGCAGCGGGACCACAGGCGGAGAAACAGGAGGGTTGATGGGCTGAGCCAGACGGGCTCTCAACAGGCACCACGGCAGTCTAAGAACATACAGAGGAACAGTCATTAGAAGCTGTTAGAATTAAAGTTTAACTTGACTAGACACGATGCGATACGCTGCAGTACGGTACGGTACGACATACATCAAAGCACATTAAATGACATCAAGAGACGTCAGGTAACATTAAGCAGGCATGAAAATGGGTCAGGGGTGAAAAAGGTGAGAAGGGTGCTCGAGGGGCGACATGGCCTCTGATGGGGCCGGAAGGTGGGGGGACTCCCCCAGAATAAATATTACGACCTCGTTAGGGGACATGCTGTAACTTAACTTGTTTATTCTTTTTTGTTTCTTTTTTGGGCAAAGAAACCAACCTATAAGTGTTACCAACTTATGGTTCTACCAACCATTATCGAAAAACATACCATCAAACACAAATGCGATTTGCAATTGCAGACAGAGCATGCCAGAAAAAAACATGTTTGATAAAAGTTTACCTTTGCCAATTTTACAGTTGAGTGGAATAATAACCCAAGCACAGGTTCTAAAAAATACTTTATTGACATTTTTTCTAAGGACATATGAATACAAATGTGAACAGTGTCCAGTCAATTTATGCCCTTGAAGAATAACAAATATTTAAAAGAAAGTGGAAACAATCACTATAAACACACAAATAGTTTGCAAGGGGTAGTGATCATTTTTTCCTTTTTTTTTTGCCTGGACTACCAGTGTCTCCATGGCCCGCTTTCGCTGAGTTGCTGCATGTCTCAACCTTGCCCGTTTCTCTTCTTCAGCAGTTTGTGTCTTGGCCTGCTGAGCACTGCCAGTGGCTTGAGAGCCATACTTGCTATGCTGCTGCTCCTTTTCTTTCTTCTTCACCTCCTGCTGTTGTCTATATGTGGCTGCAGCAGAGTTAATGTTCCGGCAAATTGTTCTGTCCACCTCCCCAAACTTCACATACTCCCTTCTGAAGAGCTGCATTGCCGTTTTCCCCCTGGACTGCAGGGTGTACTTGACCGTCTGGATTGCATTGAATGTTTCTACATTCATTTTGCCACTCCTTTGGTCAATCACATCATTCATGAGACTAAATGAAGACTCAACTCTTGGTCCATGAAAGATGGAGAGGCAACATTTGACCAGTGCACTCAGGGAGGGGTACTTATCAGGCTTGTCAAAGACATGACCCCACCACTCCACGATGCTCTCTCCCTCCTTGAAACTGGAACATCAAGTCTCATCACCTTTCCTGTTGAGTTTCTCCTGAACAACCTTGATTCTGGCTCTTGCAGCCTGATTGACGTGGTACTTGGTGTACATCAATTCCAAAGGCTCCCTACACAGCTCCTGATCCGCAGTGGAGAGGTATCCATAATAGAGGACTTTGTACGCAGGCATCATGGCATGGGTTCCCATGCTGGCATCATATGCAGATAGCCAGCGATGACGAACACTGTGGGCTGGAGGCGGGGAGATTTAGAATCATGGCTATCTCCTTGAGGTACATCACCTGACAAAAGACAGAACAAGATTTTGAAAGAAACACACAGACATTCTACACATTCCATAGTTTTATCACAGTACACAGAGATGTGATTGGCAAAGGGCAAAAAAGCAGGAAGTCCCACTAGCCAAAAAAAAGTGGAAAACACGTGGCACAGTGCGGAACCAGACAGGCAGAAAACAAAAACTCTGTTAGACATGTTTGCATGGGTGGAGTGTAAGAGGATGGTAAAGTGCTGTAGTGTGTACTTGGCATTTTGTTTACCTGGTCTGGACTCCACTGATGGTCAACCTGGAGATCACTGAACAGTTTCTCTACACTGTAAAAAATGCTTGTGAAATCTACAGTAATTAACTGTGTTCATGCACAGCAAATAACTGTAATAAAGTTCACAGTGGATTACAGTGCATTCAGTGTGAAATCACAGTAGTGTTTTTAAACTGTAAAAATCACAGTAAAAAGGTATGTGCTGTAGAAAATCACAGTAAATAAAATATCCTGCAAAGATTCACAGTAACCAGCAATGTACTGTAGATACTCACAGTAACCATCATTGTACTGTAGAGACTCACAGTAACCAACATTGTACTGTAGAGACTCACAGTAACCAACATTGTACTGTAGAGACTCACAGTAGGGGTGAGCAGGGGCAAAAGTACAATTTTTCAGAAAAACTTAATTTTAAAAGATAAAGTTTTAGACAGATATATTTTTGCTGTGATCAGTAACTCAAGTGTGGACTATGAATTCCAGGTGAAATTTTGGAAACAAAATGGCCATAGACTCTGTCAGCAGGGACGAAAGTAACACATAGGTGGCTCAAAAGCAGAACAGAACAAGATAGATTTTTGTGTTACACTTGTTTTTAGTAAATAAACATGACTATGATCTCGTTTATATGTATTTTCGGTTAAATTTTGGTTTCATCAAATGTTTCTAAAGCAACCTGACAGTACAAACTTGAATTGTTGAAAAAAAGAACATTTTTTAACAGTTTGAACACAATAAAATTAAATCAAATAAAAAAATATACATTTTCAACATAATGCAACAGTATTGGCAGTAGGAGAAGAGTAACAAGTGTTACTTTCATCCCGACAGGAACTCCTGACATTTTAACCCGATTGAGTTTTATTTTTAAAAACTCTGAGAAATCAAACTTCATGATGTGTTACAGCACATTTTACAGTAAATGTATTTAAGTCCAGTCAACAACAATTTTTGTTAGCAACATGCTGATGTCTAATCTTATTCAGGATACTCAAAATAAACTGAAGAAAATTATTTCTTCAATAATCTTTGTTGGGAATTCCTTTTTAAAGTATATTTATTATATTATATTTGAGTATTATGCTAGTAATGACAAATTAGATTTATTTTCTATTTCTTTAAAGGAGAAAGTCACTATGATTATTGTTTTGTCTACAATATGGTACACACAACATTCCATTAAATATGCTACCACAGTGAAATAAATTGTAGGTTACACTTAATACTTATACAACTATAAATAAGTTTTCAACTATGTGAACCAAATTTCACTAATTTGCAACTATATCTCAACTAACTGTCTAACTGTCCTTAGAGTATTAGTAGACTGTTAGGGTTAGGGAAGAGGTTAGGGTTAGTGGAATAAGTTGACATGCACCTGCAAAGATACTTATCACAATATCATCACAATAATCATCTACTAATACGGTAAAGATTGGTAGGATAAATAGTTGCAAAGTTACTTATAATTAGTAAAATGTCTAAAGTGGACTATCGAAAAAAAGTGTTACCAAATTGTATTGGCTGACTCGTCATGTTGCTTTGAGTATAATTGGTTAATATGACTGTCATTCAGTAAACTGGCCAATGACTGCTGTGTGAGCACTGGTTTAGTTTGAAGAAACTAAGGGTGCATCCCAATTCAGGGTCTGGATCCTTTTAAGGCCGCGGACTTTGAAGGCAAGGCTCAATATTTGAAGGCAGCAGCCTCTAAACGCCACGGAGTGAAATGAAATGAGACGGTCTAGCCTACGGGGGCATCACTTGCTTTTCCCGCCCACTACGCTTGTCACTGGGGCACAAAAGCTGAGACCTATCAGACTTTTAAAAATAAATATGGTGGCAGATTTTTTTATTTTACTTTAGAAAATATTCAAACAAATTAGCGTCGCACACCTGAAGTCAATAGATGGGTGCGTAGGATAAGACGACAAAAAGTCTCAAAATATACAAAGAACAATTCCCGCCCACTATCTGCTTGCTGAAAAAATGTATTTAATGAAAGTTGCGTTGCAACGTTTCGATCAACTGATCTTCATCAGGCAACATGAAGAGCAACATGATCTTCATCAGTTGCCTGATGAAGATCAGTTGATCGAAACGTTGCAACGCAACTTTCATTAAATACATTTTTTCAGCAAGCAGATAGTGCACTCTAAAAAACAAACGGTGCTATATAGCACCAAAACAGTTGCTTTGGATCGTAACGATAGAAGAACCATTTTTAGTGCCATATAGCACCGGTGAAGAACCAGTGAAGCACCAGTGAAGCACCAAGCACCTGTGTAGAACCATATAGTGCTATGTAGAACCATATGTGGTGCTATATGGCCCCTATATGGTTCTACACTGGTGCTTCACTGGTGCTTCACTGGTGCTTCACTGGTTCTTCACCGGTGCTATATGGCACTAAAATGGTTCTTCTATCGTTACGATCCAAAGCAATTGTTTTGGTGCTATATAGCACCGTTTGTTTTTTTAGAGTGTGGGCGGGAATTGTTCTTTGTATACTTTAGAAAATATAACACATTGATGCAGATTAAACTATCCAACAGTATGTAAAATTCACCAACCTTAAAAATATACAAAAGCAAAATGCAACACACAACATTGCAGCAATAATATTAATTTACATCACTAAAACATCATTTATAATAGTAAAACAGACACAAGGACCTTTAATTAGCAAAATATACAATTTTATTTAACTACAGTTTTGAATGTTTATTTCAAAATACCCAGACTTCATATTGAATTTTGGGATAGCCAAGGCTGTGAAGGATACATCTATGGATCCTCGGTAGGGCTGTAACGATTTATCGTGCAAATGCGCGTTTTCTCAATTAATGAATTTGCATGAATTACGGTGAAATGCCGCCACATCCAAAAGCCAGGGGGCGCTCTCGTGCAGAAACTAACTTTGTGCCACAGAAGAAGTAGGCTAGCATTACAAACGCTGTTCCAGGAAATGTCTACAAGAATATTTATATTGCTGTTCTTCAAATAGTTTCAGGTATTTTCATGATAATAAAGAATATTTTGAATGATTTTGAATGATTCTGTTTTATTTTGAATGATTATGATTTTTGATGCATAATCAGGCAGGTCTTTATAATGGGACAAGCTATAGCGTTACAGCCCTAACTCGGAATCAGTGGGGAAAAGGCCACAGTAAGAGGCTTTTATATGAATGAGCCTTCGAATTGTGACAGCCTTCGTCACAGCCCGGTGATGTCATTTGCCTTCAGATACGGCCTTGGAAGGCCACAGCCCCTGAATTGGGATGCACCCAGTATGTCAGTTTAAAGGGCGATTTATAGTCGTGCATAGGTCCGTAGCCTGTGCATAGCTCTGCGTAGCCTGACACGCACCTCACGAAATTTTTAACAGCGTATCAGATCTACTGACGCGCGTCTATCTACAGCGCGTCAGATTGGTCCACCAGAACCCCTCCCGTCAGGTAAAAAAAAACTGTGTCATAGGTATTTCCGTTTGTGACGGTGAAAACAAAAATGAGCCAAGTTGAGGAGTGATTTAACTCAAATTGCATCAAAAGTCGATGTTTATTTACTTCCATCATTACTGGTCTTCTCAAATTATACACAACAAGTTGCTGTTTCTTCTTCGTTTGTGGGTTAACTTGCTTAGCTTCTTCTTCTGTGACTTCTTTTGCTGCTAAAATATTTAATTTTAGAGAAAATACACATGGTAGGCTAATAGATACTTTAAACAGTATTACACTGAAATCATCTTGGCCATATGCTGGTGAGACATGAAAACACATAAGCCCTCTGAATGGAGAGCAGTCCCATTAGAGTTTTACCAGTGGCTAAACCTGCACACAGGAAATAAAATTGCACAGTTTCATCAAAGTGAAGTGTGTATAAATAACTTAATAAATAACTTTGTTCACATATATGATACATAATCTATAGGAAAAGGTCCATTGTTTGGAGTCATGTTTTGGTGATTCACTTAAACATCTGATAACTAGTCCACTCAAAGCTGATATTATTTCGTACTTAAATGTCAATACAGGCACGTTTAATGTAAATTAAACAATAATGTGTTTAAGCATGTTGAATAGAATTAAACATAAATTCTAACTTTTAGTAAATCTTGTAAATATGTTTATTCATACTGTAGGATCCAGTAGATTACTAGCAATTTAAATGAAAACAGCTTTTCAATCTCTTAACATTGTCTGTTGTGGTATGGTTTCACTGACCTTTTTGGGCATATTTTAATGTTACTTATACACTGTAAAATTAGGATTCTGAATTTAGAATCATTTTTAGAATCAATGGTTGTGTTGTGCACTAGAACTATTTATTTTGGAGTGAAAATATTGTAGACATAAATTTGTTTTGCATTTCAGATATTATACTTGATAGTAATATTGTGTTTAATAAGAATTGGAGGAAACTTACAGTTTACTTGTAGTGTACTTTTGATTGATAATTAATTATTTTGTTTTATTTACAGATTGTACTGAATTATATTTAGATATTTTTAGATTGTAACAAAAGTTTAAGATGTTTTAAGATACATTTCTTGGGAATTCATACTTTTTCATCCAAATTAAAATGTTATTTTACAAATGTACAAATGTACGTTTACATGCATTTATTGAATGTATTTGACTGTAAAAAAATTTTTTTAATTTAGTACATATCTGTGAAATAGTAGCATTTTCCCTCAAATCAGAAAACGTATTGTATTGTTTTGTAATTTAGCATATTTAAATTAGATAATTAACGTTGTGACATGATCACACAAGATACATGTTTTACCACTCATTATATTGTGACTTATGTATATTTGAGTTTAAATTAGTTTTACGTGTTTTCTTAGCCATTTTATCCTTTTGCTATTTTATGTGTGTACGTCTTTTATTTTGCTTCGTCTGCCTGTCATGTGAGGGGTCACATGACATGGAACTTTGTATAAAAGGAAGGAGCAGGTGCACATGGTTAGCTGACGCTATAGCTAAAACAAGCGGTTGCTGGGTTGTGGAGTTTGTGTATTTGGGCTTACCTGCCCAGTTACGTTTTATGGACTTTGGATATCACTTTCTTGGATTTTATATACACAGTGGAAACTTTGCACATTTGGACTTTTAACACGCTTGGACTTTTATATTGTTTTAGATTTGTTTTTTGTATTTCCACCTTTTAACAGTCTTGAGTTTTTAAATAATTGTAACTCAACCTTTAAGGCTGGCCGATACAACTTTATTTTAACATTGATGAATGTTTACAGAAAATAACTAACCAATCAAATGCTGTAGGGAAAACCACAATGAACTATATATTAAAAACATATAATCTCTGCTTAGTTACTTGTCAATGACTGCCAGTAAATTACTGTGGAAAAAAATCACAGTAGTTACCTGGCAGCCATTGACAATAGTAATTTACTGTAGAAAAGAAATCACAGTAGTTAACTGGCAGCCATTGACAAGTAACTTACTGTGGAAAAGAAATCACAGTATTTAACTGGCAGCCATTGACAAGTAACTTACTGTACGGAAAAATCACAGTAGTTAACTGGCAGCAATTGACAAGTAACTTACTGTACGGAAAAATCACAGTAGTTAACTGGCAGCAATTGACAAGTAACTTACTGTACGGAAAAATCACAGTAGTTAACTGGCAGCAATTGACAAGTAACTTACTGTACGGAAAAATCACAGTAGTTAACTGGCAGCCATTGACAAGTAACTTACAGTACGGCAAAATCACAGTATTTAACTGGCAGCAATTGACAAGTAACTTACTATAGAAAAAAAACACAGTAGTTAACTGGCAGCAATTGACAAGTAACTTACTGTGCTTTTTCTAAAGTAAGTTACTTGTCAATTGCTGCCAGTTAATTACTGTGAATTTCACAATATGTTTTTTACAGTGTAAGTAGCTGTCAAAGGGCTCTGAGAATTTCTTTGTTGCATTGTGAATATGATGGCAGGAGTCTCCATCAACATCCAGTAGGTTGGGAAAATATTGGTGGATCCTGGTCTCGAGGCCGGTCTTGCTGCCCCTCATCACCGCACACGAGTCCATCAACATACTCACAAGGTTCTGCCACGGGATGTTGTTTTTCTGGAAGAATTCGCAGAGCACTTTCTCCAATGAAGCAGCATTAACCTTCAGGATCTCCAAGGACCCCAAATGCTCCACCAACACCTTCCTCAAGTCTGCATGATAATAGCAAACCAGCATGGAGAGGATCTTAAACATAAAAAGGTTTATTAGCCATGCAACACTTAGACTGAAGCAAAAACAGAAGAAGTAGTTTGATATGAGACCAACCTTTTTGTTGTTGTTGGATGTGCTCTCATCTAAATTTAATGAAAAGGAAAATCTCCTCATGTTGGAAAAGATCCTCTCAGAGTAGGTCCGCCCTACGCAAAGTCAGACAAATGTCACATCACATGCATAATCTAAATTATTTAATATAAATCATACAGGTCATAACAGGTTATTCTGCCAACATAGCAGTACCGTATATATAGCAATATGGTACAACATGTGTAAAGTTCACTAAGATGGAAATTAAAACACAAATAGTAGGTAAGAAAGAAAATGTAAATACCTAAGCCATGTATCATCTTGTATGAAGCTGCCGTCCGCGACAGGTTCATTCCCTGCAAAGCTGGTTTATCCAAGGAAAGGGTCTGGGCAAGCTCAACAATTACAGGAGCCATGGAAAAGGAGATGGAATGCTCTGCCAAGGTTCCAAGGACCATTGCCTAAAACACAAATTGTGTAATTAATGTAAAGATACTGTATGATTGTATAATAATAAATAATAATAATAATAATAATACATTTACACTGAATTAACAATCTCAAAGTGCTAGTGTACTCCGTCTATGCTGCCTGAGCTAACTAAGAGACCTACACCACCTACCTCTGCATTTGCTATGTTGTACAGGTATTTTTCCCTGGCACTGCTGCCTGATTGTTTCTGGGCCCTGGCTTGCTTGACTTTGGCTTACTGGATTCCGACTAGATGATGCAGGAAGCAAGGTGCTGGCAACACTGTGTGTGGAAGCAATCATCTCTACCTTCTTCTTGTGAATCTCTGTCTGGCAGTGAGCCTGCAGAACATGGCTGCCTTTGTTTGCATAATTGATATCTTTGTGGCAGATAACACATCTAGCGAATCCCTGCCTGTTGATCTTGTTGAATACATCCCCTAGATGAAAGGACACCTCTTGCCCTTTTACTGAGACTTTGCCCTCCAGTTTAAGCCACGACCAATTCCAGCTGCATTTCAACCCAGCTTCCAGCTGTTTTACTAGAGCTGCATCTTTCTCCCCTAACACACTCATACTGTAAAAATAATGTTTGCATAATACACTCAGCTTTCATGATTTGAAATGGCTCAAAATCACTTTATATTAAGTTTTAATTAATCAATAAAGGCCATCCAAGACTGATATTAAGAATGTAGAACACATCAAGGTTCATAACAATGTATTTTTTGTATCACATAGGGCTGGACAATATGGCCAAAATCTTTAGCATGATATACTTCTTAATTTTGTTCGATACGGTATAAATCCGAAAAAATATGCATATTAAAAAAGATTTAGGAAAAACTGCCAAGAATGCCCACAATGGATGTCTGTACCAAAAATTTGCCAAGTCTATGTAACTTCCTCCTATAAAACTATATCATAAAATAGGTATAAATGTTCACCTTTAATTCATGTTTAGCCTTCATACAAAAAAAGTGATATAACTGTCCAATAAACATAAGACATTCAGGCTCACAGTCACCTTATTATTATATAATAAGGTGCACCCTGAATGTCAGTCAGTGATAAATGCTGAAATGCAGGGGTCTCAAAATCAAATAGGCTTGGTGCCATTTCTGAGATCGACATCTCATAGGAGGGACGAAGAGCTATTTTAACATTAAAAACAATATTTCTGTAAATGTACTGTTAAATTCTATTATTCGTTTTACGTTTATGAACCATTATGCATTTTTTACCACCAGGCAGTGTTTCTGTTTTGATATATTATGGATTTCTTCAGTCACAGTATTGACTTTCATAATTCCATCTGTGTTATTCCATAGTTTTGATCAATTTGCTATTATAGTAATATGTGGAAAATATTAATAAGTCAAAGTGACATTAAAACTTTTTAATGGTAGCATTCAATGTTACATACTGTAAGAGAAAATTTATATTACTGATCTTATTGCATAGCAAGCTATATGGTGATATATTAAATACTAAACTTTAATTATATACATATTATATTCATAACGAGGTGACACAGCAGCATACATACTTATCCTTACCTTACCCCTCATCTTTCCCGTTTTCTAACCTGGGCTCCTAATGGCTTAAGCCTATTTTTCTCATCCATAATTCAATTTGTGGTGCATTATCTCGCGTTCTCCTTCCATGTCAACGTTGGAAGCTGTGACTTGATGCGAACTAATCCCGCACCTGCTCGTACTTCTGACGGCTCTTCTCTGAGCAAACACCAGTGCCGAACAGATTAGCTTAATTGATCACATGGTGACAAGGATATGATTTGATGCGAGGTACGGATGAGCAATTTAAATCCGCATTCGCGCAGCTCATGGTTGGACAAAAGACGCTTAAGAATTGCCTTTAACACGCGTTTTTACACGTGACATGTAAACGGCCACGGGACGTCGTAATGTAATAATGTTATATCGAAATAACGGAAATCTGTTTTGAAATATCACCGTTATTGAGAAAAAAAGATATTTATATTTATATGGAATTATTGTCCAGCCCTAGTGTCATGAAAGGCTTCTGATGGTGGGTTACATTGTCAAGGTGTTCTCTAGTTAAAAGGGTGGACCACTTCACCTTCAGCGCCAGTCCTCACACCTCAATATCTTCCACACGTCCTGGAAATACGAGTTATAGGGATTTTAGAAAGCAGCACTATAATAAGTGTTTCCTTTCTGTAATTTACCGTTAGCTATACAAGTTCGATGTTAACTTAAGTAACAATATCTAGGTAAGAGTACCGTTAGCTAATCATAACGTTGTGTTCTCTAGCTGTGTTTAATCATGTCAACAAAGCTCCTGGGTAACTTAGATATACTGTAACAGAAAACACAAACAATGATTAAAACATCACTAACAAAATTCAGTCAGTCGAGTTTCCAGCTGTCCTCGAGTTTCCAGGTCTGCAGATATGTCTTCGACGTGCACACGCCGCACAACCTCATCACCAACAAACGATTCACGTGGGTCACCTATTTTGGGTTCAAAACGGCGAATTTCACCGAAAGGTGAGGGATTTTCATGCCTGATAAAGTGACGGACTCGCAAACACAGAGGGGAAGAGAGAGACTTTATACTACTGCCGATTGGGAAGTAAACAAGCTACAGGTGAAGATGACGCGGTGAGGAAATCACAGAGAGCAGGAACACCTGTGCCAGGCGCACATGTGAATCTGTGAACTAAACACAAACCAACAAGGAAAAACAAAGCAGTGACAAGACAAGATAAATATGGATTTATCTTGTCTTGTCACTGCTTTGTTTTTCCTTGTTGTTTTGTGTTTAGTTCACAGATTCACATGAGATTCACAAATCTCATAAACTTATATTTTATTTACAATAGAATATAGATAACAAATCAAATGTAGAAAGTGAGATATTTTGAAATGTCATGCCAAATATTGGCTAATTTTGGATTTCATGAGAGCTACACATTCCAAAACAAGTTGGGACAGGTAGCAATAAGAGGCCTGAAAATTTAAATGTACATATGAAGGAACAGCTGGAGGAGGACCAGGGACGTGCACAGGGGGGTTGCTCAGGTTGCCCGGGCAACTGCCCATATGCCCTTCTGGACTCAAGTTGCCCTTCCGAGGTGGAAAAAAATAAATTGTACTTTTACTTTGTTTACACTCTGCAACGTTCCTTCGTTACTGTATTTTAATTAATTACGAAATTTGTATTTTATTTTTAAATTGCTATCTTGTGCTTCTGGCGCATTCGCGAATTAATGACTCATTTGAGTCGATTCCTTACAAAGTGTTGAAAATAAATGAGTCGTTTGAGTTGATTCTTTACAAAGTGAATGGGCCAGACGTTTAATTGGTTCGCGAATCAGTTTGAATGAATTGTTCAGATCACTGCAAAAACTGAATCGTCCGAAGCTGTTTTACTCGTAACCTAGGCACTGTAATGGAGGGCACTGTATTGTGTGTGTGTGTGTGTGTGTGTGTGTGTGTTTGCAGAGCCCATGTTGTGATTTCCATTACAGTAGCATTCCTGTATGTGATGCAGTGCTGTCTAAGGGCCCGAAGATCACGGGTATCAAGTATGGTTTTCCAGCCTTGACCCTTATGCACAGAGATTGTTCCAGATTCTCTGAATCTTTGGATGATATTATGCACTGTAGATGATGATAACTTCAAACTCTTTCAATTTTTCTCTGAGAAACTCAGAAAACTATTCTTCGCCGAAGCATTTGGGGAATTGGTGATTCTCTGCCCATCTTGACCTCTGAGAGACACTGCCCCTCTGACAGGCTTTTTTATACCCAATCATGTTGCCAATTGACCTAATCAGTTGCAAATTAGTCCTTAAGCTTTTCCTTATATGTACATTTAAATTTTCTGGCCTCTTATTGCTACCTGTCCCAACTTTTTTTGGAATGTGTAGCTCTCATGAAATCCAAAATGAGCCAATATTTGGCATGACATTTCAAAATATCTCACTTTCAACATTTGATATGTTATTTATATTCTATTGTAAATAAAATATAAGTTTATGAGATTAGTTAATTATTCCATTCCTTTTTTTACTCACAATTTCTACAGTGTCCCAACTTTTTCTGATTTGGGGTTGTATATATAAATACATATACATAAATACATATATATACAAACAACAAACAGTACACTAGACACTAAAACAAGACAAGAGGAAACAAAGGAGCGGGGAAAAAGAGACGAGACACAGGAAAAACGTGGTCTAATATAACCATACTAAGACCACGCTTCCCCACACAAAACATTGTACTGTCAGAACCCTGCCATATTTAATTAGATATAAATATCAAACAAGACTCTGGCAGAATCCTGACACCAGCTCCAAGAAAAGATTCTGAAACACCTGAAAAGATGCCTGGGATACTGGAGATTCAATGCATATATCTAATCCAATCCAATGAGGATAAAGCATGCCCTGGGAACACCTTTAAGGCCTTGATAACAATTCCAGCATCCCTCGTGCTGCCACTCCAAGAAGATCCATTCTTTACAATTACAGCCATCACAAGCTGCTCAAGTCCCGCCTCTACATCTTTATCCTGCAACATTAAACAGCAAATATGTCTTAAAACCTTTATAAATGTATACAGCTTGAATATTGAAATAATCCACACATTACACTTGGATAATAAAATGTTTTAAAGAAAACTGGAAGATATGTGCAATTGAGTTCATCTGAGTTTGTGGCTTATTATGTGTGTTTGAAATGTGCAGTAATATCGAAAACTGATAATAAATTCTCATTGGAATTACAAATAATATCAATTTAAAAAAAAAAAAAAAATATATATATATATATATATATATATATATATATATAATCTATATTTATAATTAGGGCAAATCTTTTCCCTACATTTTTTTCTGTCACAAGATAGGATACAGTCACATATTTATTTGTTAACCAACTTACTCACATGTGTATATACACACACATACACTATATACACAATATAATATGTACAATATATGTATTTAATAATATTCCTCACCTTTTGTTGTGAATAAAGTTCTCCCTCAGCAATGTTTCACGTTGTCTGCAGGAAACTGCAGTACAGGCCTTCATTAACACACAATTTAGATAATAGGTCGCAAAATTAATAATAATAATAATAAATGTTCAATTTACATTATGTAGAAAGCTTAAACATTTTAAAAAGATAACGTATACATTTAATATCTTACTCACCTTTTGTGGAATTAAATGAATAATGTTATATTTCCCTTCAGTAACGATTTAAGTTTCGGTGGGAAGCAGAAAACGCCAGTAAGAGGCCTTTGTCAAACAATTCAGTCAGCAATGGTTCATGTTTTCCGCGGGAATATTCAACACAGGGCGTCGCAATTGAGCACACAATTAATTTACAGCGGAGAATAGTTTTACATTACCAATTTATTCGAATACTTTGTGGATATAATTAACACAAAACTAAATAAACCGAAAAAGACCGCAGTAAAGTCACATTTATCTTTAAAACACAAACCGAGCGAGCGAGCAGAATTTGTCATAATAGATACATACATGAAAGTTAGTGATAAGAGAACCCACCCATTCAGAGGGAAAGTTTGATTGGTCAGTTTTTCTGTCACTCAAAATGAGTTACAGCTGGACCACCAATCGCAGGCCGTTTCTAAATCCGAAGGGTGCCGAATGCGGAGGTCACATGCAGACTGTATACGCCATTAAGCCTGGTTTGTTTAAGTTAACTAAGTATTACATTCGCAAGTCATACGCATATTATAACAATTTACGATTACCTAAGAATAAAAGTCAACTTGTTAATATTCTGAAATAAGACAGTCTTGATGACGAATGCATCCTAGATATGCGACCTCCTAGGTCCTAAAGCTGAAGGTACGTCCAAACCCAGTTCATATTAATCCTTATTGTAATTAATATTTACAAATTACAAACAAATTATACAAAGAAACACTGCTTATAGACTTATAAGACCAAAGATTGCCCGTTAAATTTACCCGAAATGAATTTTATCCACAGTTTAAACACTACATTGACGTCACAGCCAGCGGTGATTTTCAGCAAGACTGGCCGAGGTGAGGCGCCATTGTCCAGTATATATGAGCACTGAGCGCCCGCTGATTATCTGGAGCTCCCATAGCCAAAAACTCGAAGGAAATGTTTAAATAGGCGATATCTTTATGAACCTACTGCAGATTCTTGTTTAAAAAACATACAGTCTTGTTCAAAATAATAGCAGTACAATGTGACTAACCAGAATAATCAAGGTTTTTAGTATATTTTTTATTGCTACGTGGCAAACAAGTTACCAGTAGGTTCAGTAGATTCTCAGAAAACAAACAAGACCCAGCATTCATGATATGCACGCTCTTAAGGCTGTGCAATTGGGCAATTAGTTGAAAGGGGTGTGTTCAAAAAAATAGCAGTGTCTATCTTTGACTGTACAAACTCAAAACTATTTTGTACAAAAAAAAAAATTCTGGGATTTAGCAATCCTGTGAATCACTAAACTAATATTTAGTTGTATGACCACAGTTTTTTAAAACTGCTTGACATCTGTGTGGCATGGAGTCAACCAACTTGTGGCACCTCTCAGCTGTTATTCCACTCCATGATTCTTTAACAACATTCCACAATTCATTCACATTTCTTGGTTTTGCTTCAGAAACAGCATTTTTTATATCACCCCACAAGTTCTCAATTGGATTAAGGTCTGGAGATTGGGCTGGCCACTCCATAACATTAATTTTGTTGGTTTGGAATCAAGACTTTGCCCGTTTACTAGTGTGTTTTGGGTCATTGTCTTGTCGAAACAACCATTTCAAGGGCATGTCCTCTTCAGCATAGGGCAACATGACCTTTTCAAGTATTTTAACATATGCAAACTGATCTAGACTTAAAACTTTTCTCTTCAACAAAGCATTCGCATAATTTGTCTAGTAAAGGTTCTTAACTCGCAATAGTTATTTTCACGGAACAAAGCACTCACGGTCATAACACAGACCAACCAAATAAATAAATAAAAACCTTTTCTGCATGAACACTTAAAATGAATTGCATTAAATAGTTTGCCACCGTTTGCCACTGAACCTGCATTAACGACGACAGTGGGGCTTCCGGCCTTAGTCAAACGGTTTGGCACGTATGGTCGGGTTGCGATTTTGGTGCTTTCGTGTGTCTTGTGAATAGTATGCCATACAGACCCGTTTGCCACTGAACCTGCATTAACGACGACAGTGGGGCCTCCTGCCTTAGTCAAACGGGTTGGTATGTATGGTCGGGTTGCGTTTTTCGCGCTTTCGTGGGTCTTGTGAATAGTATGCCATACAGACCCGTTTGCCACTGAACCTGCATTAACGACGACAGTGGGGCCTCCAGCCTTAGTCAAACGGGTTGGCACGTATGGTCGGGTTGCGATTTTGGCGCTATCGTAAGTCTTATGAATAGTATGCCATACAGACCCGTTTGCCACTGAACCTGCATTAACGACGACAGTGGGGCCTCCAGCCTTAGTCAAACGGGTTGGTATGTATGGTCGGGTTGCGTTTTTCGCGCTTTCGTGTGTCTTATGAATAGTATGCCATACAGACCCGTTTGCCACTGAACCTGCATTAACGACGACAGTGGGGCTTCCGGCCTTAGTCAAACGGGTTAACAAGTATGGTCGGGTTGCGATGTTTTTTTTTTTTTTTTTTTGGCGTTTTCTCCTGGTCCTGTAAATGGTATACAATACAGACCCGTTTGCCACTGAACCTGCATTAACGACGACAGTGGGGCCTCCAGCCTTAGTCAAACGGGTTGGTATGTATGGTCGGGTTGCGTTTTTCGCGCTTTCGTGTGTCTTGTGAATAGTATGCCATACAGACCCGTTTGCCACTGAACCTGCATTAACGACGACAGTGGGGCCTCCAGCCTTAGTCAAACGGGTTGGCACGTATGGTCGGGTTGCGATTTTGGCGCTATCGTAAGTCCTATGAATAGTATGCCATACAGACCCGTTTGCCACTGAACCTGCATTAACGACGACAGTGGGGCTTCCGGCCTTAGTCAAACGGGTTAACACGTATGGTCGGGTTGCGATGTTTTTGGCGTTTTCTGCTGGTCCTGTAAATGGTATACAATATAGACCCGTTTGCCACTGAACCTGCATTAACGACGACAGTGGGGCTTTAGGCCTTAGTCAAACGGGTCGTCAGGTTTCATTTTCTCTTAAAGATCGGAAGGTGACCCTTATTTACCATATATACCCTCGCATTGGGCCCGCCAATTTGCTAAATCCTCAACTGTGGATAACATAATTATGCCGCAATATTTAGTCTGTCTGGAACTAAGCTGAGTTAAACCACATCACTGTGTGACACTTCAATACATATGAACGGCCGCTACGCTAATACGATTTTGTTTTTCTCTCCCTGTCTCGTCCTCGACCCGAGGACGAGACAAACAGACCCAGTCCCGGTAGATGTGAAAGTCGGCACACCTCTGATCTACTGGCGGTCCTTCAACGTTATGCCCAGCTGTTACCTGACCAACGATCACCGGCAGAACCGCTTAATCTCCGCTAAATCTCCATTTCCATTCTCCCAAGGGTTTTTCCCTCCTAGGACTTATTTTTCCTCGGATAAAAGCCCGGGGTTTTTTTTTTTTCTCCTAGGGGGTTTTTCACCCCGGGGAGGCAGCCTTTTTGGGCTTTACCTAGCTTCCTCTTCTATACGTTGCTTTAGTAATACGTGCAATTATAATATTGAGTCATAGCCGCAGCAAATTTAACTGCTCATGCTATCATGTATTTTGTTGTGCTATCTGTCGTTTGCTGTGCTTTCCACTGCTTCTATTTATGTAAAGCTGCTTTGAAACAATTGACTTTTGTGAAAAGCGCTATATAAATAAAATTGAATTGAATTGAATTGATCCATGATCCCTGGTATGCGATAAATAGGCCCAACACCATGGTAGAAGAAACATGCCCATATCATGCTCCATGCTTCACTGTCTTCACTGTGTACTGTGGCTTGAATTCAGAGTTTGGGGGTCGTCTCACAAACTGCCTGTGGCCCTTGGACCCAAAAAGAACAATTTTACTCTCATCAGTCCACAAAATGTTCCTCCATTTCTCTTTAGGCCAGTTGATGTGTTCTTTGGCAAATTGTAACCTCTTCTGCACATGCCTTTTTTTTAACAGAGGGACTTTGCGGGGGATTCTTGAAAATAGATTAGCTTCACACAGACGTCTTCTAACTGTCACAGTACTTACAGGTAACTCCAGACTGTCTTTGATCATCCTGGAGGTGATCATTGACTGAGCATTTGCCATTCCGGTTATTCTTCTATCCATTTTGATGGTTGTCTTCCGTTTTCTTCCACGTCTTTCTAGGTTTTGCTCTCTATTTTAAGGCATTGGAGATCATTTCAGCTGAACAGCCTATCATTTTTTGCACCTCTTTATAGGTTTTCCCCTCTCCAATCAACTTTTTAATCAAAGTACGCTGTTCTTCTGAACAATGTCTTGAACGACCCATTTTCCTCAGCTTTCAAATGCATGTTCAACAAGTGTTGGCTTCATCCTTAAATAGGGGCCACCTGATTCACACCTGTTTCTTCACAAAATTGATGACCTCAGTGATTGAATGCCACACTGCTATTTTTTTTTTGAACACACCCCTTTCAACTAATTCAACTAATTGCCCAATTGCACAGCCTTAAGAGCGTGCATATCATGAATGCTGGGTCTTGTTTGTTTTCTGAGAATCTACTGAACCTACTGGTAACTTGTTTGCCACGTAGCAATAAAAAAATATACTAAAAACCTTGATTTTTCTGGTTAGTCACATTGTACTGCTATTATTTTGAACTAGACTGTACATTCTCCACTGAACTGCTTTCAAAACTTTGAATTTTGGCACAATAACAGAAATATTTCCTAAATCCGTCTGGTCAGCGGTCACGACCTGCATATCAACCCGGAATGGTTTTTAATTTAAAACAGCTGATTTGTATTACGTTGGATTTATTCAGTATTCGCTACATTCGCAGATACACAATAAGAATAGCTAAATCCTTCACAAAAACAATAAGTTGTTTTTATTCCAGTCATTTTTAAAGAATTTTAACACAAAAAATACCAAACTACATAAAAATAAACTTTATTAAATAAAGTTTACATATTCAATTTCATCAAATCTACAAGCCTGCAGAATGACTTTTTACAGTGTATTTGAGTCATATCCCTGAGTAATACAGTGTGGGAAACAACTGACTGTGATGCAGATTGGAGGTAATGAAATATTAACGGTTGAATATTGGTAAGCTATTGGGATCACAATATCCATCTGCCCCCCTGGGAAAGAAATGTTAGGGAGTTCCACGGTCATGTGAATTTCACCCTGACAGTGTACTAATCTAAAATGATATCAACTACAGCAGATACCCTCCACCACCGTGCATATTTCTATGCATTTCAAATGACTTTGTATTGTCAGACTTCTAGAGATGTTTAAGGGTTTGTGTGCAAGCGATTGGCTTCCCTATCCAATCCATTAATGTTGTAAATAAAATCTTTTTTTTGTACATTGTGCATATTTTCTGTCACTTACTACCATTTTGTCTCTATGCTGTAATGTTCAGTTTTACATTACTTATTTTAGTCATTGCTAAAATAATAAAGATAACTAGCTATCTTGACTGAATTTAGCTGTATGTTCTGACTAACTTGTGTTTTAAAAATAATTTAAATACATATACTAAGTAATTTTTTTGTTGTTAAAGAACAAATTTCAGGTTAAACCACCCAATGAATGAAAAATTATGTAGGGGAACTAGATTTTATAATTATAAATATAAATATAGCTGCAAGCAGCGATTACCGGGGTTCAAGCTATTTGGGATCACAAGATGTTTAAGGACATATAGATATTCTGCATTGTACTAAGTACATGATTACAGTTTTTCTCGATTCCTCAAACACTATAACCAGGCTTTTGAACTAAAATTTCAACCATAACGCCATTTTTCAAGAAGCACAATCATTTTGCTGAACTATAAACACTACTCCCCTGCTTTAACACATCGAGTCAGATTTGGTGAGCTGTTACTTCAAAACTCTACACACAAATCCCTACATTTCTCAGTGCTTACACCATGTGGTCATATGAAAAGAACTAGCATTCAATACTGTTCACTCAAGTCAGCACAGCTTAGGCTCAATTAGCAAACAATATCCAAAGTGGAAACACTAAGAATCAAAATTGAACACACATTAATCAGATCCTTCAATAGATAGATAAAAGGGCCTGACTCAGTTCACAGAGCTTTGGAACAATGGATCCACAGAGAAATTAAGGAATAGGTTGAGGAGAAGGATGAGGAAGAGGAGGGGGATGGAGACTGAGAGGATGAGGCAGAGGAGGAGTGAAAGAAGGAGGATGTGGTGAAGGAAGAGGAGAAGGACGTGGTGAAAGGGGGAGATGAAGGGAAAGGTGCAGTCTCAGATTAAATTCGAGCCACTTTAGTTGGTCATGTCCTTTTCCATGGTATGACTATAAGGGAGGCTGAGCAACGAGTAAAGCCTAATTTGAGCCACTTCACTGTTGCCTCCATCTTCAGAGGCCTTCAGGGAGGAAAACAGATAGGAGTACTTACAGTAAGACTGCTCTGTACAGTAACTTTAGTGTGCATACACTGTTGGACTATGCTACTGGAATAAAAAAAATGAATCAAATTGCCTTGCATACAGATCGACATATCAGTAGATGAATGCCAGGGGTGGATCATACAAGAGGATTTTCTCGTCGAGGACGAGACAGGGAGACAAAAACAGAATTCTGTTAGCGTAGGGGCCGTTCGCATGTAATGCAAATGTCATACATTATAGTGGTTTAATTCAGCTCGGTTCCAGACAGGCTAACTATTGCGGCAAGAGTAAATTACCCATATGAGGTATGTGAGTGCTTTGTTCTAGACAAAATAACTACTGCGGGAAAAGTAAATTTACTGGACAATCTATGTGAATGCTTTGTTAAAGAAGAATGTCTTAAGTATAGATTTAAATTGCTCGACTGTGTCTGATACTCGAACATTTTTTGTTAAATCATTCCAGAGCTTAGGGGCCAAGTAGGAAAAGGATCTACCACCTTTAGACACTTTTGATATTCTAGGGATAATTAAGTGACCAGAATTTTGTGATCGCAGTTTATGTGGTGGATTGTATTCTGATAGTAGTTCTTTAATATACGAGGGCGCTAGGCCATTTAAGGCTTTGTAGGTTATTAGTAATATTTTAAATTGTACGCGATATTTAACTGGTAGCCAGTGTAAAGATGCCAGAATTGGACTAATGTGGTCATACTTCTTAGATCGAGTAAGCACTCTTGTGGCGGCGTTTTGAACCAGCTGTAGCTTGTTTACCTGATTTGCATTGCATCCCCCGAGTAACAAGTTACAATAGTCTATTCTAGAGGTCATAAAAGCATGGATAAGCTTTTCTGCATCTGATGCAGACAGCATATGGCGTATTTTTGAGATATTTCTAAGATGGAAGAATGCTGTGCGGCAGACGTTGGAGATATGACTATCAAAAGATAGATTGCTGTCAAACATTACGCCTAAATTCTTAACCGTGGAAGATGGCACCACCGTGCAGCCATCTATGGGCAACTTGTAATCTGACATATTATGTTTGGAGCGATTTGGTTCAATAATAAGTATCTCAGTCTTATTGGAGTTTAGCATAAGAAAGTTATCTTGTGACATGAAAAGATTTTGTGTGTAAGTAATCGTAAAAAACTGTATAAGTAAGTGCAAGTAACACATTATGTAACACTTTTAAAAAGTCTAATATTTTGGTTAAAGAGCACCTATTATGCTAATAAAATAGCATGTTAGCACGTTATTGTAATATCCCATAGTACATACATGTTATTAAAACTTGAACTAATGCATTGTGAGTCTAATAAATTGCTGACATACCTCAGCGATTTCTCCCTGTCTGAAAAACGCTCTGATTTAGTTCCTGTCTCCGCCTCCCAAAATGTCTGGTGTACTCGGATTGGTCAGATGACTACTCAACTGTTATTGGTCAACTGGGTTCTGCGTGTGTTCAAAAGGTTACGCCTCTGACTACGCATGGGTTTTCCGGTTCTGACTGAGAGTCACAGGCAAGTAAACAAGCGTTATATTTCTCTATAAACGATGGTGTCTGTACTGCCTTACCACTTCGAGCTCGATCCAGAGAGTTCAGACGGCTGTTACGATATAAACGATCTACGTCAATGAACGCGATTGGATTTAACTTTTTTAGGTGTCCTTAGCTCTGCCAGAATGCTAAACAAAGACGAAAATGTGTTGCAAAGACATCCAAAAGGTAATTATAACGTACTACATTACTTTGCAAACTATATGGAAACACCAAATGTAGCACATAGAAAGTATTTGTTGAAATGATTATACAACTATTTCACTTGTTAACATTATTTTACTATAGTAAACTTTATTATAAAAGACTGCTTACATACTATATTACTGTGCAAACTATATGGAAACACCAAATGTAGCACATAGAAAGTATTTGTTGAAATGATTATAAAACTATTTCATTTGTTAACATTATTTTACTATATTAAACTTTATTATAAAAGACTGCTTACATACTATATTACTGTGCAAACTATATAGAAACACCAAATGTAGCACAAAGAAAGTATTAATTGAAATTAATGTTAGTTCTACATTATTTTACTATGGTAAACTTTATTATGAAAGACTGCTTACTTTTAAGTGCTATGTTTTAACTTATTAGGTTTTAAGGAGAATGCAACAGGTTCCAGGGCCTCTTACCTGCGTGATTCATCATCCAGGTTTTGCACAAATTGTCTAAATTCCTACACACAGAACATTTATTGTACCGACTATAAGCCTTTGAGGTGCAGGACTAGAGTAAGTTTTATTACATTTTTAAACCAATAACACAAAAGTATCATTATAGAAGAACAAAGATGTAACTTTAAAGAAAATATAGTAGTCAGTCAAAAGTTTTCTTATTTATTACAAATATATATTTAAATGTTAAACAATATACAGATAAACATACTTAAGTAACCATATTGTGCTCTTCTTTCAAAAATTGTTCAATTCACTTCTTACAGCTATCTATTCAGATAAATGGCATATCAAAGCTTTGTCAGCTGGTGCTACTTAAGACGACACTATAAAGTTATCATCCTGTCGTGTGTTGTTCTCCAGATACGCTTGGAGCTTCCTGATCAGGTTGGTCAGAATGTTGGCTTCCGACGACCCCTGCACTGAAGATGGCATGCAATCACGTCCTCCTTTGAAGGTCTCTCAAACTGTGATGCCAGGTCCATTGGAATCGGGGTTTCCTTCAGCTTATCTTCAAATACCTCATCAAACACAAGCCTGATCACATCATCCACATAACTGTACAAATATTGCAGTCAATAAATCTTTTGTTTTGATCATTAATTTCCCTGCTTCATTAAGTTTTTAATTATGAATGTATTTGAAATAAAACATTACTGCTTACAGTATGTCACTTGTGTGTTTTGGGAACATAGCCTTGTACTTTCCCTCTCCTGCTTTTGTTATGGCTTGGTGACATTGTAATGAATGGCTGCAAGGTACAACCTGTAAAAATATAAACAAGCAATACATTTATTGTAAAAGTAAATACTACTTTATTTAAAGCAACACTATGTAGTTTCCATGTAAAAATGACTTACAGCTCCCCCATGTGGTTGAAAAGCGCAACAGTGCCTGGTATCAGACACTCTTTGGCAGGCAGGGGGAGGGGCGGGGCTGTGTTTCCTACCCTCCACCGCCACTTTCAGAGTGTGCTTGTAGCAGCTAGGAGGCTGCTCAGGTTGCAGCAACAGTACAATTTGTCCAGTTGAAAGTTGTTCTATCACTGAAATAATTTTAGAGACATTATTTAAAGGTAAAAAAATTACATAGTGTTGCTTTAACACAGTTACTAAAATACTTAATACCTGCACAGCATTCCAATAAATGGGAAAATAAAATTTTTTGCTGCAAATCTGAAATCTCAGGCTACGGACGGCAAAGGCATCCACTGATGATGGTGATGGAAACATTGTGAAACGATGCTACTGCCTGGGTTCCTATGATTATGCAGAGAAAAAAAACTTTGTCATCATCAGTTATACATTTAAGACTGGTAGTGGTTTCACTAGCTAAATACATCATATGTGTTACACACCTTTGCTCCTTATATGCCAGTCTGACTCCTTGTACTGTGTGTAATGATGTTGCATGTTTGCATACAGTGTAGAAGGATGTGTCCAGCTGCGAATCTAGGATATAGACAAATAAAACAAACATGTATTCAGTCAAAAAGACATATTGGGCTCTATCTTACACCCGGCGCAATGCAGCGCAATGTGCGACGCAAGTGTCTTTCGCTAGTTTCCACCCTAATTTTCACATTTAGCGCCGCGTTGTTTAAATAGCAAATGCATTTGCGCCCCCTTTTGCGCCCATGGGCGTTCTGGTCTGAAAACGAGGTGTGTTCAGGCGCATTGTTGGCCCGTTGCTATTTTGAGGCAACCAAAATAGACTACGCCATTGACCAACAAAAACCTGGTCTAAAGTCTAAAGTCAATGGCGCAATGTGTTTTATGTTATTTAAAGAGGGCATTAGTAAAATGCGCCTATACACGGGAGGACAACGCAGGTTTGCTTATCACAAGGTACATGAATGCGCAGCAGCACAAAAATGCTTTTAAATATGAAAGATTAAAGGATTGAATGTAAAAGATTATTATTGAGTCTCTTGGACATAAATGAGGACTAATTATGAGACGTTAGAAGGCGCAAAGAGCTGCTTCACCTGCAGCCTGGTAAGTAAATAAATGCTTTGCTTTGAACAAATGCGTCTGTTTTAAAATGTTTTTTTAATGCTACCTCACGGATTTATTGTATATGATTACTCTGTACCTGTGGATATGGTGAGATGAGAAACATTTTTAAGTAGGGTTGGGTATCGGTTGGGTTTTTTTAAACGATTCCGGTTCTTATATCGGTAGTTTAGAAAAAAAAGGCACACACGTTGTCAAAATAAAAACATCTTTTATTTACTGGGCCAAACTTAATTCAATATTAACTTAAGTCTTTACATAAACAATTTAAATACAACTAAAATATGGTAATAAAAATTAAAACAATAAATTAAATTTCACTTTTACATAAAATTAAATAAAACAATATTGTATCAAACAATATAATTATACTGGAGATTAATGGAAATTATAACCAGGGTAATCTAATCTCCATTTTCTCTGGGCTGGGATTCTCTTCAGTTTGTTCGGGTCCGAGGTCAACACTAGCTGCTGCTGTTGACGCGCTTGGCTCTGCGTCTCTTAGGTTGTCAAACACAGAGCATTGTTCGGCTTTTAAGTATACTCCATGTCTCGTCAGATGTTTCATCAAATTCGAAGTGTTACCTCCCTTGCAAGCTATTCTTTTAAGGCATTTATTCCAAGTTGCAGAGTCTCCATGACACGTGAAATGCAGCCAAACCTTGGAGCCTTTTGACTTCAGCATCTTTATTAATCCTCGCGAGTCGCAACAACGTGGGCCGAGTAGCGTCAATGAGTCATGACGTCACGCAAGTTGACGCCGGAACACCAGGTGGCGGTAAAGAAAAGTCAGGAACCGAAATCAGGCACCGAATTTTTCATTCGTATTCGGTCTGGTTACTACCGTTTACGTTAGAACCGGTTCCCTATTGGCACCGAGTTTCGGTACCCAACCCTATTTTTAAGTAATGTTTAAAAAAACTCTTTGCTAAAAAAAACGCTGTCCAAAGTGCTGAAACGTGAGGAGAGCCGTTTGTAAATTCTTTATCTCCTGTTTAATACAAATAAAGTATTTTTAGAGTACAAACCTTATCTTACATACTTGTAAATTATTTTTTGATGATATTGGATAGCCATACATTTAAAGCAATTACAAGCCTGCTTTTTACTTCCATGACTAAAAGAAAACGGGTTTTAAAGGTTTTAATAAAAAAAATAACAATTTCAATACAAGTGAAAAACAACACAATTATTTAACATTAATCTTAAACTGGGGATCTTCTTCCTCCGCTTAGTTTTTCAGTTTAAAAAGTCCGTCATCTAAATAGGGATTAGACATAGCGCCAGCGCAACTTGCTTTTAAAGGGGATGAGAGCTGTGACTCTCATTGGTTTACTGCACGTTACGCCCAAAATACTCCCATTACAATAGGACCTACCCTTTTCGACCATTTGCTCGGCGCAAAAAACATTTTTCCCGTCGTTAAATTAGCAAAAGTGGATTCGGACACGCCCATTTAGACGTTGCGCTGTGCGCTTTAGACAATGCGCTTAGATCGTTAAAATAGGGCCCATTATAACAATAGAGTACAACGACTAAAAATCGTTAGACTATTCATTAAAACGTTAATGTATTACATATTACATGGCCCAACATTAGCAACACACATTACGTGTTTACTTCGTTTCAAAATCTAAGAAAGCTTCAAGTAAATACAACAGTAAAATACATATAACGTTAAACAAATCATCTGTACTTAGAGTTTCTTGAGTTTGATCATGAGAACAAACTTTACCGGTAACAGTTTCGCTGGAACAGCTTAGCAAGTTTGTAAACACCTCTAAATAAACGTCGATAAAAACGATAGTCTGCATAATTCAACATACACGTGTGTAAATATGGTACATTGTTTATGAAATACATTATTACAACACAAAACAATTAGCTTGCAAGCTTAGCTCTACACGCACATAATGTTAAGCTCCGGTTACCGGTAACGTAACTTACAGTAAAAGGCAAATAATAAACATGAATACTTACAGCCTGTGATCCAGAAGTGCACGGTAATCCAACTTTCAGGAGGAGATGTTGCGCAAATCCAGCTTCGGTTCATGAGAAGCAGTTATTGTGAAAACTCCGTGAACAACTTCTGACTGGATTTTTCCGGAACCATATTAAACATGATGTCCTCTGTGGAAGTCCATAAAGTGCTATTTTGTCCTCGCATCTAAAGAGACAGCGTCTACTCGAGAGATTTAATCGCTTAAACAATGAAACAAGAGTTTGCAAACAGAGTCAAAGCAGGGACTCCCAACCTCCGCCATTTTAGCTCTCTTCTGACTCGGCGCTCTCCACCCCCGTCTTTGAGGGCGTACCCAAGCAAAGCAGAGAGGGCTGAACTATGATAATGTTGGTCTTCTCTACGTCACTAATCCCAGGAAGTAAACTGTTGCCTACAATCCGAGTGTTTTTTGTAGTCCTCGAACGTTAGAGACGATAACTCGCGTCATTGTTTTCTTTGAGGTATGTACTTTTTGAATATCGTTAGCATGTACTAATACACACTTACACACAAAAGGATGTTTAAAAACGTGTATCTCATAATAGGTGCTCTTTAACAACATTTTTTTTTATTTATTGCACCATTGAGTAATACTATGTTGTAGTGTGTGTATTTTTGTAAGCTTGTGTGTGTTTGTCTGAGGGAAAAGTTTGTATTTTCAGTAAGAGTTTTTCACTTATCTCCTGATTTATAATTGTTTGAATAACAATTGAATTAATCAAATTTTCATTACAGTTTTTCTGAATTGCTAAAACACTAAACCCCAATCTCTGAACCAAATTCATAGTGGCCTAAACCCATTTGTCAAATCATGCACTCTTTTTGCAAAATTCTTGGTAAACTTCGTGTTTAAGGTTTTGAGAAAATGAGTGATGGTTTCAAAAAATGTGTTTTAGCAATTCAGAAAATTTTTAATTTATTTGAAACATTTAAAAATGTTGTTAACCAAAATATTAGACTTTTTAAAAGTGTTACATAATGTGTTACTTGCACTTACTTACAGTTTTTTACGATTGCTTACACACTATAATTAAAATTTTCCCACAATTAGCAAAACCTAACACTCAAGGAGCAAAACACAAGGCTGGATTTGCACAACTTTAAGCACATTGTCAGCTTCACACTATTTTCAAAACATTACACACAGTGATTTGCAAAACACTAAACACACTTGTATGCATTAGACACAGAAGTCTATCAGGATGTCACTTCTTTGCAATTCCAAAGCACTGACTGTCAAATGACCACACTTATGAGCCAATCTGTTAAACACAGCCATCAGGTGCACAAACACATGATTGCTAAATTGTACACAAACCAATCAGGTTTAAGCACTATAAAAATGCAGCAGGTCCTGCATGAATTCATATGTATTCCCTGCTGAAAAAAACAGCATACCAGCATATGTTGTGTTTTGGTGCTGGTTTGCTAGTGAACACCAGCTAAACCAGCATCAAACCAGCATCAGCACCAGCATTAGCACCAGCTAAACCAGCAACAAACCAGCATTAGCACCAGCTAAACCAGCATTAGCACCAGCATCCCATGCTGGTCATACCAGCATATGTTGTGTTTTGGTGCTGGTATGCTGTGACCACCAGCTAAACCAGCATAGACCAGCATAATTCCCATGCTGGTCCATGCTGGTTTGATGCTGGTTTTTTCAGCAGGGTTGATGAGACAGGGTTCAAAATCACAAAAGCAAGAAGGAGAGGCAGAAATATCATTGGCCACCGGGCTATAATCAGTGTCCCAGGGCAAAGTGAAAGTATTTCACAGCATGCGGTTCTCCTCCATCATGCCAAAATGGGCCCTTAGAACACACCTCACATTCTCTCATTTTTGGACCGATTGCACCACATTGTCACAGCAGGTATGATATGCACCATATACAATACACTGTCATCTGGGACAATGTGTCATTCCACCGCTCTGCTTTGGTCCAGAACTGGTTTCAACACCATCCACAGTTGACAGTACTATACCTTCCACCATACTCTCAGTTTCAAAACCATATCAAAGAGTTTTTCTCTGCATGGCGGTGGAAGGTTTACAATCTCCAGGGTCAGATACCCCTCATTCAGGCCATGGAGGACGCCTGTGACCAAATCAACACTGTAGCTGTGCAATGATGGATTCAACATTCAAGACGGTTCTTCCTGCGTTGTCTTGCTAATGAGGATATTGCTTGTGATGTGGATGAAATTCTCTGGCCAGATCCAGTTAAGCGAAGAGAGAATGTGTAGTATCCCTGCTGAAAAAACAGCATAGACCAGCAACATTCCCATTGTTTGCTGAGCTAACAGTGTTATGCACACTACTGTAGTAGCATGACAACTGGGACATGTTTTGTTGTGATTCTCCATGTTGACTGATTTGGGTATGAAGAGAAATCAGTTATATTTATAGTTGCACTTTCTTTTTGTACTTCATTTGTAGTACTCTTATCAATAAGAATTAGACTTCCTAAAAGTGTTTTAGGTTAGCAGCAGCAGTGTGTAACTGGTTAAAAAAAAATTTAATTCTTGTGAAATGTGTGTGTTTCTTATGGTAACAAAATGTTGTTTTTATAAAGTTGTGTATAGTTTTGACAAAAGTGTTCCATTTTGCAAATGATCTGAAATGTTGTGCTACTTTGGTGAAGGGTTGTGTTAATTGTGTGTAGTGTTTTGACAAACCGGGCCCTGTTTTCAAAATTGTGCTTAAGCAATCGTAAAAAACTGTATACAGTTTTTTACGATTACTTACACACAAAATCTTTTCGTGTCACACGATTTTTGTAACCTCTCACTCAAAGTGCAAAACTACATGCCAAATCTTCAAAACCATAAGCTATTTCTCAGCCTTTGACTCAGTTTTCGATTGCATAAAACACTTTTTTCAAAACACTACACACAATTCTCTACCTAAAACACAAAGATCTATGAGGAAGTGACTTGCTTTCCTTTTCCAAACACAACCAATCAAAATGCTACACTTATTCACCAGGTCACACAGACACACTCCTCACATGTGCAAACACTAATAGCTTGGATGATCACTAACCAATCACTGCTTTACTTTACAGTAGTATAGATAGGCCTATAAATAGGTCAAAGGTCAGATTACCTGTTTTGGCAATCTTCACCCCACCCCCCTGCCAATTCCTGGACCGGGACTCCACACACAATTTACTGTATTCTACTGTAAATACAGTAATTTACCAATTGCTTACACACGTTTTCAAAACTAAGTCTCCTTTTTTCAAAACTCTACACACAATTCTCAAAACTACACACACAAAATGCAAAGTAGCTCACATCTCCTTCAAAATGCAAAATTTTAATAGTAGGTGCATATATTATATCATATCCATTTATATCCATTTTCCTGGATATATTTTCATCCAGTTTATAGTAATTATTTTTTTGGCAGCCATTAACAATATATGTAATACAAACAGATCGGATTTACCAAACTGATCTGCAGGGAATCCCTCCAGAAGAAAAAGTACTGGGTGCATTGTTACATCTTTTTCTAAAATTTCACAAATTTCCCTTTTACAGTTTTTTACGATTGCTTAAGCACAATTTTGAAAACAGGGCCCCGGTTGTCAAAACACTACACACAATTAACACAACCCTTCACCAAAGTAGCACAACATTTCAGATCATTTGCAAAATGGAACACTTTTGTCAAAACTATACACAACTTTATAAAAACAATATTTTGTTACCATTAGAAACACACACATTTCACAAGAATTCAATTTTTTTGGACCAGTTACACACTGCTGCTGCTAACCTAAAACCTAAAACACTTTTAGCAAGTCTAATTCTTATTGATTAGAGTACTACAAATGAAGTACAAAGACAAAGTGCAACTATACATATAATTGATTTCTCTCCATACCCAAATCAGTCAACATGGAGAATCACAACAAAACATGTCCCAGTTGTCATGCCACTACAGTAGTGTGCATAACACTGTTAGCTCAACAAACAACGGACAAATATAAAATACTGTATCCAGTACAGGTTACAATTACAGTAAATAACAACAATAACAAACATAAAAAAATATCTGAAAAAACGGACAATATTGTAAAGAAAATACTACGGTCATCCCTGCTGGAAAAACCAGCATACCAGCAAATTGTGTTTTGGTGCTGACCACCAGCATTCCCATGCTGGTCCATGCTGGTTTGGTGCTGGTTTAGCTGGTGGTCATCAGCATACCAGCACCAGCATCCCATGCTGGTCATCCCTTACGAAAAAGAAGTATACTTCAAGTTCATTTTATTAAGTATACTTAAGTAATGTTGGAGTATAAGTTTTAAGTATACTTTATGTAGTAGGTGTACTAACATTTATGTTCTAGTAGTATACTTGTAAGTGTACTGCTTGAATACCGCTTGGGACTAAATTGGCCCACTTTTAGTATATAGAAGTATACTTCTAAGTGTCCTATAAGTGTAAGAGTAGTCAACTTTAAGTGTACAACTAGTGCACAATTAGTTCTTCATTTATACTGCAAGTGAACTCATGAGTATACTAGTAGTTTTCTAGACTTATACTTCAAGTGTGCATGCAAATCTTCTGTTAGTGTACTTTTAGTAAACTAGTAGGTTACTTATTATGTGCTGCAGGTATACTTCCAAGTGTTCTTTTAATATACTTTTAGTTAACTAGTAGTTTACTAGTCATATACTGAAAGTGTAAATGCAAATGTTCTGTTAGTGTACTCTTTGTAAACTAGTAGGTAACTTATTGTGTGCTGCAGGTATACTTCCAAGTGTTCTTTTAATATACTTTTAGTTAACTAGTAGTTTACTAGTCATATACTGAAAGTGTAAATGCAAATGTTCTGTTAGTGTACCCTTTGTAAACTAGTAGGTAACTTATTGTGTGCTGCAGGTATACTTCCAAGTGTTCTTTTAATATACTTTTAGTTAACTAGTAGTTTACTAGTCATATACTGAAAGTGTAAATGCAAATGTTCTGTTAGTGTACTCTTAGTAAACTAGTAGGTTACTTATTGTGTAAGCAAATATGTTGTAAGCATACTTTCAATATATTCAAATATGGTACATTTCTTTCTAAGTATATTTGTAATGTACTATTGCAAAGTTAAATATACTTGAAATACAATAAAGTATATATTTATTTTTCACCAGGGCTATTCATATGGCTTTTTGCAGCTTTCTTGATGTAGCTTTCGTTGTTGCATTTTTACTTTATACTTTTAAGTATATGTCAGTAAGCAAGTATAGGCCAAATATACTTAGACATTTCGGTCAGTAAAGGTCAAGTATACTTTAGTACAATTTAAGTATATTTCTGAGAAGTACCTAAGGAACATTTTAGAGAAGTACATAAAAAGTAAACTGAAAGTATACTTTCTTATTTTAAGTTTAAAAGAAGAATACTTTTAGCACACTTCAATAAACTTATTTTTCGTAAGGGATACCAGCAAGACCAGCATATAATGTGTTTTGGTGTTGGTATTATGGTGACCACCAGCTAAACCAGCACCAAACCAGCATGGACCAGCAAGGGAATGTTGCTGGTCTATGCTGTTTTTTTCAGCAGGGATACTATACATTCTCTCTTCGCCTAGCTGGATCTGGCCAGAGAATTTCATCAACATCACAAGCAATATCCTCATTAGCAAGACACAACGGGAAGAACCGTCTTGAATGTTGAATCCATCCTTGCACAGCTACGGTGTCAACTTGGTTACAGGCGTCCTCCATGGCCTGAATGAGGGGTACCTGAGCCTGGAGATCCTAAACCTTCCACCGCCATGCCGAGAAAAACTCTTCGATAGGGTTTTGAAACTGAGAGTATGGTGGAAGGTATAGTACTGTCAACTGTGGATGGTGTTGAAACCAGTTTTTGACCAAAGCAGAGCGGTGGAATGACACATTGTCCCAGATGACAGTGTATTGTATCTGGTGCATTTCATACTTGCTGTGACAATGTGGTGCAATTGGTCCAAAAATGAGAGAATGTGAGGTGTGTTCTAAGGGCCCATTTTGGCATGATGGAGGAGAACCGCATGCTGTTAAATACTTTCACGTTGCCCTGGGACATTGATTATAGCCCGGTGGCCAATGATAATTCTGCCTCTTCTTCTTGCTTTTGTGATTTTGAACCCTGTCTCATCAATACATATGAATTCATGCAGGACCTGCTGCATTTTTATAGTGCTAAAACCTGATTGGTGTGTGTACAATTTAGCAACAGTGTGTTTGTGCACCTGATGGCTGTGTTTAACAGATTGGCTCATAAGTGTGGTCATTTGACAGTCTTTGGAATTGCAAGGAAGTGTCATCTGATATATTTCTGTGTCTAATGTATACAAGTGTGTTTAGTGTTTTGCAAATCACTGAGTGTAATGTTTTGCAAATAATGTGAAGCTGACAATGTGCTTACAGTTGTGCAAATCTAGCCTTGTGTTTTGCTCCTTGAGTGTTAGGTTTTGATAATTGTGGGAAAAAATTAATTATAGTGTGTAATAGGGGTGGGCGATATGACC